>NC_064246.1:43762472-44065502 GCF_003254725.2 Canis lupus dingo
TCAAAGTGAGAGCTTCATACCAGAGAAGTGTCAGGTAACCCAGCCAAGTCATGGCACAGCCTAATGCTGGCCCCTTGATCCACAGAGAGAATGCTGGTGGGACAGATGGGATGGGTTTACAACTTCCTGTTGCTTCTCACTAGCTCTAAGACCCTGGGCATGTCATCGACCCCTCTAATCTGTTTCCTGATCTGTGACAGGGGACATTAACTGTACTTGCCCACAGGGGTTATTATGAGGATTCAATAAAATAGCATGTTTGGCCCAACCTGTACTAAGCACTCAATAAACACTGGGAGGGATTGGTTACTAGAAATAAGACAAAAATCCCCAACACCTAGGAGAAGGTGAGTGAACTCCTGAACAGGTACTATTCTGGCACTGCCCTGGGTACGAGGGACTAGGGCCCCAACATGCTTGTTCTCCTGGATACCAGCGTGAACCGGGAAGACAGGAGCCCTGCCCTTACAGAGTTAATACGCCAGTGGAGGTAATGCAGACAGACATGTAAGCAGATGTCTTGTGACACACGCTATGAAGAAAATAAACAGAGAGGCATTACAGAGGCTAACAGTGGGGAAGGGAGTCTGTTGATGGAGTTGTCAGAGTGAGCCTCTCAGAGATGACAGGAAGAATGAGACTGGAAGGGTCAGAGGGAGCCAGCTGTGCAAATGGACGCACGAAGAGCATTCTACACAGGGGTGCAGCAAGAGCAAGAACCCCGAGGTGGAAAGGTGCAGGGCAGGCCAGGGCAGTAGAGTGGGGGACTCTGGAGCCTGGTGAATGAGCCTGAGCTGCAGTGAGTGGCCACAAGAGACGAGGTGGGGGCAGCCAGTGGGGGCCTGATCACAAATGGCGGTGGAAGCCATGGAAGGAACGACGGGAAGCTGCCAAAATTTTTTTTTTTTTTTAACTGTGGTAAAATATACGTAACATAAAATTCACCACTTTGATAATTTTTCAATGTCCAGTTCAGGGACATTAAGTACATCTATGTTGTTGTGCAACCATCACCACCACCCCATCTCCAGAAGCTTTTTCATCTTCCCCACTTGAAACTCCATCCGTTACGGAAGAACTGCCTACTCCCCACACCCTGTAGCCTTTGAAGGGCTTTACATGAGGAGATCTGCAACCCACCTGGCAGTCGGAGAGCACTGCAAACGAATGAAAGGAATGGGACAAAAATGGCACATGAATCACCGCAAGGCACAAGCAGGGGCAGGAGAGGCATCGGAGAAGCAGAGATGGAAGGAAACAGGCAGATGTGAGAAGCGCTGAGAGACAAGCCAGCCAGGACTGGGTGCAGCCACTGCCTCCTCCCTGCAGAGGTGTTGGTGGGGTGCTGGTGGTGGGAGGTACTCACAGCTGACCTGGGAGCCCAGCTTGTGCTCCCAGACGGCGTGCAGCTGCTGATACTCCTGCTGCGCGAGCTCCAGGCGCTGCCGCTTCACCTGGTAGATCTCCTTCTGCGCGCTCAACGCCTCCTGGGCCACCACCAGGTAATCCTTCAGCATGTGCTCCTGCTCCCGCCGCCATTGGACCCGCGGGTCCTCGATCTGGGTGGTTTCTGGAACAGACCCCAGCAGACACCCTAGGTCAGCACCTCACAAATAATCTGTTGGGTCGGTGGCCTGTGGAATCGACTACCAGAAATCAAAAAGCAGAATAAATAGGAAGTCACGATAAAGGCAGATGGGTTAAACTTAACCTATTAAACCACAGTGACTCTCCACTCGGATTAAGCAAACGAACAGAAAATAACCAGAATCAATTTCCATACCCAAAGTCAATCTGTCTCAGAACAGCCAGGAGAAGGACCAAAATAACCAGAATCAATTTCCATACCCAAAGTCAATCTGTCTCAGAACAGCCAGGAGAAGGACCAGGTTTGAGTTCTAATCTAGATAGAGGCTCAAGGACATTATAGATGCTTAAGGTCATCTGTTTTGGTAAAGAAAATTAAATAATATTTTAGATGGTATGAAAAAATAAGGACCTCATTTCCTGCTGGCAATGTAAATTAAAGCATATTTAGAAGAGGACGGAGTATGCAAATAAAGACCCTTAAAGTGTGAATACCTTTGACCAATAATACCCCCATACTAATTTATTATTAAACATAATAAAATATGTAGGCAAACATACATTTGTACCAAACTGGGATAATAATAATAATGAAAATAATAACTAGCACTTAGTTCATGTTTACTCTGTGCGAGGCACTGATCTAACTACTTTACATCTATTTACCCCTTCGATCCTTACACTAACCTAAAGGGAAGATTCCATTTTGACACCCACTACTCAAAAGGGAAAATCTGGACACAGATCAAATAACTTGCTCAAGGTCACATGGAAAATAACTGGCCAAATAGGTCTGCTGTGTTTTACATAATACACTGCCACAGCCACTAAAAATAGTGTGTTCAAAGAAATAGGATGAAATGGAAAGGGGCCTATGATATACGAGTAGAAGTACAGAGGGCAAACCATATAAATAATTTTGATTATTGAAATTATACGTACATTCTCAAAATGATTAGGAGACAACTTAGCACCTTATCGGCACTAGATATGCCTTGGTAGTAGTAGGATATTTTTTCTTCATTCTTTTTGAAAAAAATTATCTATAAATATGTATAGTGATCATATGAAAAAAAAAAAAAGTCAAAACCCAAAAAGATAGACATTTAGAAAAAGGGACAGCAGGCAGCTGAACGACATGGAACAGGTCAAAGCAATGTCAAAGAATCAATGCCCATCAACTGCCAACGCTCCAGCCACTTCCCAGGTGGGGGGTGAGGTTGGAGAGTGGGGGGTGCTGACACATCAGAAACTGTACAATCATGGCCATGTGGTGAACCCAGCCAGCAGACAGGTTTTGCTTAACCCAAAGTGTTTTATTAGTTTTGAGTTGGTTACTAGTATGTAAAAATAGGAGATTTAAACATTAGAATCCTGATATCTGGTTTCTCAGAAGATCTGGCCACACTGAGTCCACAGTCCGCCACAGACCCGAGCACTGCATCAGTCTGCTGGTCTGCTTCATTCATTTGGGTCATGGTTCTGACTCCTGGAGAATCTGAGTTCATGTCTCCTTTTATATAGGCCCTAGAGCTCTCATTCCTCCTGCATAGGCCCAAATGAGCATTTCTAATGAAAGCAAAAACGGATAGGGAGAATGATCACAGAAGCAGCAGGGCCGGGATGCCTGTGTGGCTCACTCAGTTAAGCGATTGACTCTTGATTTCAGCTGAGGTCTGATCTCAGGTCCTCAGATCGAGGCCCGCACCAGGCTCTGTGCTCAGTGCAGAGTTTGCTTGAGATTCACTCTCTCTGCCCCTCTCCACTGCTTGCATGTGTGCACATGCTTTCTCTCTAAATAAATAAATAAATCTTAAAAAAAAAAAAAAAAAGCAGCAGGGCCAAATTTTCATCCCTGCCAGTAATTGCTGTGTTACAATGGGCAGGCTGCTTAACCTCTCTGAATGTATTTCTATAATTACTAAAGAGGATAATCAGCCCTGCCTCCTAGGAAGCTATAAAGCACTTCTGCTCAGGTAAAGTAAACAAACGGTGGTTGAGAGGAAAGCACAAACTCTTTTCTGGGACCAGTTTTTGAACTGTCCACGAATAGCAATTCCTTTAGCTTTTCCTCCTCCCTTTTTCTGGGAAAGAAAACAAGGACTTAAGATTGCTGGCAGGAGCCACAAGATTGCTTCTCATAAGAAAAACTTTGCAACTCTTCCACTAAGAAAGGAGGAGGGACATTTGCAAGAAAAAATTAAGAAGGGGAGCATTTATAAGGCTAGGGCCCATAACCCATCAGTAGATGTGGACTCTCAGAGTCAGGGACTCTTGACTGCCCTTCAAGCACTAGCCTCAGACCTCCAGCTGACAGAAACCACATAAAAGAAACAGCTGGTCATGGCGCCAGGTTGGAGATGTTTTCTTAAGTTTGTAACTTTTTAAAATTTATATTTTTGGGGAAAGATACTGAAAAATACCTAAAAGGAAAATCTCACAATTCCACCACTGCAAATTTATAAAACACGAAGGGAGAGTTTCCATGTCTCTAATTCTACTACCCAGAAGTAAATGCTGCTAGGAGTCTCAGATACTAAAAGATACTATCCTTTGATTATATGTCAATCTGTTTATACATATGTATCTATATACACTAATTTATTTTTAATGCAAAATAGCCCCATGTCATATATACTAGTCTGTAATCTGCTTCCATCTGCAAATGATGTATCATACTCATCCTCCCATGAGTGCAGACGCAACTCAATTTTTTGTTTATTGGTTTTACTGTTTTTATTTATTTTTAAATCTTTTTATTTACTTCAACCATTTAAATGGTTGCATATCACTGTATGGTATGGTATTAAGCTTTATTTATGGTAGAGTGTTAGTGGTTTCTCAGACCACTATTGGGAAACTTTTGGATTATTTTCATTTTTTTTGCTACCACAATCAATACTGCAGTGACAATTGTTAAAAACAGTTTTATGAACTTGTGTGATTAATTCTGCAGAATATATTTCTTAATAGAGGGACTACTGGGTTGGAGGGTATATATAAATATATAGAAATATTTGTTTAATTTTTGCAGATACAACCAAATTACCTTCCAAAAGGTTATATCAATTTTTATTCTCACAAACAGCCTATGAAAGTGCCTTTTTCCCCAGATTCTCAGCAAAACTGCCTTAGAAAAAATGTTAGTACTTCATCCAGTAATTTTGGGTCCTGGCAATGTATTAGAATCAGCTGAGGAGCTACAAAAAACAAAAACAAAGAAGCCTGAACTCTGCCCCAGAACACTTACATCAGAATTTCTAGGAGTGGGACCCAGGCATTGTGAGTTGTATAAGCTTCTCCAGGTGACTCTGAAATGCAGATAGGGCTGAGAAGCCCTAAGTGCAACATTAGAATCACTTGGGCATATTTTAACACTCCTGATGCCCAGGTCCCAACCTGGATCAATTAGATCGGAATCTCTGGGGGTGGGGATGAGGCAAAGGTGATTTGCAAAGCTCCCCAAATAATTCCAATGTGTCACCAAAGGTGAAAACCACTAAGAGGTGACAACACAGATGGGCTGAGTGATCACTGAAGCTGGCAGGCTAGGCTGGCAGGTGTGATGCTGAACTCCAGGTGGGATCACCCACCAGAGGGCTCGCTGAATCACCGGGCCCTAGACGAGCAGCTAGGGCACACGTGGATGAGCCCTCCCTCTCTCCAGTGCTCCCTTTAGTAGTGCCTGCCCTGTGGCCGAGGTCCTACTCTTTGAAACATAAATGTATGGGAGAGCCTTAATTGAAAGCTTGGTCAGCCACCACTTTTGGTGGTCCAGGCTTTCTCTCTCTCTCTTTTTTTTTAAGATTTTATTTATTTATTCGAGAGAGAGAGAGAGAGAGAGAGAGAGACAGAGAGAGGCAGAGACACAGGCAGAGGGAGAAGCAGGCTCCATGCAGGGAGCCCGACGTGGGACTCCATCCCGGGTCTCTAGGATCACACCCTGGGCCGAAGGCGGCGCTAAACCACTGGGCCATAGGGGCTGCCCCAGGCTCTCTTTTATAGTAGAAACCAACACAGAAAGATGAATGCACACATAGACAAACAACACACAACCCCACATCAGAATACTGGTTTCAGCCTGGCCGCATGTTAGAATTATCCCCGAGATTCCCATTCAATTGGTCTGCACTATGAAGTGGGTATCAGTATATTGCTTAAATCAACTTTATTAAGGCATAATTTAAATACGATGAAGTGCAGGCATTTGAAGTGTGTATAGTTCAATATGTTCTGACAAATGTGTACACCATTAACCACTGCTTGAATCAATGTATAAAACATTCCCTTTACCTTAACAATCCCTGTACTCTTTCCCAGTCACCGCCATCCACCTCCTCCCTCCACTTCTACCTGTTTAGAACTTCCCATCAACGGGCCCATATACAGAGTGTACTCTCTGGGCCTTGCTTCTCATGCTCAGCATAAGGCTTTTAAGACTCATTTATGTTGTTTTATCAGTGACCTGTTTCTTGTTATTGCTCAATAATATTCTATTATGTGAATGTTATCACAATTCACTTTTTGATGAACTTTTAGGTTGTTTCTAGTTTGGGATTTTTTTTAAAAAAAGTATTTGTTTGAGAGAGAGTGCGTGGGTGCCTGTGAATGGGAGGAGGTGGCAAAAGGAGAGAGACAGAAAATTCACGAGCAGACTCCCTGTTGACATTGGAGCCCAATGCAGAGCTTGATCCCAGGACCCTGAGATCATGACCTGAGCCAAAATCAAGAGTTTGACACTTAACCAACTGAGCCACCCAGGCGCCCCTCTAGTTTGGGATTATCATGAAAAGCTTTAATGGACATGCATGTACAAGTCTTTGGGCACATGTTTGCATTTCTCCCAGGTAAAACTATCCAGCAGTGGAACTGCTGTGTTGCATGATAAGCATATACTGAATTTTATTTAAAAAAAAAACAGCAATCATTTTGAACTGATGAGTTCTACACACATTCCACACCCCACTACCTCTACACACCACACACCCACTTTCTACACACACCACACACCCATCCAAAATGGTTGCTCTGATTTACATCTCACCACTAACGTATTAGAGTTCTGGTTCCTTCACATCCTTGCCAACTACGGGCATTGTTAATCTTTTTCATTTTAGTCATTACAGTGGGGTTGCAGTGGTACTTCCCTGTAGTTTTTTTTTAAATTGGTCATTTGTATATCTTTAGTGAAAGTGTCTTTTTAAATCTCTTGCTTATAATTTTTATTGAGTTGTTGGGCTTCTTAATATTAAGTTGTAAGATATAAGAGTTCTTTATACATTCTTGATGTGGTATTCTTACATTCTTTGTCAGATGTAAGAATCCTAAATATTTTTTTCCTTATCTGTGGCTTGCCTTTTCAGTTTCTTAATGGTGTCTTTTGAAGAACACAGGTTTAAATTTGATGAAACTCCATTTATCAATTTTTTTCTTTTATAGTTAGTGATTGTTGGGTGTTGTGCAAAAAAAAAAAATCTTTTCCTACCATAAAATCTTGAAGAGTTTTCTCCTATGTTTTCTTCTAGATCTCTTCTAGTTTTCCCTTTTATGTTTGGGTCTATGGTCATTTTGAGGTTTCTTTTATGTACGGTGTGAGGCAAGGAGAAAAGTGGACATGTACTTTTTTCTATGTGGACCAGCAACTGTTGAAAAGACTGTCCTTTAGGACACTGTGCTTTTCAGAAGCTCCCGGGGGTTCTATGGAATTGTGTTAATAGCTGTTAGTCCTGAACCACTTCTGAGGGAGTCCTCCCAGACCCAGCCTCGTCTGCTGGTACTCCCCTTCCTTAAGTCCATCACACCCAAACAGATAACTTCACACTTGGATCTTTGAGATCACCTTGGCTAGCTAATTTCTCGTTTTTATTAAAGCTATACATGGCCACAGTTTAATCATTCAGCATGTTATAAACTTAGCTATGTAAAACATCACCCCCTATCTTCTACCCCCTTATGTTCCCCTCCCTAAAAAGCAGCTTTGCCAACATTTAGCTGAGTGAAACTATCATTGAGAACCTCTTCTCTATTCTCCCTCATGCCCCAAACATCAACCTACAAACACATTCCACACACGTTCTCCACACTCATGAGTTCACACACATTCCACACACCACCACCTCTACACACCACACACCCACTTTCTACACACACCACACACCCATCCATGTGGCTAACACTATTGTATTTTACAAAAGCTTTAACAACAATCATCTTAAAAACAGCTGAACATCTGGAGAATGCCCAACCTTGTTACTATGCAAAAGAATGCAAATGAAAAGCAGTAAAGTAAGAATTTACAACCTATGATGGATTTATCAAAACATAAAGAAAAGAAAATAGCCCCATACTGATCAAGGTATCAGGAAAACAGTAATCTGGCTGCCTGCAGCAATATAGATTGCTAAAATTTTCTGGAAATACTTATCAATCTAGGAATATGGACCAGAAGTCTCAAATAACCTTTCAGTTTGTGATCCTCTATTTGGAAATATAAATGAAATTATCACAAAGGAGAGAAGCAATATGAATAAAGATTCTCCCTCTAGTGTTATTTATTTCTAATAAATAAATGGAAATAACACAAAAGGTCAGCAATGAGGGCAATTATGGTATATTTATGTGGTATGGTATATTTATGGTATATTTATGGTATATATATTATATATATTTATGGTATATTTATGTGGTAATATGTAACACCACATCTACTCAATACATTAAAAATGACAAATATGGTGGCACTTGGATGGTGCAGTCCGTTGAGCATCCAACCCTTGGTTTTGGCTAAGATCATGATCTCAGGGTTGTGGGATTGAGGCTGGCCTCTGGCTGTGTGGTCAACACAGAGTCTGCCTGAGGATTCTCTCTCCCTCTCCCTCTGCACCCCCCCCCCACTTGCGCAAACACCCACGCATACTCTCTCTCTCAAATAATCTTTTTTAAAAATGACAAATATAAAGACTACATGGTATCTCTCAAATACTCAAAGCATGAAGAGAAAATGGCAAAACACACAACTTGATCACTGATTAAAACCATCTAATTAGGATGGATGTAAATAGTGGGAGTACTGAAATTAATAAAATGGGTCATATTTTGGAAAGCATTGTCTATATTTGCTGCTCCTCATTCCTCCAGCTTCTTTCAGACTCACTGTAGTCAGGCTCTTGCCCTGAGTCCTTGTCCAAAGCTCCCCTCTCAAGTTGGGTCTATCTCAGTCATCTTGCTACATGATCCATCAGAAGTATTCAACAGGATTCAAGACCCTCTCTTTGACGTACTTCCTTCACATAGCTGCTAAGATAGCATGGTTTTCCTCTCTCCTTCCTGGTCACTCCTCAAGGTCACCACTGGCTTTTCCCTTCTCTGCATCCCCTTACTATTTGAGGACCCCAAGCCTCACTTCTCAGTCCTCTTCTCTGTCTTTGATTTACTCCTTTGATGACCTCAGCTGTTTCATGTCTTTAAATACTACCTATATGCCAACAACTCCCAAATAACTATCTTAGCCCAGATCTCTTTTCCAAACTCCAGAGTCCTTTATCAAATTGGCCAGCAATATCTTAAATGTGTAACAGACATGGAAGACTCAACATGCCCAAGCTCTTGTTTTCCTTCTAAACTCAGTTATCCTCCAGTTTTTTCCATCCAGTCGATGACACTCCATCCTGCCAGTTGCTCAGTCTCCATGAGCATCATTCATTCCTCTTTCATGCTCCATATGCAATCTACCAGGAAATCCTATTGGCTCTACCTTGAAAATACATCCACATCTGGCCACTTTTTGCCACTTCCACCACTGTGGCCTTGGTCTGGGTCACTTGAACTACTGTAATCATCTCTCACAAGATTTCTGCTTCTGTGTTTGCCCAACTAAGGTCTATTCTCAGTAAAGCAGCCAGAGTGGCCTTTTTATGACATAAAGCAGATCATGCCACTCATCTGCTTAAAACTCTTCAATGGCTCTCATCTCACATGGAACAAAAGCTAGAGCCCATAAGGCAGATCACCTTGCAAAATACCACCCCATCTATGCTCTGCAACTCTCTGGCCTGATGTTCTTCTCCTGGCTTCCTCACTCACTCATTCTGCTATGTGCACACCTGCTTCCTTGCCATTGCTGTGCAAGCTGAACATGACCACTCCTCAGAGTTCTTGCTCTATCAATCCTCTACCTAAAATACCCCCTTATTTCCCTCAAGTCTTAGCTCCTAAAAATCTCATTTTCTAAACCAGATCTTCTTTCTAAAGACTATCACCACTGTCCTTCCCCACTACCCTCAAATGTACCCCCACATGTCTCAGCTCACACTCTTTCTCTTTCTCCCATAATACTCCAATTAATTAATACATCACATAATCAGCTTATTTATGTTATTTATTTTTTTTGGCTTTTCTGCTAAAATGGAAGCTCTATTAGGGGAAGAAACCTTGCCATTTTGCATTGTCACATATCCCAAGTTCTGAGAACAGTACCTGGAACATGATAGGTGGCCAGTGAATATTTGCTGAATCAATGGATGCTAGATGGTGGACTTAATTTGTCCTATTTCTATTGGGTCTATAATGGAAGAAGGTAATTTCAGTCCATGAACCACACAAACATGGAGGACTGGTCCGAGTCCATTGCTCCGAATGCTTGGGCCTCAAGAGTCACACTCACTCCACCTGTATCACTGGCTCCATCTGCAGAAGTGGTGCCCTCCATCCAAGGAGAACAACTTCAGAGCTAAAGGCACCCAATAGCCTGATAGCTGGTAAAACTATCAGAATTCTTCCTATGGTGGCCCCTATTTACTCACCTGCCCATATACCCCATTTCTACCATCATCCTCTCAAGAACAAACCCTGCCACTGCCTGCTGCTCCTTCCTCCCTTCTATTTCTCCAGCAACTCCCAGAAGCACCTTAAAATCCCACTCTCGCCATCAGATTTTAATGAGGGGGATGAACTCAGCAATTAAACACAAGGAGAGGACTGGTTAGGGTTCCTGTGCATCAGTGTTTAACCCAGCATACCGTGCGGCCCTCCAAGCATTAACCTCATTCCCTGTACACACTCAATTAGGCATATTTACTTCTCATTATCCAGCATGCAATCATGAGTGCTAATAAAAACCTCTGCTACCCCCAACAATGCAATTAATGCCATTAGCTGTCTCTCAGAAACTCTTCTACACTTTGGTGCCGACCAAGTCTGCTCATTCATTTATTTAGTCATGAATTCATGCACATATGCCCTTTCCTATTTAACAGAGGAAAAATGTGCACCTACTATGTGCCTTACCAAGCACAGGTATGGGACTGGAGCAGTGAATTAGATAATGTCCTGTTTTACAACAGGCAAATGGTTATACCACAGAGTGATGAGGGGCACAAAAGAGCATGGCCAGGTGCTAGTGAAACCCCAAGGAGGAACTGAATGGGGAACCACAACTCAAACCTCAGTTCCACCCCTCTAGCTCTGAGTGTCAAGCAGTCAGTTTAGATTTCTAAGTTCCATTTATATGATGGGGATAATCATCCTAACACTCCATGGGGGAGCAGGGAGGATTAAATGAGATGATGACTATCAGGTGCCTGAGCACACTGCACAGAATGTATGTTCAGTGAACTGGGGCTTTTAGGATTTTGTGCTCTATTCTCAGCCCTCAGGTTTGGCCAGGCACATCCCATTTCATTCCATTCTCCTCTTGCCTGAAAGAACAAAGGGAACCCTACACTTCAGAAGGTTGAGAGTGAGACAGGCTTTGGATAAATGAATGGGGCAGCAAATTTCAGAGGGCAGGAAATAGTCCTGGCCAGGAAGTGTACTAAGGATGAAGCCCAAATATGTATCAACTCTCCCTGGCAGGGGGACTGTGACCTGGGTTCCTCCACCTGTCAGACAATATGCTTGTCCCTTTCTCAATTTATTCCTCTATCATAGTCCTAGAGACAAAGACACTAGGAATATTTACTCTGGATCAGGACACTTGGATCATGGACAAAAAGTGAGGGTGGGCTGACTGGTATGAGGGGCTGGAGGCGCACACTCATACCAATTCACTATGGACACACATGTATGCATACTGCCAGGGACATGTGGGGGCTCCAGCTGCCCCAAAATGGCCTGCCAGGGACAATGACACATCTGCCTTACATGGAAAAAATCCGTATGCACAAAAATTGAGATATATATACATAAAAAGGATATATGCATATACACAAACATACAATTGGAACATTTCTGGAATGATACACAAGAAATTATTAGCAGTGGCTGTTTCTGTAAAATTGGGGAGCTGGGTTGTGAGCGGGGAGTTTTAGATTCTATTTAAAACCCTTCTAAATGGTTATTTTGTATGAGCATACATTATCTATCTATATCTACATTGACATCTCTGTCTAACTCTATATAAAACAAAACACAATCTGGCTTCAAGAATCTCTGCCGGCAGCTCTTTCAGACTTGAGGGGAGGGGTGTGGAGGTAGAGGGATGGGGTGCAGGCTGGGGAAGGGAGGCTGGCCAGGAACTTACTGGTGTTGTGGTCTATGAAGTAATCTCCAACCTGTGGGTCATACGCCTCTTCCCATCCTAGCGGCAACTCATCACTAATGCAGTCAGCAAAGGTGAGCGGTTTGGTGTACCTGGCAGAGAGGAGAGACAGACTCCATCAGCCCACAGTCCCCAAGGTCCTGCAGCTCACCACTTCTCTCAGCCTCCCTGCTCCTCTGGGCTGGCCCAACAGAGCCACAGACTCCACACTGACCCCAGCCCTGCTGTCCCCATGGCCCCCCATCGTCCCAGGAAGGTGAGTGCATGGCTGCAGCAGCAGGTTAGATCATCCAGGAGGGAGGCAGGGAAACTGCATTCCAGTCCCCACTTGGCCACTCATTTGGGAATGATTTGAGCAAGTCACCTTCCTTCTTGGGGGTGTTCTGCATCTGCATCTTTGAGAGGTTTGTAGAAAAGGGTTCGAAGGTCAAGCTTTGCTCCTGAACTTGGACTCCAGCCCTCACTGGCTTCTTCACTGCAACTCACTTGCCTACCCCACCCCCAGTCTTCATTCTGGCTCTAGCTCACATTTGTCAAGCCCACTTGCCCTCTGGAAAGCTGGTTTATAGCAGCATCTAGAATAGCAGATGTTCCAATCCTATGAATTTGGCCAAAAGAAGTATTTATTTACCTCCTGATTAAGTTCCCAAATGCTGACATCCACCACTGTCCTTCCCTAGACAATCCAGGCCAAACTGATCTTTTTAGTAACAGCTACTCTCTAAGGCCCCATTTTGGTGTGCAGTGGTAGTAATCATCCAACTAAATGAACTAAGGCAGTCAAGGTGGGAAAACAGTGCAAACCATTGGTCAAGCATTTCAGCCAGACTGCAGGGAGTCACCAACCTGGACAGACAGCCAGTCAGCCCAAGTGGCCCATCCAGAAAGCCCCTCTGGTCTCTCCCACGGCTGACACTTCTGAAAATACATATTCAGATGTCCTCCCTCTCCTGTGTGCTCCCACCTCTCCCAATCCTGGATGTCCAGAAGGCTCTGTTTCATCACTCTCAGGGTAAAGCAGTAGGCTGATGACCATAGGCCAGAAGGAAAGAGGACTGGAATAGGTCTACGATTCCTAATGAAGACCTTCCCTTCCAGGCCTCAGGAAACTGCCCTCTCTCTTATACTGTGCTATCTCCTCTCCTATACCTACTCTTAGTCAGACTTAAGCAAAATATATGGGGAGGAAAAGGAACACTTGAAAGAGCCCCTGGTGGGCAGGATGCGGTGATTCATGGGCTACCATCTATCCAAGTCAGGTAGGTCATGAAAAACACCTCCTGGCTGAATAAGTGGAGAATCCAAAAGCTTGTGTTAGTAATTTGCTGCTGTATTGTGAGAGACGATGAGGATGAGGCCAGAGGCAACTAGGATATGCAACAGACTGCTCCGTCAAATAAAGAGTCAGTAATCATCACTTATATTGGCTATGTGGGTTCAGCCACTTGTTCTCTTTGAGCCTCAGTTTTTTTCTTTCTTTTCTTAAGGGGGGTGGGGAGGATAGGGCAGAGGGAGAGGGAGAGAACCTCAAGCAGGCTCCATGACCAGTGCAGAGCCTGATGCAGGGCTTGATCTCATGACTCTGAGATCATGAACTGAGCCAAAATCAAGAGTCAGACACCTAACCAAATTAGTCACCCAGGCGCCCCTCATCTAAATCAATCTTTCTTTCTTTCTTCCTTCCTTTCTTTCTTTCTTTCTTTCTTTCTTTCTTTCTTTCTTTCTTTCTTTCTTTCTTTCTTTCTTTCATTTATTTGAGGGGGAGGAAGGACAGAGGGAGAGAGAGAATCTCAAGCAGACTCCCTGCTGAGCACAGAGCCTGATGCAGGGTTCGATCTCATGACCTGATGCCTGATGATGATGATGCCTGAGCCAAAATCAAGAGCTGGATGCCTAACCTACAGAGTTATCCAGGTGCCCACCCCTCCTCTTCTTTAAAGATTTATTTGAGGGATCCCTGGGTGGCGGCAGCAGTTTAGCGCCTGCCTTTGGCCCAGGGCATGATCCTGGAGACCCGGGATCGAATCCCACGTCAGGCTCCCGGTGCATGGAGCCTGCTTCTCCCTCTGCCTATGTCTCTGCCTTTCTCTCTCTCTCTCTCTGTGTGACTATCATAAATAAATAAAAAAAAAGATTTATTTGAGAGAGAGAGAGAGATCAGTGAGGGAGAGAGAAAGAAGCAGACTCTCTGCTGAGTGCAGAGACCCATAAAGGTTTTGATTCCACAACCCTGAGATCATGACCTGAGCTGAAATCACTTAACCGACTGGGCCACTCAGGCACCCCTGAGCCTCAGTATTTTTACCTGACAAGTGGGGATAATAGTAACAACTGTCCAGGCTGTTGGCTAGGTTAAATAACGTCATATTTTAGGAGCATTTAGCACAGATCCTGGTGTGAATGAATGCTCAGAAAACATTATTGTTATCTCTGTTCCCTAGAAGAGAAAATTGAGGCTAGAAAAGACTAAGTACGATTCTCCAAGTCAATGACGAACCTGGAATCTCAAATGTGTCTCCAGAGTCATGAGCTAAAGGGTTCTCTTGGATTGATGTTTTCAGTGTACCTCCTGAGCCCTGGGGAAAATGCCAAGCCACTGTCTTAGAGTCAGAGGAGGAAAGAAATGGAAAAGACACACAGGTGACAGGGACTTTCATTGGCAAGGAAAGCTCTTCATTCAGGCACAATTGTGCGACTCTGGATAAAGTTCCTGCAAACTGTTTTCGGCCCACACTTCCTGCCCACCCCATGCCCTACCCAGGCTTCAGAAACAAAAAGGCCATGTCTCACAGCGCCTCCTCATCTTCTGACTTCACCAAGTGGTTTGTTCTCTCTTTTTCTTTTTCTTTTTTTTTAAAGTATTTTTCTTAATTTTTTATTTATTTATGATAGAGAGAGAGAGAAAGAGAGGCAGGCATAGGCAGAGGGAGAAGCAGGCTCCATGCACCGAGAGCCTGACGTGGGATTTGATCCCGGGTCTCCAGGATCGCGCCCCGGGCCAAAGACAGGCACTAAACCGCTGCGCCACCCAGGGATCCCTGTTCTCTCTTTCTTACAGAGGATGAAGATCAGTGACCACCAAAGAGTCAAGTCTCGTCCAACATCATTTGATACAGCAAATCTCTGAAAAAGCCTCTGAAGAAAAACCACACATAGGCATACCCCTCTGCAGAGAGTCACTCTCTTACTGAGGACAGAAGAATCTGTGAGGGAACGGGCATGCTTGAATCAAACCTTCCTTTCTGGTTAATTCCTCTCCCCGCTTCTGCCCTGAAAGCTCTGCCTGCCAGCCTGGCTGCACAGACAGGAATCCTATTATATATACTGTTTGCAACCCAGAAAATCAAGAAGATATGTCCCTTCCTGACAGTTCCTCTGGGATCAGTGCCTTTCAAAAGTCTTCCCTGGGGATCAATTAAATGGTTTCATCAATGGTGCATCTAATAAGAGATTCCTGTGTCCCCCACAAACAAATAAATATTTATGGAATGGGTGACTGCAATAATGAATATGTAAGAATGAAAAATAATGATGTATTGTCCTATATTTTGCTAAAAGGAAAGGATGCTCTCAATAGATCATGAGAAAAACAACACTGTTGAAAGAGAACATCTACAGGATACTGTTATGGTATATTTTGTCTAAAAATGTGTGTTCACACATGCATGTGCCTGTGTGTGCTTATGTGTGTGTACAGAAGAGAAACTGGGTGTTCACTTCGGCAGCACATATAGAAGGGAAACTGGAAAGATGTACATAAAAATGTCATCTTGGTCCAGGGGTTGTAATGTAATTTTTTTTTTTTTTACTAATTTCTCTGTAATGTTCATATATCAGTATAATTAAAATATTTAATAATGGCTAAATCTAGGCTTAGAAAGCAAGTTATATATATCATGTTCTCTCTCCGGATAACAGGCACTCTTATCCATTTTACAAATGAGAAAACATGCTCAGTATCACACAGTTAGTAAACCTCAGAGTGATAACCTAAAGCCACACTGCCTGATTTCCAAACCTAGGCTTTGCTAATAAGAATTAACAAAACCAAGTGAGTCTCAGAACAAACTGGAACACAGAGTAAGCTATGCCAGAGATATAGATAATGCCTCTCGACCTTCAGAGGCAAGTCTGAAGTAGGCAAAAGGCACTGGAGCGTCAGTATATTTGTACCTTTGATCATCGGTGTCTTGGTACAAAGATGTTCAATACACTTGGATCATCCACAGTTTCTCGATGAAAAGATAGTCAAGTGTTTCAAAGAATCCAAGTCATCGATATTAGTAATTCACTGAACTCTTGGTGAGGATGGAGGCTGGAGATAGGACAGGTCTGAAAGTGCCCAAATGCATCACTTTTCCAGAAAACCATGAACTCCACTGAGTGTTCCAGCCTTAGATACTGGGAAGTCAGAACTGTGATAAATGTTAGCTACAAGGTTCAGATATGTGACTGCCATGAGAATATGCCACTGAGATGCTGACTTCCACTTATAGGGAACACAGACATTATGCCCATCAAGGATAAAGAAGAGCGAGTCAAGAGGACCCAAAGTCAGAAGGAGAGGGCACGAGGATAAAGGTAGGCTCTGGTTTGATATTCAGGGTTCCCCTTTGATGCAATCCTGGGGGAAAAGCCAGAGGGCTGGTAGCCTAGCTCCCAGAGCTCTTCCATGGGAAAGAGAAAAGCTGAAACAGAAAACCTTCTATTGGAAGACTATGCAACTTACAAGAAATCTGGACAGCAAGATTCTCTCTGGAACAAATGCCAAGAGGGAGATGAATTATTCAGTGTGCCGCAATGTGTCATTCAGAGAACCAGGATGAAGAGAAGTGTTTTTAGCTGCACAAAGATTTAAATACACACACACACACACACACGTATATATGCACGTGCACGCATTCACTCTTCCTGCCAGAGAGAAGAACGGTCTGTTTAAACCAGTCCCCTCTGGGAAACTGTGGGTGCTTCTCTGGCCTACAATGTTTCCCCTTGGGCAAGCGCCAAGAATGTGGGCTGGGAAGAGATGTCCGCTTTCAGATGTGGCCCAGACTTGGGGGCTTGCCTGGAACTCCCAGCCCCCATTCTCCAATGAAGCGATTCACCCCATGTCAGCTTCAGGGCAGCCTCCAGCCTCTGTGTCCTGGACTAACGAAAACCCCAATCATGAAATTGAAATGCCCCAAATGCTGGAGGCGCGAGAGGCAGGGAGGGAAGAGGGCCAAGCAAAAACTAGTTCTGCCTCTTCTTAATTACCAATCTCTGAAGGAACACAAACATTCCTGAATGTTTCACAACAGGCCCTCCTGGAAATGCGGCCCGGATGTGTCACCTTGGAGACCGGTGGGTTCTGCCAGGATCACCCTGTAGGGAGCACACTGGCGCACCTGTCGGCAACACAGGCCCCTTGGCCCCCTCCCGGCTCCCTGTCACTTTCCTATGGCCTGTGAGAGCGAGAGCGGCTCCCGGCGTGCCATGGCCAGCACTCGGTATTCAGACGGTGCATCCTTTCTAAGCAGCAGCTCAGAGAAGGGACGCAAGACCTGCTGCCAAGTCGAACACTGGCTGGTGATTCTCCGGGGGCTGAGGAACGCGTAACCTATCTTTCATGTTCCTGTTGCTTCCCTAGCGATCCGAATGCTTCCCACAGTAACCTCTTTATCGCCATCCAGCAGAATGCTGGCCCCCAACCGGGCTCTCTCCGAGGCCAGCTGGGCGGGATGGCTTCCTAAAGGGCCCTCCAGACTCCAAGCCAAGAACTGTCCAAACTTTCAGCTGAACCTCTCGTCCCACCCCGGCACAGGGGGCCGGCCTCGGCTCCTCCGCCCGGGGGTGTTTCACACGCATAGTTCCCATAGCTTAGATTGCACAACCCCTAACTTCGCAGCCCCACCTCCAGGCTGCTGCAGAGAAGGGCCGCATTTCCAAGCTACCCTTTCACCTTTTGCACCTTGAATGCCAGGGTGGAGGGCAGGAAGAAAGTGCAATGTTTGAAGCTCTCCTCCTTTCCTTTAATGAGTAATGTTCAAACACCTTTACCTACACATCTGACAATCTGGGGGTGACAAAAACGACCATCAGAGAGTTTGTTAGGAGGACTGCACACAAAACACAGCTGAAACTTCATAAACGCCAACTGCAGAAGCGGACGAGACAGACAGGGACCTGCCCTTACATTCTAGTTGAGAGACACGCCCCAACCAGGAAGCAAGCCACTGAAGTCATGTCATGTCAGAGATTCACGCTCTTTAGAAAAATGCAACATGGTGGTGGGATCAAGGGCAATGGGGGTGGGGCATGGGAGGGAGGGAGTGTGAGAGGAAGCCTCTTGCAGAAGGTGATTTTTGGGGTGGGAAGCAATGGGAAGGGCTAGTTGCAGCGGGACGATTTTGGTGAGTTTGATGAGGGGGGAAAAAAGCCATGTAACATCTTTCTGTTATAAGTGATGAGTGGAGGCCCAGGGATGCAGAGGATGGGCTTCCGTTGTAAGAGCTACCCCTATGCTATGCTGTAGGAGGAGACCTAGAGAAACTCCCTGCCTCACCCTCTGCTTTCTTTCTCTCTCCCCCATTTCCAGCAACAAACATTTACTGCATGGACACAACTGCCTAGTCCCACGCCAGACACCATGAGGGCTCTGACATTTGAATAAGCTTTATTTCTGCCTTTAAGGGCAGCGGGTCTGGCCAGGGAGCCAAGGCTTGCCCTTAAAACAGCCAGTGACCCATCACCATGGCATTTGGTGATTGTATATGAGGTGGGGATGCTACCTGGGGCTGCAGACATAGGAAACTAGAGGATGTAGGGATGGTTAATAAGCTGCTACGTCAGCCGTTCAGATGTGAAAGGCCAAGGGGTTGGGAGACTGGAGAGACTGAGGCAACAGGGTACAGTCAGGAAAGGCTGGAGGAGGAAGGAGTCCAGGTAGGAAGGAAGAAGACAGTGGTCCACATCACGGTTACTGGGGAGACAGGTTAGCTGCTACCCACAAAGGCTCAGGATCCCGTGCTGGTCTGAAACCCATGTCCACCTCTTCTACAACTATGGGCATGTTACATAATCTCTTTAGGAGGAGTGCCCTTCTCTGTGAAATTTAGAAGTCCCAATCTCTTACGGGATGAGCACTAGGTGTTATACTACATGTTGGTAAATCAAACTTCAATACAAAATATATTAAAAAAATATATAGAAGTCCCAATCTCATAAGGGTGTGGTGGGAATTAAATGAGATAACCCATATAAGGTGGCCTAGCACATAATACTCCCTGAGTAGATGTGGGCTGTTAACGTGATCTGTTGAGAGGCTGTGTGCTCCATGCATCCTGAGAATCCGGAGAATCATGTCCCCTTTCATCTTAGGTGGTCAGATATGTAGTGATCACTCTTCACCCCCAAGAGATACCCCATGGTGGTTAAAACTCCCAGGCTCCAGAGCCAGCCACCTGCATCTCCATGCAGGCACTGTTACTTACTGTTTGTCCTTGGGCACGAACCCTAACCTGCCTGAGTTTGCTTCTTCGTCTGAAAAGTGGGGATGTTCAGAGTGATGACCTAGTTAAAATGAGCTGTGCTGAGCTCACAGCACACAGGGCTCAACCAACATTAGCTGGTATCAGGAGTTGGAGTTTTCCATCCTTACTTCCATGATGGAGAAACTGAGGCAAAATAACTGTCCAGGTGAACAGCCAATACGTCCTGTGATTTTCTCCACTGGACTCTTTCCTTCCAGGGGCTGGGACCATATACGCTTTCCCTTTTTGGAAATTAAACCAGGAATTAGGAGACAGCAGCTGGAGTGGGTTTGGCTCTCATGATTGCTCTCTGGAGGAGGTGTTTACACCAGGAACTTCTAAACTCTCATTCTCTTAAACATTTCCCTCCCTCCTTCCACTCTTGAAACACCTATCTCAACATTCTGGTGTTTTTACCCCAGATCTCTTTGCTTCCCTACTTTGGTTGATCTGGTTTACCCGGAAGCTTTCTTGGCTTGGTCACTCCCACTCCTGGAATTCTTTTATGGGGAAAAGAAGAGGAGGGAGCAAGCTAGAAGGAAGATTCCAGACTGTTCTCCTAGGCTGACCCCTCCTCACACACACCGGTGGCTCACTCCCCCTGCTAAATCTCATCTTTGCTCTGCTCTCACTGAGTTCTTGGGCCAGCCCCTTCCTCGGCCTCCATCCCCAGGTTTCTATGTCTTTCCATTCCCTAATTCTCTCCAGCTCAGGGACACAGTGGTGAATCTGTGCTGCTACCGCTTTGTGTACCACTTGCTGGGATTTAAGATTACGGCTTTGAGAACCAGGTAATGCATTAGAGTAGGCATGGCCAACTGACTACTGGAAGGCCAAATTCAGCCTACATTCTAGAGTTGCCTGTTTGCCTATTACAGTGCTTTGTTTAAAAGTGGAACTGGAATGACTTTTGGGGGTAGCACTTTTTTTACAATTTTATCTATTTGAAAGAGGGGGAGACGGGCAGGGGAAGAAACAGACTCCCCTCTGAGCAGGGGATTCGATCCCAGGACCCTGAGATCATGATTTGAGCCAAAGGCAGGTGCTTAACCAACTGAGCCACCCTGGCGCCCTGAGGGAATAGCACTATTATTGCGCACAGTATCTTTGCTCTATAACATGTTACTCCAACTTTTATCTTACCAAAAGGCAGCATTAGAATAGTAGTTAAGAACACAGGGTTCTGGAGCTAGACTTCTGGGTTTGAATCCAGGCTCTGTCATTTTCGAGCTGTGTGACCTTGGGCAAGGCATTTAAACTTTCTTGTAGCTCAGTTTTCAAATTTGAAAAACAGGGGAAAAATAATACATTTATTAAATACTCACTAAATGCCAAGAACTTCTCCAAGCACTTTGTGGACATTAACTTACTTGGGCCTTATAACAACCCTTTTGGGTAGGTACCTTTCAGACCTACTTCACAGCATTCTTTGAGAATTAAATGAGATAATACATAAAAAAGACTTTAGAATACATGAAATAAACATGAACAACTCATTATTATTTTCATTACTATCCAAATGGGCCTCCATTGCAGAAGTACTAAAGAATGATAAAACTGAACAGGGCATTTAGAATCTGACAAACCAACCCCCTTGTTGTACTGATAAGAAAACTGAGGCACAGAGAGAAAAAAGTTGTTCAGAGCCACCCAAGAACCGAGTGGCAGGGCTGAGACTAAAACCTGGAATCAACCCCAGGCCTGCATCACACTCATGATACCAAGAGATCAAACCAACCTGGTGCTGAGTTCAGCTCCATATGAAATGCAGTGAGTACCTGAATATCCTGCAAGATATAGTTACTGATAGTATTTTCTGGGCTAACAGGCCCTATGATACTGAAAGAAGGACCACGAGGTGAGAACCTGTATATAACTATGAAGCTCCCACTCATGGAGAGATAAGGCTGGGAGATGGGCTCTTCCCTTTGTCCATTTCCTCATTGGAGGGTAATTTCCTGAAAGCCCAGCACCACAGCAGAACAGGGCACCTGGTATACATATCTGTCCATCACCTAGCTCTACCCCAGCTTCAACCTCATTCCTGATTTGAGAGTTAGGCTAAGGTGGTTCTGTGCCCTACAGACAGGGCCAGCTCCATCCTTCTTAGCTGTGTAATCTTAGTCCATTCTTTCCCCAGCTCTGAGCCTCAGTTTCCTCAAGGTATAAAGTAGGAAAATCTGCCTTGCAAGATTCTTACAGAGACTAAATGAATTAGTACATGGGAATGACTCAACATAGCACTTGGCATAGAATGCTGGGTAGGAATGCAGAGTTCTTCTTTTGTAGTCAGGACCCTGAGGGCACTCAGCCCCCACTTTTTACTCCTTCCGGTCTGATGGGCTAAGTTTCCAAGGAGTTCTCCCAGGTGCTGGACTGTCCAGGAACCTCCAGCTCAAAGGACAGAGGCCACAGCCCATCCCTCCCTGGAATCTGATCATTCCTCTATTCCTTGAGCTCTATCTTCACCTCACCCATCTAGGCCTGAGGAGCTGGTCCTTTCTAGAAGGAATTGGCCATGAAGGCTTCTCTGGCATCCTGCTTGACTTGGGGCCCCTTCCATGACAGCACAGCTTAGAACACTGGAAGGGGAGTGACAAGATCTGGGTTTGAATCTTAATGCTGTTACCAGATTAGCCATGCCCCTGGGTTTCCTACCCTTTCTGGGCCTCCCATCTCCCAAACAAGGGAGCTGGAATATGGTGTCTCTGAGGCCTGCTTTATGGTTTTTGCCTTCATTCATCTACTATTTGGCTGCCTATCCCAAAGGTCAAGAGCATTGTGAGGCTGCAATGAAACAATAATGAGAATGTTTTTTGCTGAAGGCCAATTAAGAATGAGGTGCTGGATCATATGTTCTCCGTAAGAGAAATCATTTCCTTTATCTTCATAACTTTACTGTGAGGCAGGTACTTGCCACCTTCATTAAACCAACAGAGACACCAATGCTGAATAGTAGTAGTAGTAGTAGTAGTAGTAGTAGTAGTAGTAGTATTGATGATGATGATGATAATAATAATAATAGTAATAATAATAATCAACAATGCTAAATTTCATTGAGGGTGTACAAAGTACCAGGCACAATTCAGGCTCCCTTACATAGACTATCTTTCAATGATTCTAAGCTGCACATTTAAAAATACGTTTTAACATCTCTGAAATTGGGCTGTGTGTGGCCACTGCTTACTGACATCTTACAATACTGTCAGTGATGGAGGTGTCCCTGCCTGTGTACAGACATCAAAGGTATCATGGGTTTGGATAAAATCCCAGAGACAACAGTGGAGTACTTTCAACCCTTAGGAGCCAAATGGTGGTGGGGAGGGGTTAAGGAGGCAGTAAACAGACCCGTTTAGCAACATTCCCCAAGTAGGAGTGCAAAGTAGGCTAGCTCTACATGATTGCCACGCTGGCTTCAGAGCCCAGCACCTTTGAATTTCTCAGTGGGTCCTTATAACAAGGCTGTATCACCAACACTTTGAGGGCAACAAGGATGCTATTCAAAGCACAGACAGCAATAATCCTGAGTTAAAAAGTAACTCCAAAGAATTGGATTCATGACACTAATATAATGCTGTATGCTAACCATACTGGAATTTAAATAAAATAAAATAAAAAAGAATTGGATTCTGAATAAGATGTTGTTTCAGGAACACTGGAACTTTGTTTATCCAGTTGGATTTTTTTTCTTTGTATGCATAAAAGCACTAGATGAGTTTTAAAAAATCTAAGTTTGAAAGATTTATTGCCATAAGTATGAGATAAACATTTTATTTAATTTCAAAACATTGGGTTATAATTTAATTGTAGCTTTTTTCCTTTCTTAGTGGCACATAAAATAATGATGCTTCTTACAAAAATAAATGTTGTGTTGATTTGTAATAACCCCAAGCTGGAAATAACCCAAATGTCCATTAACAGTTGAATGGATATGGGGCACGTGGGTGGCTCAGTCAGTTAAGCCTCTGCCTTTGGCTCAGGTCAACATGATCCCAGGTCCTAGGATTAAGTACTGCATCCAGCTCCCTGCTCAGTGGGGAATCTGCTTCTCCCTCGCTCTCTGCCCCTCCCCGCCCAACTCGTATGCTCGTTCTCTCTCTCAAATAAATAAATAAAATCTTAAAAAAAAAAACACAAGACAGTTGAATGGATAGACACATGTAGTGTGTGATATAATGGAATAGTACTTGGTAATAAAAAGGAACAAACTGTTAACACATGCAACAACATAGAGGAATCTCAGAAACATTGTGCAGAAGTCAGGGAAAAAGAGACTATACTATATGATTCCATTTATATAAAATTCTAGAAAACACAAAATAACCTATAGGGACAGAGAGCAGATCAATGGTTGCCTGGGGATGCTGGTGGAGGGAGAGAAGGATTCCAAAGGGGTACAAAGATGGGAATTGTTATGTTGATTATGAAGATGGGTTCACAGATATACATATGTATGTCAAAATTCATCCAACTGCACTTGATTGTAAATACATACAATATAGTGTGTTTCAATAATCAATTTCTCAATAAAGTTGTCAAGAAAAAAAATAAAAACCTTGTATCTGATGCAATAGAATCTTAATTTTGAAATAATTTATAAGTACCATTATCAGCTCCATTTTCCAGATGTGGAAACCGAGGCATAAGGAGGTGAGTTGACATACCCAGGAACACTTGGCCAGTTGAGAGGTAAATCCAACTGGCCTCAATCCCCAGCTCTGCACTGAGCGACTGTGGTTGGCCTTTCCCATCTTGGGGCCCTATTTCACCAACCCCCATGAAAGAGGACACAGTGATTCTAAGGAACTTTGCAGTACTGAGTTTCCAAGCCTGTGTTCAGTACTTGTCCAAGGTCTTCTCCAAGGTCACATGGCCACAAAGGAGAGGATCTTCCCTCCAAGTTTCCCGTGTCCATACTCACTCATTCTAAGAGCACCCCTCCTGACATCTCCTTATTGTATACAGCAGTGGTTCTCAATCATGAGTTGTATCAGAATCCTCTGGAGGGCTTGAGAACTCACAGATGGCTGCAACCCCCCTCCATAGTTTCTGATTCAATAGGTTTCTGATTCTGGGTGGGGCTAAGATTTTGCATTTGCAACAAGCTCCCAGGGGATGCTGATATCACTGGTCCTGGCACCATACCTAGGACCCACTGGTGTACAATAGCATCCTCTACCTCATAACTGCAGGGACTCTAAAAAATGGTATCCAACTCTGTGGTTAAGAAATGCCTCTCCGCTCTCACAGCTTTCTGCCTCCCCGGCCCACTCTGCAGGACCTGGTCATGGCAGCTCAGTCTCTGTGCGCTCTGTGCGCTCTGTGCGCTCAGTCACTTCCCTGTGCGCAGGCTGTATCAGCCCTTTGTTAGTGTTTGCTGAGCTCCTGTCCAAAACAGTGTCTTGCCTGAGGTCCCACAGCCAGTGAGCACAGAGCCAGCATTTGGATCTGATTCAGGAATTCAGGTTCTCAATCACTTAGCTGCTCTATATGTAAAAGGCCCTCAGTGAGCATCATTTTCTTTCTGATTTATTTCACATTAAACAGCCCCTTCCCTTTGCATCCATTTGTAGACAGAAGGCCAAGCAGAGCTAGGGGCTGGGATAGGGGCAGTTGGCATACCCTGGCCTATTGGCTCTACAGGACCTTGGTTCTGCAGGTGCAGGACTAGACCACAAAGTCCACTAGCCCAGGGTGCCTTGGTGGCTCAGTTGGTTAAGTGTCTGCCGTCGGCTCAGATAATGATCCCAGGGTCCTGGGATTGAGCTCCACATCAGGCTCCTGGCTCAGCAGGTTGCCTGCTTCTCCCTCTCTGCCTGCTGCTCCCCTTACTTGTTCTCTCTCTCTCTCTCAAATAAATAAACATTAAAAAAAAAAAAGCCCACTAGCTCTATCTCTCCAGCCATCAAGGGTCTTCTGGGTGTCCTTTGTGTCTTCAGATTGACACCTATTATCTCATGCTGTAACCCACACGACTTGTCTCACCCCAGGTCCTCCAAACTACCTCTCATTACCTCTTGCTGCCCCTGTATGCAGATATCAAGGGCTCCAAAAACCTGGCTTCCAACCTCCTCTTCTCCAGGCCTTTCCACCAGGACCACTGGAAGAAGCCTTCTTAAAGCTGAGCCATGCACTTCACACTAGAGGTGACCTACCAAAGCCCTGGGAGGACATGATACTGTGCCTCTGCCCCCACCGCTGTTCTATGGGCAGCAAGGTCAGGGTGGTTTCCTGGGTTTCCTGGGTTGCCCACCTAAGCAAATAGGGCCTTCCTGACATCTTTCCTGGACATTGGAGCTGGCTGGTCTAGGAAAGCACAAGTCAACCCAGCCTGGTTATGTCTGAGAGTCTGAAAAGCTGCAGAAGCCCAAGTGTTCATGGACTGCATCACAGTGAGCAGACTGATCTAGTCCAGAAGCTCACCTTGTCTGTCCATCTAACTGCTACTTCCTTATTTTCCAAGATCACAGAGGACTATAGTAACTGACTATAAAGGAGCTCTGCATAGGAGCTGAAAAGGAAATGGTTTTCACCTCTGAGAAATATGACTTTCTTCAAGGGTTTATTGTCCTCCCGTCATTTCTTTTTAAAGAAGAAAATAAATGTGTTGTTCCCTGAAGGGAAGCCCTACCTGCAAGTCAATGTTAAACACCAAAGTGTTCTGAGCTGAAGACAGCTGAATTAAAGTCAGCAGTGAAACAAATAAGCAATTAAAACAGCTATTTCAGGAAGCCCTGGAAAGCAGCAGATACAACATGAATTATTCATTCATACTGCCAGGATGACTTCTGGGCATTGTCTTCTGTGCTCTGTTCTCTTGCTCTTATTCATGCAGCCATTCAAGCACAGAGAGGGGACACAATACCCTGGCCCTGGGACATGGGTGCCTGAGCACACGCACACGCGTACATACACATACCCCACGAGGAGGCCAGGTGGCCACTCCAGATGGTGAGCCACACGGAAAAGAAACCCACAGGTTGGCAGCCACCGTCAGCTCCAGTGCCAGGGGAGAATGTATGAATATCCAACTGGCCCAAGAGGATTGTGGGAAGAGGAAGGGAGAGGGAGAGAGGTGTCAACAAAAGATCACCTGTACAGTACAAGAGAAACTGTGTGCAGTGTTTCTAATATTCCACAAGCTTCCTAACTGCTCTGGGATTAATCTGTGGGCTTCAGAGGCAATGGGAGGGATCTGAAACATCCGTTGACCCCCACACTGAGCCTGCCCGAGCTCTGGACATCAAACGATACATCCAGCAGGCTTGGTGGAAGGGCTCCATCTGGATTCTGAAGTCATCTGATCTCCTCGCTGCTTGACTGCAGGAGATGCTCTGCTGTATGTCTTATACCCACCCAGATGGCCTTGGTCAAGTCCCTTCTCTTACTCGGGCCTCTGTTTCCCCATCAACGAAACAAGGAGGATGGACTCCATCTCAACCAATTCTTCCAGGTCTGGTATTTCATGGTGCCATTTTGACGTGAAAATTGAGTATCTAAAGGGTGACTTGCATGCTCCTCTGCAAGGACCCCGTGTCAAAACCCTCAGAGAGTAATAACACCAGGACATCCTTGGTACCTTACATGTATGACCTGTCATTAAGTTCTCACAGCAAGCCATGTAGGTAGCTCCTATGATAATCCCCTGGCATAAATGAAAGAAAAAAAAAAAGGACACAGCCTCAAAATCAATAGGAAATAGGTAAACTATATAGCGACTGAATGTTTGGTAATAACCATTTGAAGCAACTGTTTGAGGCATATACTCACAAAGCCTTTTGGATGATAGAGGAAAGAGTGCTTATATTACAGAATTTAAAAAGGAATAGAAAAGCAGGGTATAAAGTGACTACAAGGAAAAATGCCAAAATGTTGACAGTGTTCGCCTTTTGGTGGTAGGGGTAATATTCAGGGATTCCCACCCTCCCCTGCTGCTTTTAAAACCAGAAAAAGACAGGAAAAAAAACCCCACTAAAAATACCAAGTACATTTTTCTACACAACTTCAGTTCTTCAGTTCTTCTATATAGAACCTCTTACTACCCCTTCATAAAAAAGAAAAAAGAGTCATTCCAAAACGAACCCTAATTTTCTTCTTAGGGAAAAATTCAAAGCATAGAAATGTATTAAAACACTGAAAGAAAACAAGCACCAACACTAGTTACATGATCTTTGCTGAAAAGCGGAGCCATGATGCAGAGTGGAGGCCAATGAGACTCCCACAGGGCCCTGGGCCGCTGCCTGGAGAGGAATGCACTCAGCCCTCCTGGGGCCTGAGGACCCCAAAGAGACCAGCCCAGGAGGCTGTCTAGGGGCTGATGTGAAAGGACCTGACTAATATTTAGATCTTCCCCACAAAGGTATCTATCTGGGTAGACAAACACAGAAAAATCCCAAACCATTATTAATCACCCCAAATTACAACTAGTTAGGTTTCGCAGGAGGAGTGCTAGTGGAGGGTAATAAGTGTGTGTGTGGGGCAGCTTGGAATATTTTATGTCAAACAGAAAGCTAATGGGGATCAGACCAGCCTGTACAACACAAACTATGGTAAGAATACTTATAGAATACTCAGCCGTCGAAGCTATTAAAACAACTCTCACCCACGCCCCCGAACCCCTCTGCCTTGACAAGGTTCTCACTCAGAAAAACGTGAGCTTCCTGCTGCTTCTGGCGAGGACATGGCTTTAAGACCATTCCATGCATAGTCCATGCTATTTCACACCCTCCATGCCTTTCTCTTTGCTGTTCCTGCCGCCCAGAACATCTTTTCCTGGGCACCTGTTGATCTAAAGCAGGGTTCAAGAGTTATTTCCTTACCATATATGTCCTTCCATTGTTTCTGTGTTTGCCACTTCTATGAGTTTTACGAGGGCCTGAGCAGTGTCTTATCAATCATTGTAGCCTCAGCATCTCACATGAGTGAGCACCAGGTGAATGCTCACTGAATGAATACATGAACTCACAAAAGAACAAATGAAGAAGGAAATATTTTATTGGAATTCCCAGCAGCGTTCACAGCTAGGCCTCCTACCTTCCAAGTTTTGCTTGTCCCATCAAAGGGAAATTTGCAAATGAAGAAATACTTCAGTGTCCTCAAAGTACTTCCTCATGCTTGACCTTATTTGATTGGCAAATAACCATTAGGACAACAGCATCCTGACCCTCATCATCGCTCCCCCATTTTACAGATGAACAAACAAGGCACGCTGAGACTTTCCTAAACTGACAGGGCTCCCGGGTCCCTGGTTTGTGCCAGCATTGGACACAGGCCACCTGCGCCCTGGCCCACTGCTTCTTCCCCTCCACCACCTACTCTCTCAATAGGTCTCCTTCCTCATTCCCAGTTGGTAACTGGAGAAGTGTGAAAACAGCCAATTCTCCTTCCTTGGGGAGTACATTATCTCACTGGGGAGCAACAGAGGCCTCCAGCTCCTCCTTCCATTTCATTCTCATTAGTATAATCATCAGCATGCAGAAGTGAATCTCTCTCTGGCACAGGTCTTCTGTGACCCCTGGATAGTCTACTCAGCAGTCCTGAGTAAAGGAGCTTACACTTGAGGGTGGGAAGGATCCTTGTGGATTGTCTGGGTTTCTGTTATTGGGGAGCAGCTGCTCCATCATCACAGATAATCCCCCGACCAGAGCAGGGTGTGGGCCAGGGCCTCTCCCAGCCCAGCTGACATGAAGGGTCCTTGCCTGGCAGTGATGTGCTACTATTGCTTCTTTTTCACAGACACCAACACATAAGAGCCTGGAGCCCACCTCTGTCAGAGGAGAGAGCAAGGCCTTTGGGACCACAGAGAGCTGGGTTCCCAGATGTAAGAGTGTCAGACTCTTCCCTTCTGGGGGTCCCATGTGGCATGCATCCCAGCGGAACAGGGCTCAACAGTCGAGTTCCTGTGTTCCTTCTACTTTCCCAATATGTCCCATCTCTGTATTTGCTTACGGGCATGTTGACTGTCTGTCTTCTTTTCCACGTAAACAGAGCCAACCTGCCTAGTTCACTGCCGCTGTCTAAATACAATAGAGTGTAGAGTTAGTTCCTATCTGCTGAAGGAACGAAACACAGAACTTGTGAGTGTCCCCTCCTTTCCAAGGGAAAAGGTTTTCAGTTTGTGGGGGCTTTCTTCGAGTCTTTTCTTCCCCCTTTCCCTCCCTCTTGAGTAAAGTCACTGGGCCCAATATTTACAAAGCCAGTAGCAGCATCATGAAAAGAAAGAATCCCAGAGGCATAAAGGGCCTGTTACAGGCTCACCCTTGAGCTCAATGCCCTCCATAAACCCCAAGGCAAACTGGAAACTCCCCACAGAACAGGCCCTGATAACCCTCCTTGTGAAGAATTTAAACTGACAGAACCACACTGGTCCACAGAGGAGAAACTTGCCAATGGAGCCGACTCCGTGGGCATCCAGCAAACTCTCTGCAGACTGGCAAAAGTCAGACTTTGTAACTGGGTTCACGATGAACACCAAGCATCCTGTGAACTTCAGGAACACTTATTTTTGTACAAAGGACACTGCTAGTGCTAGGCATGCCCCAGGTTCCCAAAAAATGTAGGATGGAGGAAAGAAAGGATAATTTTTTTAAAAAGCTAAAATATATTTCAGAAGTTTATCCAAATACTTGAAATTTTGCTTTTCCCTAAGAGAACATACAAACCAGAGAGAAAGGGCTTAACAAGTGAACCCCTATAGGTTCAAGTGCATCAATACTGAAAAACACTCATTTTTTGAGAGTCTAAGGTAATGTTCAAATATCTTTTACACAGCTATATACCTAGCACCAAATACTACATGAGCTTAGAATCACTGGAAATAAACACATAAACATATTCATTCACACATGATAATATATATGGAGGAATGAAGACAATGAAGACATTGGTCAAAATGAGACTTTCATGAAAGGTGCCACAGAGTTCACAAAAAGGAGAGATTCCTGCATACCGGACAGTTCCAGGAGGCTCCTGAAAGGAAGCAGGAAATAGCCTGGGTCCCTAAGGGCAGCGATTGTTCAACCAAATAAATAACATTATATGTCTCCATCCTTCACAACCATGCACTGTACAGGAGAGGAAACAAGGCCTTGAGAGGGCCTGTGATTGGCTCCATGGCACACAGCCAGCCAAACCCTAGGGCAAAGGCGAAGGTGGTCCGGTTCCCTTGTGGGTTTAGGGAGGGAAAGGGCAACAACCCTGATTCTTTGGGTGGGTGGGAGATGAGAAGACCTAGCACAAAGCTGGCTGATGCCAGAAGCAGGGCTGTTCTACGTTTGTGTATCAGTAGCACCTTGTCTCTTTACTTAAGAACTTTACTTGTGAAGGGCAAGAACTGCCTCAGGGTCCGGGAGAACAGCAAGGGACTGGGCAAAAATTCTGGAAGGAAGAGCTAGGCGGGTCATGGCGTAGCTCCAGGAAAGGTGGTGATGGGGAGAGGGGAGGTCAGTTCCTCTTCTGAGGGAAGGCAGGAGAAGGACATGAGCAAACCTGCTGGGGTAAGTCTGGGAGGCCCAGGGATGAGAGGCAGCAAGGCAGGGGCTGTCCCCAGCCCCCTAGAAGGGCCCAAAATATACTTAAGGGTTTCCAAGTGGGAGAGAAAGCTACTAGTGAAGTGGAAGGAACAGGTGGGCTTTGGAGCACACAGGTCTGGGATCAAACCTGAGTTCAGTCACGTACCAGCTGAGTAACTTCAACTCATTAGTATTCATGACTGTGATAGTTCTCATTTACAGATGATTACTATTTGGCAAGCATTGACCTAAGAGTTCTACATACTAACTCAATGTAATCCTCACAGCAATCCCATGAGAAGATTCTACTTTGTATAATTAAGGATTATCATCTGCATTTTAGATGGAAACTGAGGCCTGGAGAGGCTAAGCCAGTTGCTCAGGCCCTACAGAGCTGGGACCCGAGCCTGGGCAAGCAGTTTCTGCACTCTTAACCACCATACACCCTGCAATTAGCAAAAATGGGAAATATGCATATTAATACTGTGCAAAGTTATTTTGACAGTCAGACAAAAGAAGAGTGGAAGGCTCTGGCACCAAGCTGGAACTCAATGAACAATACCAGAACAATCAACGGACAAACCCAAAGCACAGCTGAGGCCACTCAGGCAAAGGAAATAGCTGTCGAGGGCATACTGTGCAATTCTCACTTTGTGAGTGTATTTGATCACCTGGCACAGACATCCCATTTTTCAGATGATGAAACTAAGGACCAGGGAGGTTAACTTGTTCATTGGAAGCCAACGAGGATAGGAAGCCAACAACGTCTCAATTACTGGTTATACTCCATAAGCGTGTATGGAACATATTTTTAAAATTGTATTCGTTAATGTTTATTGAGCTCATCCCATGCCAGGTTGTGTGCTCAGCACTCTATGTGCCCTGTCTCATTTTACACTCCCAACCATCCCTGAGGTGGGTTCTCAGATTACTGCCAGTTCACCAGCAGAAAATTCACCCCCAGGCTCACAGCCTCCCCAGAAAGCTAGCAGCTAGGGTCCTACACCTGGGAAGGAGAGGCTCTGGGGTCTGCGTCCCCATCAGCTTCTTTTACTACACCAGCTGCCACTCCAGGATGACTGGGCAGAGAATGTGGAGCAAACCAAGGTCAAGAGCATGCAGGGAACAGGAGGTCACTAGGCAGACCTCCTGGTCTTGGTTCTGAATAGACAGTCTACTAATCGGCACCAGTAGGATCCAAGTATAAACGGACACCTGAGTGGGCAGAAACAGCAGAGCCATGGGCAGGCCTCCTTGCTGCTCCCTGAACACTCCCAGCCTCCCTGCCTTTCTCTTGCTCCCCCTCTGCCTGAGATGCCTGAGCCCATTCCCTGGGGAAGCTCCCCCCTGAGCATCAAGGCCCCTGCACCCTTCACCAGGTGCCCAGGGAGCACCCTCTTCTGGCCTTCCAGCACTTTATCTGGACACTCCTTCCTTCACGTCCTGCCTGACAGCAGCACTCTCGCATGTATCCTGCTGCTCATATCTCTCCTGCTAGAATGGAAGTTGCTTCCAGGCAAGGTGTATATTGGATTCACTTCTGAATGCCACCAGTATTTGACATATCCTATGTGTATACACTTTTCGGAGGCACACAGGACAACTTCACGTGGCATACGTACAAGGTAGGAAGAGGCACTGGGTCTCTTGGTGAGAAAAGGATACTTTTTTCAATTTCTCTTCAGCTTTTCAGATTCCATTGAAGATAGTCTCAGTCTGGTGACACTGTCTTTAACCTCCAGCATCTGACAGGCTCCCTTTTGCACAAAGCAAGATTTGCCCCAGGCTGACAGCCTCCCCATGAGCTAGGAGCTAGGGAATGAGAACACCATTTTGCTTCATGGCTTTTGCCAACAATTGGGGAGAGGGAAATTGGGAAGACAGTGCACCAGTGACTCAAGTCTGGAAAACCCTTAAACCCACTGTCTGCAAGGTCTTAGGTGTTAATGAGCATCTGTTAAACTAATAGCTGAGTAATCCAGTGAGCAGAATGAGTGAACGGATGAATGAATGATCGTGATAATGACCAGCTCTCCTCCAGCCCCTGCCTTTGCCAGATGCCATTAATCTCTGAGTGGAGAAAAGGAGAGTACTGCTTAAAAGTAGAGGGCCCAGGGTATGTGGGGATGTTAGTTTACAAGAGCTGCTCTCAACTTCTGTCCAGGTGCCCACCTGGCCCAGGTGGGCAGCCTACTGGACTGGCCCTGGGGACTAGCCGGGGAAGGTATGAAGGATGGCTGTTGGGATTTTGACACCAAACACCCATTTCTACCTCTCTGGGTGAGCAAGTTGCCAATTTTCCAGGACAATCACCTCTCTAAGATTCTCAGCCCATGTGCTTTGGGAGGTAATTTCACGCCAGCTTGGAGATGGGCACTTGATATGGGCCTGACCGACCCCCACTCAGCTCCTGGTCAGGGGCCAGAATGTGCCCCCATATGGGCCAGTGACAGTCAGCTCCACGGCTTCTGCATGAATCATGAAGGCAAAAGACCTCTTTCTGCACGTGGCCTAAATCCTAGAAGCCCATCATGTGAAAATTGAGAAGGAAACCAACACAGCAGCAGGTAGAGTCGGGAGATGAGAGAAGCTATGGCCCGACAGTATCACTGAGCAAACAGCAGCTTTTCCTGGCTTTTCCAGTAAGTGGCCCCTAGTATTTACTGTCCAACGTGGCTGAGGTGTTTACCATGGGACCCTGAAAGAATAACCTGGAGGCAGAAGGTGAAGCAGGTGTTTCAAGCAGCAGAGGTGGAGAGAGCTCACATTTAGAGGGTCCATGTGGATCACTACCCTTTCTGCTCTGTTGAGTACTACTTTGAGGAAATCCAGGTCACTAAGAAACCCTGTACCTGTGCCTTCTGCAGCCTGTTGGTCACTAGACTGGGGCTGGTGGAGCTGTTGGTCTAGACTACCTCTTCTCAAAGCAGGAGGGTTTGAAGGATCCTGGCCCAACGGGCTAGAAGTGGTCAAACCCACTCCCAGGCCCATGCTGCTATCTGCCAGCAGAAGCAAAGCGAAGAACTAGCTTAATGAGAGAGAAGGCAAACAGCATTCTTTGAGGACCTACTATGTGCCTTACAGGAGATCAGGATGTAAGTCCCAGCTTGGAGTAGCCATTCACTGTGTGATCTTGGGCCAGTCCTACAATGGGTGTGCAGTAAATATCAGAGGGCTGGTAATGCTTGCCTACAGGCCTATACTGAAGGCAAGGCTGCTTGGCCATGACTAGGCCTTGCAGAGAGGGACAAGAGGTAGGAAGCTTTTATAGGAAAGAGAAAGAGGGGTCTCTTGAACCTAGATGTGGAAGACATTTAAAACAAAACAAAAACCTCCCTATAGTCATAAGCTGGGAATTGCTATATCGGAAAGGAGATTTCAGGAGGCTTGCCCAGAAATATGTGTGCATGGGGAGAGAAGTGGACAGGGTTGTTAACAACTGAGGTGCCCAAGAGGACCTCCCCCTCTGTGGCTGGGTGATCCTACAAGTCCCTGTGACATAATCATGTTGCCTCAGTACTGAGGACTTTGAAATAATTACGTCCATTCATCTCATTGCAGAGATGGGGAAACTGAGGCCATGGGAGGGGAAGTCACTTGGCTATAGTCACTCAGTGGCAAAGCTGGAAGGAGAACCCAGGCTGCACCTCCATTTGAGCAGTCTGGAACCTTGGGCATATCTGTTAACCTCACTGTGCTTCAGTTTTCTCCTCTGTAAAATGGGGCTAACAGTAGTCCCCGAGCTCACAGGGCTACTGGGGCATTTCCGGAACATGTGCGTATGACACCAGGCACCATACGTGGCATATGAAAAGCAGGTAAGGCCCATGAACTATTGCAATTTCCAGACTACTCAGGAACTCTTCCACCAGGAAAGAAACCCCCTTTCCTTCCATGTCGCCAGGAACCCAGACTAGAGTTTGGGGACCAGTCACAGCCCACCCCAACTAAAGTCCTGCTAGGCCACATTCAGGAAAGGCCTTCTTAAGGCTCTTTCCTGAGTTGACAACTTCTATCTTTCTTTGTGCTTCACAAGTGGACCCTAACGAGCCTCCTCCTCGATCCCCCATGTCCCCAGCTTTCCGGAGGGTGCCTTAGCTGTTTCCTCCTTGGAGAAGCCCTTGTTTGTGATGGCCATCGCTCCCAGCTGGCCCATCCAACATCGAGGTGGGATAAAGGCAGGCCTGTGCTCACGGCCAAGCTCCCACCCCACCCCGGAACTTGTGGAGAGGTGTGTTTCACGACAGGGACAATGATGTGTAGCCCTTTGCTCTGCCAGCAGTGCCAGCAGCTCTTCCCATCCGGCCGTGGATTAAAGGAGCCTGGGTAAGTGCCCAGGCGGAATAAAGCCTGCAAACATCCTGGGGATGTGCCCCTCCTTGGCAGTAAAACAGAACAGAGGGTGCGGGTAACAGTTTGAGTCTCCTTGAGCTGCACCCTACCTCAACCTGTGCACAGGCACACACGTGTGTGCAAGTGTACATGTATGTGCACACGCGCACACACACACACACACATTGCAGTCACATCCTCGGAGCTCAGGGCTAGCTCTGCACTTGGCAGCTGTGTGCCCCACTCACATCACTTCATCTCTCCGTGCAGCGCCCCTGACCTGCTAAAGGGGGCTGATGGTAACACCTACCTCACGGGGTAAAGGGGCCCAGGCATGCCAGGTGTTTACATGGTGCTTAGAGTAGGTGCTCCATACTCTATACTCGGTAATCCTTCTTACAGTAGGTATGTCAAATAATGAAATCACTGTCACATGAACAACACTCTGCTTACCCTCCAGACCAGATTAGATCCCAGGTTCACTTGAAATGACTTAGTCTCTCCCTGGGGACAATGGCCTTGCCCAAGGGCAAGCATCAGCACAGTTTAGGTCACAGTGGTCTCCCCTGTGGCTGGTGCACAGAATACTGCTTAGGATGATAATGAATATTTAGGGATTTGGGGTTTTCTGGGCTGACTCTGCATGACAATGACTCTAAAAGCGTCTCCATCAGGTTTCACCCAGGCTAATAAATTATGAAATAGATCCACAAGTGGCTTCCTCTTCACCTTGTTCAGACCCCCTCCCCCGACACTAGATTTCAGAGTGTATGTGGGACAATGAACTCTGTGTCCAGATTGGGCTGTAAACTGATGGAATGGCAAAAACAGAGTTTTTGTTCTACCTTGGTGAGGGACCCACAAACAGGTCCCTAAAGAATGAGCAACATCTTCATCTTCAACCTCTTCCTCAACACCAGTATCTCAATGAAAGGTACAAGTAGATCCTGGAGCAGCCACTGGGATCTGCAGCCAGAATTCCAAACTCCCTCTCCAGACAAGGCAAGGGTGAGCACTGTGGAAGAAGAGCACGGAATCTGGGAAGGAGCCCCTCCAACACGGTGGACCAGGTAAACAGTCCCCATGGAACTGCCTCACTCCAGGGGTCTGCCCTTAGAGCATGGGTGGCCCAAACCAGTTAAATCAAGAATTCCTGGCCTCCCAGTGCCCAGGAAACAGCACTCACCCCAGTGCTCCAAAGTCACTGCAGCTGACCTGGAGAGACCCTAGCCTTGGCCTCCGAGGAGGACCTTTGTCACTCACAGGCTGGTCCAATGGGTTAGGGTTTCTTGCCAATGCCTGAGGCTGATTTCTGAGGACCCCCTCAGGAAGGGAAGAAGGAATCTCGTAACAAGTCCAGTGTCACAGATTCAGAATGATTTTCTTAGGATTAAGGAAACAATGGCTGCCTAGGACAGGGGCAGCTCATCTATTTCTGGCCCTGCTCAGCTCCCCCTGCCCTTCATGGGCCCTGAGAACATGTGTCCAGTGCCCCAACATAAGACAGAAAGCATGTCAGGGACTGAGGGAGACACAATGCCTGACTTAACCACAAGACTCCCACTCAAATAATTTTCCAGGGACCAAAACATGCACTGTCTCATTAAAAAATAAGGCATGTCTGGCAATCATTTCTAAACCACTACCGATTTAGGGAACAATCTCACTCAAAGAGCATTCCAAACCTGGGCCCCGGGAGGTCCCCCGCTTTTACTTTTTAACTGATTCTAACTAGTCACACAGGTTTCTCGACAACAGCTCAGTTGAATTCCTTTGCTTACAGCCAAACCGGAGGTATTCCAGTATATTCTGCATGCATTTATTCTCTTGACAAGCATTCAGGCATGCCTGCTAAGTGCAAGATGTGTGCTATCTCTTTCAGGTGTTTTTGCATCTCCAAAATACAGATTCCTAGCCTAACTCCAGATCTGCTGGCATTGGTCTGTAAGAACTTGCCCTCCCCCCCCCCATCCTTTTCCTCTTTGCTACTTCTATCAGACACAAGGCACCTAGTTAATTTCCAGGAGCCCCAAGTTCAGGGCAGCTGGAAAGCCAGGGCCATGGCACCCCAGGCCATGGCTCTTGAAGGTGCCTGCTTCCCTTGGCCATCTGCTTCTGTTATGACACGGGACCTGTCATTTCTCCCTGACAAGGTGGTGTGAGGTAGAGCCTCTTACACTGCACCAAGTCCTTGAATGCTGGCAATACTCTGGTTCCATCCTACTGCAGCCTCATTTATTTTGGACCTTGGATTTGGATGTAGAGTGTTGCTACCATTGTGAACTGTAGCTCCACAGGAAAAGTGGGCCACAGATGAGTAAAAAAATTCTGATGAAAACTATGAACAACAATACTTGGTATTAATAATAATTGATACTTGTTGAGGCTACAGTAAATTCCAGAATGAAAGTAAGCTCTTCACCGCAACTATTTCATTTAATCCTCACAAAAACCCAAAGAGTGAGCAATTAGCATTTTCTCCTTTATACGGGTGGGAAAACTTGAGACTCTGACAACTTAATTATCTTGTCAAGGGTCACACAAATTGTACAAATAGATCCTGGGATAGAAACGCAAGTGTCCTGACTCCAGAGCCCACGGTCTTAAGTCATGGGAAACTCAGTAACTGGATATTTATTATGTTGATCCCTATACTTAGAAGATCATTTAGGGAAGCAAGAGTCATCACAATCTGAAAATTTAACCCATGAACCAAGCACTTAAAAAATCAGCACTACTCAAATATTATCCTCCACTTAAGACAAGTGTCCAGCCCAGCCCATCAACATTTCGAGTCAACATCCTCAATGGGCTGGTTGGCTGTCTCAGCGATTGACAGAGCAGTGCAAATACAATGCATATCAACTGAAAGGGAGATAGCTAATATTTTAAGTGATGCCGGGTGAAAGCAATGCTGAACAACTACTCAAATCAGGCCCAAAGTGGGGCAGGGTTCCTCAGGTAAGAAGCGAGAGGATCCACTGAGATGAAGAGGTGACAAGAGGCCTTCAAAAGAGAAGAACTTCAATGACAATAGGAATTAAGTGAGGCCCTTGGGAACTGCTGAAGCTCTCCCCAGTATTTTGTAAAAACTGACCTTATGAGCCTGTTGGGAAAATCAAATGAGAAGACAAAGCTCTTCTTGCTATTGTTAACTGTGCCAAAATAATTATGCAGAAGGGAAATCAACACTTTGTTCATACTAAGCATTACTGCAGAGTTGCAACAATAACTTAAGTTTTGTTAAATAGAACATAAAATAGATCACTGTCATAACTTTCAGTTTTGTTTCTCAAAGTAAGTCCTTATAAAAATCTACACCCCCCCCCCCCCAATATTTACTGTAAATGTTTGGCTTCTATTTGAGGCGATTCCTTTTCTAAATGAAACCTTTACTTGGAATAGGAAGCCCCTGCACTGCTTAGTCAAGCCCTCCCTGCTTCCTACTATAGGAGTCACGCTGCTAAGGCTTAAGCAGTAATACTAGTACCACGGAGACACAGTCAGGTTTTCCCTCCTCATAGCACTTTCCCATCTACTGTTTCATCAGGTGACTTCGAGAACTCCAGAAGTCAAGGAAACTGTGTGCTGTTATCCCACACACTTTGTCACTTCCAAAGCTCTTATCACTTCTGTGATCTCACCTTGACCCCACAGGATAATTGTACAAGGCACAAGTAACACACATTATAAGGCGAGGGAACAGATTCAGATTCGAAGAAATGCCCAAGGTACCATAACTTATTGGCAGAAGCTTTCAGCTTGGCACCCAGGTTTTAACCGCTTCTTCTTTCTCATGGGATACAGACTCTCAAGCTTTAGAAGGATAAATGAAAATTCTGCAAACTAGTGAACATTTTCTCAGGCCCATAGAGTCTTTTCAGAAACTATCTGCAAGGCTGCCTTAAAACACCAGAACACATCTTCTTTCCTTTCACAGAAAAGGTCCAATGTCTTTAAGCAAAATAGTGATAATTAGTACATTTCCACTGCCCTATCCTGACTGTTGTAGGTGGAAAATAAGTATCAGAGGAGCTCTAGTTCAAATGCTTAGAATGGAGTGGCCTTGCAAGCCTCTGTTTGGGTCTGCTGCTTGATAGCTTCTCGTCAGCGATACTCTGGGATGGCAGCACCCTCTACTCCCAGCGGAGTCAAGGGAGAAGCACATGGATTATCAAGAAATGCCATCAGAGGAAGACTGAGTTGGGGTGCTGGGATAAACCACTGAGAGGTCAACCCCAATGGACTAGGGAGAAACACTCCTGGAAGCAAGAGTTTGACTTATGCACTATAAGTCAGCAACATCTTTGCAACCAGCCCTGTGTGCTCCTGCTGACAGCATGGTATGATGAAGCAGGAATGTTCTAGAAGCAGGCTGACCCGAGCCCTGTGACCATGGGCAAGCTACTTCCTCTCTTTGAGGCTTGGTTTTCCTCATCTATACTATGGGGATTCATCACTTTCACCTGTTGCGAAAAGTATGTGAGAGAATGTGTATATACAGTTAGCACAGTGCCAGCTGCAGAGTAAACACTCAAAACACAGGCTATGAGAAACAAATCCTAGTGCATGGCACACGATTGCCCTCAATATATGTTAGGTCTTTCCATCCCAAGAAGGCATTTCTGAGTCCCCTGGTGAAAGGACTTCATGACCTTCAAAACTACTACTATAGCTTTGTGCAAATGGGAGAGGGAACTAAAGTCAAGCGGGTTTGGGGGTGGGAGTTCCTGTGTGCAATGGGAGGTGGGTACAGAGGCCCTAGGGGCAATCTCAGGGCTGGGGCAGGGGTTATAAGACACGATCTCCAACCTTGTGGAGCCCCGTTGTTCCTTGGAGGATATAAACAGAAATGAGTTGCTTAACTTTGGAACTGAAAATGCCCTTTGCTCCCTGTACAGTGCCCAGACACAGGTACTTGGCAGTGGGCACTGGGTGAGCCCACTGGATCAGGGTGGGAATACTCAGGAGCCCCACATCAGTGCTCTCAATGCAGACACGATGTGATCTCTTCATGTGCATTCATCTCCTCATTCTTGGCTCAGGAATCTCTATTGGCTCCCCAGTTACTTACAGGCTTCCTTAGCTGGGTCAAGGCTCTTCCTCATCTACCTTTTGAGAGTTCTCTGCCTTTCTACAAATTCCCTCTTCCATGCAGTATGGTCTTGTCACTGGGTCCCTTCTTACTTCAATGTCTCAGCATGTGAAGTCTTCCATGACCCCTTGGGCCATCCACCCAATACATGAGTTTCAGCCCTTCCAAGTCCTATAAAACCTAGGACCTCCACAAGGTCTCTAGGGATCCCCCTCTGCTTGAACCCTGTCAGCGTGAATCCAAGCCCACATCTATTTTCACTGCTTAAAACTCGTGTGCACTCATCATGAGCTGAACTGTAAGCTTCTGGGAGGTGGGGGCTGTGCCACCTACACCTGCGATTCACCCATAGCATTTAACATTGTGACCTAGACCCAGCCAAACACCTGCCAAATGCCCTCCCAGTGGCTGAGGACCTCATTGTGCTCAGTGACTCTACCCACTGAGGCTCCCCACCTGGTTCAGCTCCATTGGCCCCTGGAACCTAGGACCCCGGTGTGTGCATTTTCCCTCTCCCTTCCTTTGCTCCACACAATTCAGATAAAACCAGACCCACTGGACTTGAGCTGTGTCTAACCTTCCCTACCTCTGAGAGTCTCATCTCTCCCCCACCATCCCCACTGAAACTACCCCCTGTGGAGGGCCAGTTCCAGTGGCTGAGGAAGCAGTTGGAACCAGTGCCTGCAGGGGCAGGATAGTGTCTGAGACAGGCTGCACACCTCACTATGGACGCTGCAGCCTGCTGGCACCAGGCAGGGAGCAGCCCGGCTCTAAAAGTGTGGGATGATCATAATTAGCTAACAACACCCACTTGCAGCCCACGTGGGGAAGTGGCCGGCTCAAATGTTGCTAGCAAGAGATGACAAGGCCTTTCTTCTGCTGACTATGAGTGAATCACCAGGTCATCTGCATGGCTTAAGAAGGGGTCAGGGGATGACCTGGCTGGCCAAAGCCCCGGCAGAGGTGCATCTGACTGACATCTTACTTTTCCTCAAATACATTTTTCATCAGCAAATGACACCTGTACCCTTTTGAAGAGGAATGGATATTCTTTCCCATTTGAAAGGCCTGTTACCTGGAGGGAAGAAGATAAAAACCGCCATCCCAGGTTTAGATCTGAAGCATACCAGCCTTTTGATGTTTAAGATGAGAGGTGGGGATTGAAATCTGCACGCCGCCTCCCCAACCCCCCATGGCTGAGACATCCTCCCCAACCCCCATGGCTGAGACATCCATATCATCCACAGCAAGGCGTGTTCATGTCTGGTGTTTGGGCTGGAGAGGTTTTCCTCAGTCAGCGCTGTGCCTAGGACCCATTACCTACGGAGCTCTGTGCCTACTAAATGCTAAGTAAATGCTTGGCCTCTGGAGGATACTTCACTGGCCCCACCCTGGAGGGCTTGCACCTGAACAAGGCTGTTCTCCCCTTCCCACGGTCTCTGGTTAGTGTCTCTGCATCCTGAGACAGTCTGAGCACCTCTGATGAGGGCAAGTCTCAGGGGACCCACCGACTCATCTGCCAGCACCTCTTCTAACTCCCTGCTGTGACAGCTGTCACATTGGCTGTGTCATGAGTCTTTGATTATTGCACTGTGTCTCCCAGTAAGTTTCATAAGGGTAGGGATGTGCCTGCTTTGCCCTCCGGGTCTCTCTGGTTTCATGCAAGTAGCTGCTGCCTAGAACACTTTCAGACAGGCAAAGACTCTGGAGCCAGACTGCCTGAGTTCTAATTATGGATCTGTCATACACTAGCTGTGTGACACAGGCAAGTAACATAAATATTCTGTGCCTCGCCTTCCTTATTGCAAAATAAGGATCCGAACAGTACCTACCAAGAAAATGTAAACTTATACACACACAAAAGCTTTGTAAATAAATTTTCACGGTAGTATTATTTATAATAGCCAAAGTAGAAATAATCCAATATTCATTAACTGATGAATGGACCAAAAAGACATGGTATATTCATACAATGGAATATTATTTGGCCATAAAAAGGAATGAAGTAGTAGTATAGGCTACAACATGATGGATGAACCTTGAAAACATGTTAAGTGAAAGAAGTCAGACACAAAAAGCCACATATTTCATGGCTCCATTTATATGAAATGCTCGGAATAAGTAAAGCTATAGAGACAGAAAGTCGATTAGTGGTTATCTAGGGCTAGGGGTAGGAGTGGGAAGAAGTTGAAGGGGTTATGGAAAGGGGTACAGAGTTTCTTTTGCAGTGCTAAAAATATTCTACAAGTGATTGAGGTGATAGTTGCAAACTTTGAATACACCAAAAGCCATGTAATCGTATGTTTTAAAGGGGTTACTTATATGGCATGTGAATTATATCTCAACCAAATTGTTTTAAAAAAATTATAGTTCCAGGCAGCCTGGGTGGCTCAGTGGTTTAAAACCGCTTCAGTTAAAACCGCCTGCCCTGATCCTGGAGACCCGGAATCGAGAACCACGTCAGGCTCCCTGCATGGAGCCTGCTTCTCCCTCTGCCTGTGTCTCTGCCTCTCTCTCTCTCTCTCTCTGTGTCTCTATGAATAAATTAAAAAAATTATAGTTCCTACTTCATAGTATTGTTATAAAGTTTACATGTATCACTTGTGAAAATGTTTAGCTAAACTATGTAATAATTAATATTCATTAAACCTTGATTATGCACTAGGAGCTCCACTAGTAAGCACTTTACAAAGAGAACTTTATTTCAACTTCATGGCCCAGTGAGGTAAGTACTTACCCACTTTACAGACGAGGAAGTTGAGGCACACAGAAAACAAGTAACCCGCGGTGACATGACTGGTAAGTGGCAGGAACTGGCAAAACCCACACACCAAACCATCACACTCAGAGAGAACAATATTCCCCAAACCCAGGGCCCCTGGACTTAAAGTGGGAACCACTTGGCAAAAATAGACAACATTCTCCTTCACATCAAATGAGAGTGCCCCCGACAGGCCCTACAATCTGTCAGCTGGCATTCTCCCCTTCTAGGCAACTGGCTGAGGGGCAGCTCCCTCCCTCCTCACTCCTCCCCCCCACTCCCCTTCCTCAGTTCTTCAGGAGCCCAGCTGGTATGACTCTGCTTCTCCTCTCTGAGAGCCCCTTCCTTCACGTTACTCTGTGTGTTCTCTGTGGAGCTCTTGGTCCTTATGATGGCCGGGGCTGGTTTCCTCAGTACCTCTCAACGTTTTTAACACAGGACAGAGTCCATCCAATTCAGTTTTAAAACCTTTTTTAAAAAATAAACGTGATCCTATCATATCCCTGTTAAAGACTTTCCAGTGGCTTCTCACTGTGTTTAGAACAAAGCCCATGCTCTTGCCCAAGCTGAAAGGCCCCTCAAGTCTGGCTCTCCAGTCTCCTCCAGCTCCGATGATTTTTTTCCAAGGCTCACTCTACTCCAGCCACCCAGCACATTCTGACCCATGCCAGGAATGCTCTCCTCCTCTCTCTGCATGACTAGCTCCTGGGCTTTCAGATCCTGGTTTAACTGTCACCTTCCCAAAGAGGTCTTATCTGACTGAGTCATCTTAATTAGGTCCCCCTTGCCTATTCTCCATCAAGGCACCATTTTATTTTGCTCATGGAAATTAAGACAAGTGGAAATTTTATGTTAGTTTCTTTGTTTAGTCATCTCTGTTCCCTATAACCCCTGCAACAGAAACTGGTTTACAAGATCCACACAAGCAGGGGACTATGTCTGTCTTGTTCATCACCAGGCCTGCATGGTACGTGTTTAACATGGTTTTCAGGGCTTCTCCATGTTGGCCTTCACCATGAGCCCTTGCTGACATTTTTGGGCCAGATAATTCTTTGCTGCAGGGGAACCGTACTATGCATTGTGGGATGTTTAGTCACATCTCTCATCTCTAACCATTAGATGCACCCCCTCCTCCAGTTATGACAACAAAAATGTCTCCGGACATTGCCAAATGTTCCCTGGGCTGGAGGCGGATGGGGGAGGAGGTGTCAAAATCTTCCCCAATTAAACCACTGATATATCTGTTGAAAGATTGAGTAAGTCAAAAGAAAAGAAAAGAGAATTCATCCATAAGTGCCGCATATAGTTTGAAAGTGGGGCTTCTGAACACCAGCAGAGCTGTTCACCACCACAAATAAGAGTGGAAGGGGAGAGGACATCTACAATCCCTGTGTCTGCAGGATCCCAATAATTTTGCTCCATCAATTGGTATAGATGGTTGGGCAGCTGGTAAGGGGAGTACAAGGTGATGTTCCCTTTTCTTAGAATGTCACCATCATCTTTATATAACCCAAAATCTCCCAGCTCAGTACCAATTTCTAACTATGGTCCTAGTGATTAGAAATAACACATTCTTTGCAATCAAGATTATTAACAATGGCTGATATTTGTAGAGCATGTACACCATCTAGTTTAATACTAGAGCCTGGGCATCATCACCTCCTTGACACACCAAAGACACTAAAGTGGGTTAGTTAGGACAGGTTAGGTAGCTTGCCTATGGGCACAAGCTGTGAGGTGAAGGTGCAGGGATCTGAGCCCACTCAGCTTAACTCCTTGCAATAACAAATTTACATGGATTTCTTAGCAAGTCAGAACACCAACCATTCAATGAACTTTACCCTCTATATAGTTAAGCCAGTTTCTAAACATACAGGAGGGGTATTTGGGATATAGGCTCAATCCCTTTGGCTTGGAGTCCCAAGGAGATTTTAAACCAGAAGGTATTGCTTTTAAAAATAAGAATATGCCCTGGCTCTTCTGCTAAATCCCAAATTACAGAAGCAAAGATGGCAGATCACACTGGAAAGGCCTCTGAAAGTCATCTACTGCTGAGGTTCTCAAACTAAGCTCTGAGAATACATGAGATATAGGAGGCCTCCATATCCAGGCAGGCTAGTGACACTGGGAAGCAAAGGGAGGGCTTCACCCGCCAGGCACAATGTAGGATTTCACTTGAAATGGCTCCTTTCCACAAAAAAAAAAAAAAAAAAAAAGTTTGAAAACCCCTAATATTGTCCACTGTCCTCACTTTACCGACGAGGAGAGAAAAGTGATTTGCTCTAAGCCACACAGACTCTCCCCTGTCTGTTGAGAGTAAAGGAAAGCATGGACTCTGCAGGTGGATAAAACTGTGTTTGAATCCTGGTTCTGGCATTTAACGAAGTTCTCTCAGCCTCAGTTTAGTAATTTGAGAAATGAGAGTCATCACATCTCCCTTATCAAGTTTTGTAAACAAAAGAACTAATGAAGTGGCAGGAAGACTCTGAGTGTTCAGGTGCTGGTTGTCAGGGCAACCTGGAGATGGCACAGTGGTCAGAACAGGGGCTGGGAAGCCACGAGACAGATCTATGTTCAAATCCTGGCACTTCCTTGCCCAGCTGTGTGACTGTGGGCAGGTCATTTCAATTCCCAAGCTCTAATTCTTCATCTGCTTAAGTGGCTTGCTTCCTTGCTTCCAGGTGTGTTGGGAGGCCCAGACCAGATGAAGCATGCAAAGTGCTTACCACGTTGCATGGGACCTAACAGATGCTCCACAAGCACCTGCTTCTTTCCAACTTCTGCGGCACCTTGTTTGGGGAACTGCTGCAGAGATGTTCCTGTAAGCACCCAGGGTGCATGGACCAGAGACCTCCCCTCCTCCAGGGCATGCAATGCCAAGGACGCTTGGGAGGTGCACTCGCACCAGCAAGAAGCAGGTCTGGGTGATGAGTGTAGCGTGACTTAGAAGCCCCCACCTCACAGCTCCTTCAGAAAGAATGTATTGCATGACTGCACTTTTTATCTTTTTTTTGAGAAGGGGGTAAAAAATAAAGGCAAGAACTTCAAGGTCAGGTTCACTTCCCTGCAGGCTCCTCCTGGGCTGAAGTGAAATTTCAAGAATGCAGCCTCTGGGCCCAGTTTACATTCCCACCCTCTCTGGTATCCAGGATACCAGAGGGACCTGTCGCATTCCATCCCACCAATCAGCCTCCTCAGCCACATCCTGCTGGGGGCAGGGCCCGCCACGGGTTCTTGGGAGAAGCATCACTGCCTTGGCAGGAGGGTCATCCGTTCATTCATTTGTGCAGCATATACGTTCAGAGCTTACTGGAGCCAGGCCCTGGGGGTACGGTTTTATAGGAAAACAGCCCAAGTCCCTGCTCCGGGGGAACTTGCAGTGCAGTGAGGAGCCAGCCAGAAATACTGCGAGTTCTATGAAGTGGCTGCATACAGTGGCATGAGATTGTATACAGGCGGTCTGACCTACTCAGCAATGTTAGAGGAGGCTTCCTGGAGTAAGTGAGGACTGAGCTCAGGACTGAAGGGTGAGTAGTTGTAAACAGGTAAAGAGAGAAGGAAAGAACATTCCTGGTGGAGGGACTGTAATGCCTCTGCAAAGGCTCTGTAATGCCTCTGCAGACTTACTGACAGAATATGGAATGGAGGGTGGGGGACAGGATGGGGTTGGAGAAGCAAAATCAGGGTTAGACTTAGGTGAGTGCTCTATGGGTCATGTTAGAGCATCAAAATGTTTCATGCAAGGGGATGGCGTGTATCAGAATGCACAAGAACTCTATAATAAGATCGTCTTGGAGAATGGAGTGGGAAGGGAGGGTAAGATAAAAAGAAAGGACACAGTGAGAATTTTAGTAGCATGTCCAAGTCCCCAAAATGATGAACTTGGACTGATGGGGTGGGGTAGGGACACAGACAGCTGATGCAGGTAGAGCTTGACTTGTCTTCTTTCCAAATGTTTGCCTCCTTCTGGAAAACCCTGGCAGCCACACCAGTACCGAGCTGTTTCTGGACCGACGTTGCTCCAGAGTAGTCTCTCCATGTTGCAAAGATCACAGAGGTGCTGCCTATCATCATTAGGAACCTGATAAAACATCTGGTCTTGCATCAAGATCACTGCAGGAAGGAGAGCCACCCTCCCATGGTGAGGCTCACATCACCAAGACCACATTATCAGACTTAAAAGCTCTGAAGAGATGATCAAGGATTGTAATGACATATGCATTTTTCAGGCACCTCTGTTGCAAAATGAGCACCTTCTCCATTTCTAGAAGGGAGTCTATAGATGTTTAACATTATACACAGGAGACATGCTCAAAAAACATTTGAGGAAAGAAGAGAGACAGGGAAAGAAGGGGACAAGAACATAGTTAATTTGCTAGTGAGTAGTTTCTCTGAACACTCATGAGCCTCATGGAGTTCTTGGTCTTGTGAACATGGAAGTACTAGCTGGCTTTCAGCCTGATGAGAAGGATAACCAGACCTGGCTACCCCACATCTGGGTTCCCCCACTCCAAGATCTGGAAGTCAGGAGGCCCAAGATATGGTTGAGACTCTAAAGATTTCTCCTCCTTTTTTAAAGAAAAAAATTGGAGAAAATATAATGAAAAATAAAAAAACACAAAAGTCCATAAACACAGGCAACAAAAACTTTTCCCTCCTCACCCAGAGACGCAAGCCCCTAAAGGCAACATGGAAGTGGAGATTTCCTGTGTGTCCTTCCAGAAATATTTTCCTTAAAAAACAACAACAACAACAACAACATTTGTTTCTCTCAGAAAGAGAGAGAGAGAGAGAGAGAGAGCGCAGGAGCATGAGGTGGGGAGGGGCAAAGGAAGAAGCAGCAGGGTCCCCACTGAGCAGGGAGCTCTTATCCCAGGACCCTGGGATCATGACCTAAGTCAAAGGCACTAAACTGACTAAGCCACCCAGGAGTTCCCAGAAATATTTTCATAAACCTACCAGAATGTGCACGTACCTAGCATGCACACACACGTGAATATATACGTGTAGGCTGATCATACACACTCTACTCCACAGAGCTAAGAAAGCAAGCCTCAATTACAACAGTCTTTGACACTACCAATAAACTATGGCCCAGTGCTTTCTTTACCTTAGAATATTTCCTTTATATATATTGAAAAAGCTCATTTGGACTTATTTAGATATGCACTTCATTAAACAGCTCTATTTTCCATATATGAAAAGAAAAATAAAAGCAAAATAAACTAGCTAGTTATTGATAAGATGGATCCTTTTCTCAGTGCTGAGTCATTAACACCTGTGTGTCTCTCACGGTGCCACTCTTTGTACCACTGGGCGCTGAGACAGCATTAGCGCTGATAACGTCTCTGTGATTTTCTTCCAAGCTACTGAAAATTACTTTGAGTTCTGATTCTGCTATGTTCCTGATTTTACCAGAAGGTACCAAAGAAAGGTTTTTTAATAAAAGAACAACGGTCTGTCCACAGTCGTTCTTTTTTTTTTTTTTTCCCTTTTTTTTTTCCACAGTCGTTCTTAAGTGGTTTGTAGCTAAAACTCAGCAGGACCACAGCACCACTTGCACTAGCAGGAACACCAGAGTTTGTGCATGTGTGGGCAAGGACCATGGCCAAAAGCATTCCTGAGATGCGTCCCCAATTTGAAGATGTTAACACACACAAAAAAAAAACAAAACAAAAAAACACAAGTTAATCTTAAAACTGATAAATTCTACTACAATGCATACATAATCTCCCTCATCTGACTCTCAGTTGACTTGGGGTTGCAAACTCAAGTCACAACATGATCCAGGCAGGTAACTGAGTTAAGTGGAATAGGTATTAACACAAAGTATTAACACAAAGTAGTTTTAAAGTAGTGATTCTCCAAGGGTGGTCCTGGACCAGCAGCTATTTTAATCCTGCGTGGGCCAAATGTTCCATGGAATAGAGAATTCCTTCAATCCCCTCTAAAACACTATATTTATGGTTGTATAAGTATTTTTAACCCCATTTCTTTTTTTTAAAGGTATTATTTATTTATTCATGAGAGACACAGAGAGAGAGGCAGAGACATAGGCAGAGGGAGAAGCAGGCTCCTCGAGGGGAGCCTGATGCGGGGACTCGACCCCAGGACCCCAGGATCATGACCTGAGCCAACGGCAGACGCTCAACCACAGAACCACCCAGGCGTCCCTGATTCCATTTCTTTTAACATAAAATATACTACTCTGCATCTTGTTATTTGCTTAATCATGCATCTTGGAATTCTTTCCCTATCAGCACCTGTAGCTGTATCTCATGCTCGTTAATTATCTACATGGCACTCTACTACATGGATGTCCCTTAACTTACCTATGCAGCTCCCAGCATGAGAGTCAGGCTGTTTTCTGGTTTTGCTGCTCTCACACTCAAGGTTCCATGAGGAAGTAGCAAAGCTGCAGTCTGAAGCAAGACCCCAGTGTGGGAGGGGGGCAGCCTGGTGATCCCAAACTTGGGAAGGGCTGTGTGAATCACCCACAAGTGACTGTCTTGTGGTCAGTTTGGGACTCTGGGGAGGCAGGAAGGGATTGGTTGTAGAGGATTCCGGATGCATCAGAAGATTCAGCAGCTTTAGGGGGGAGGATGGTGAAGAGGGCCCATCTTTTTCTCTATCTTCCTCTTCTTACTCTGCAGAGCCCTGTATCCCCTAAACCGGGCCACTGCCTGCCCACAGTCTGAGACACTCTCACTGTATGCTGCTCCTATGCTCTATGTCCCTTTCTTCTGCCCTGCCAGCCCTACCTGTTTCTAGATAAAGAGAGGAAAGAGCAAGGCAAAGGGGCATGAGTGCCTGTGGAGGTGGAGAAAAGTCTTAGTTTCATTATCCCAGAATTCCCTTCCACCAAATCACCCCCCTCCAGCACATTTCATATACACATATGGTGGGCTTTGTAAGGGTGGGAGTAACAATAATGGTTACTGAACACTATACTGAGCACACACAATCCCAAGTCATTCTCACAATTCTGAAGGTACCTATTGTTAGCTCCATTTTATTGATAGGAAAACTGAGTCTTGGAGAAGAATGCTTTTGCTCATTACACAACACCTAAGTAGCCTCCTTCCACAGAATTGCTCAGTTTTTCAAGGGTTTCTTCCAAAGGGGTGTTTCTTAGGCAGCAAACTGAAGCTCAGAAGTCTTTTTTTTGTGGCAAGTGCAGGTCCCAGGCCAATCCCAAAGACCTTCCAGTTCAATGAACTATGTCCATGGATGCGGTGAAGAGGACCCAGGCTGGGGGCAGGGGTGGTGGCAGGGGAGTGGAGACTTCTCTCAGTAATCATGTGAGGAACTTACATTTTGAACTAAAGCCATAGTTTTTGATGAATATCGCTTTATATCATTTTACTCTCCTCTTTGTTTAGCTTTCTATCCTTTTAATTATTGTTTTGCCCTGTTCCTTCCACTCATTCACTGACACCCATCCCTGCACCCAAAGGGGTGGAAGCAAGGCAGGTCTTCCTAAGCTCTCCTCCTGTCCAGTGGGCCAGGGGCACAGTCCAGGAATTCATACAATGTGGCAAAAAGGCAGTCTACTGATTCCAGGTTCATTAGCATGGCTCGTTGATTATAAATGCTCCCCTCCCCAGCCATCCCTCTCCCCAAAACACCCCAAACAGCAGATTAAGTTTTAACTTTTGCTGGCAGAACACCTGCTTCTAAAATTCCTCCTCCCTCTACCTCCTAGGATTTACAACACAAAAGTAAACATTTACACTGGTTAAGATTTACCAAAAGGAAGTGTGACCTGGAATGAGTTCTTTGAAGTTAGGTCACAAAAGAAGAAGGAGCGCTTTTTAAATCTATAAAATAAGAAACCTCAAAGCCTTCTAAATGATGTCTGACTCGGGCTTGGCAGTAATCAGGCCTTCTCAATTTTTCACTTGGGCATTGACGCCAGCATACGTTATCCTAAGTATAATTCCAAGCTACAGGTCTCTCTGCTCCAGGGTAAATGAGGTTATCAGTCAATAATGCAATCAAGTGGCTTCCTGGAAACTCTAGGGTAGAACTTTCTTCCTGAGATATTGCCAGGGAGGTAGAAAAAGGTACCCTGGAGAGGGGGAGACAAAGGGCAAGGCCAACTTCACAAGTGGCAAAGATCCTGAGGCCCACCTGTTCACTCCAGACAAAGCTGATTTTTCAATGAGGCTTGTCTGTTTTACTGGAGGTGGGGAGAGGTGGGCACAGCCAGCCTGGGGTAGATGTTGGCTAAGCTGACCAAGTAAGTCCCAGATGCCTCAGCAAAGAATCACCAGACATTGAGATCATGCAGATACCTTTAGGGGAAAGGAAAGGAAACAATTCCACATCCCTACCCCAAGACTGCTGGCAAGGCCAATGGAAATGCTAGAATCAGAAGGGAAAGGATGATTGCACTTGTATGATGTTTGCATCCAATCAGAACTTTCTATTTCTTTAGTGATAACACCTACAGTGCAATCAAACAAGAATCCTGAGCACATGGGGCAAATCCCAGGCAGTGGTTGTGTGCACGGCCAAGTGGAGGAAGAGTAGATGAAGCAAGGACTCACCAGGAAACAGCACCATTAATAACTGACTTTGTCCTAGGCACCTGTTGGCTGCTTTACCCAGTTAGCTCGCTGGTCTTCAGTGCAGCCCAGGGAAGCAAGTGTTCTTATCTATACCATGAGAATGGGATTGCTGAGGCTGAGCTAACTTGGCCACAGTTGCAAATGGTGCCTAAGCCTACACTCTTTCCATTGTACAACGCAGCCTTCAAATGGAAGATGTGCATAAAAACTGGCTGCATGATAGGTCAGAAGAAGCAATGAACGTGGACTCCTCAACTGTGGGAGGCCCAGCTCAGCTTTTCTTAGCCGAGTGACCTGAGCAAGGCCTTCCACCCTCTGCAGGTGTTTGTGATCCCAGTTCTGTCCCTAGCCTCAGGTTTTCAGTGGGTTGCACATTGGAGGAAGGAGTCCACATCCACCCACTTGCTTCAACCTCCTAGATGATCCAGCCAAGTGTTCAGAAGTTTGTCAGCATGAACGTGACAGATTTCTGTAAGGCTTTTTCCTTGCTCCTGGGTTCCCTATCAAGAAGAATGCTCCTTCCAACATGAGTTTATAGTATTATTATATATCCTTCCAGAGTTGGGAAAGTAGCCAACTTTATGTTACACTACATCATTTTACACTTGGGTTTTTGTTAGGTGAACATCTACAAGCACTGGCCTTTCATGGTTCTTCAATCAAAGTCTGCCCCAGCAAGGCCTCACCTTTACTTGGAGAGTAAGATACATCCAGAGGCCCTGAGAGCATTTATTCTTGCTGCCTCCAGCTTCAGAGGGTCTTAGAAAGCCACGATCTCACTCACAGGAATGCCCTGGTTCTGATTCTGAATTTGATCCAAGGACCAATAACAAACGTATTTCTCCACACTTCCAACGCTCCATTTCCCAAATTGTCAATTGGGACAATCCTATGAAAGGATTTACCTCCCAAGGTTGTCAGTGGAGAGCTAAGGAACCCCAGAAGGTAAAACTCTCTTAATCATAAACATTCTAAGCATTTCCTATGTGCTGGGGGGCCCTTTAACACACCATTTGAATGAGTATTAGACATGCATGTCAGAAACAAACACAAAAATATAGGACACAGGGTGAACAAATGAACCAATCAGTTAAATGAAGGAATGTAGGGAAGGAGAGGGGGGAGGACCTAGGAAGGCTAGTGGGGCCCTGAATCATGCTCAGAAATTTTGGGGTTTTCTATGGGCATTGGAGAAACATGAGAAGCTTCCGAGAAGAAGAGCAATTTACTCTGGAAAGTCCTATGGAAGAAAAAAAATTCCAAGAGGAGTTGCAATGTGAGTTGCTGGAAAATTTTCTTGGGAGTCTGGCTACCCTCTTACCCAGGGGCTGTTACAATAGCCAATGCTAAAAAATGACACTTTCACTCAGACAGAGGCCATGAGGACCACAAAGGACAAAGGATTGGCAGAGGGGTGGGGCAGACTTTAAAAGACCTCACCTATAGAATAATCTCAGCTGTCCCCTCAAAAATGCAAACTTACAAGGACAAACCCTCCCAGATGTGTATTTTTGTTCTAGGTCTCAAGTGTGAAATGAGGCTGTCATGCCAGCGTCCCGAACCACTAATTTCTATCCCCACATTCACCTCAAAACCTTTAAACAAAACAAAACAGCAAGGAATCACTGCTACACCCTCGCGTTCACTGCAGCATTATTCACAATAGCTGAAAGGTGGATGTAACCCCAGTGTCCATCAATAGATAAACAGAAAAACAACAGGTAGTGTGTACATACAATAGGATATTATTCTGCCTTTAAAAAGGACGTGCTGACAAAAGCTACAAGATGGATGAACCCAGAGGACATCATGCTACCTGAAATAAGCCAGTCACAGAAAGACAAATACTTTATGGTTCCACTTAATGTGAAATACCTAAAGTAGGGGAACCTGAGTGGCTCAGTGGTTGAGCATCTACCTTCAGCTCAGGTCATGATCCCAGGGGTCCTGGGATCGAGTCCTGCATTGGACTCCCCACAGGGAGCCTGCTTCTCCCCCCACCTATGTCTCTGCCTCACTCTGTGTGTCTCTCATGAATAAATAAAATCTTTAAAAAAATACCTAAGGTAGTTAAATTTATAGAGAGTAGAATGGTAGTTGCCAGGGGCTGAGGGAGAGGTGAGCACTGCATGAGGACAGAGTTCTGGTTTTGCAAGATGAAAAGAATTCTGGAGATGGAGGGCAGTGATGGTTCCACAGCAATGTGAATGTGCTTAACACCAAGAAGTGGACACTTAAAAATGCTTAAGATTGTATATTTTGTTATGTGAATTTTACCAGAATTTTTTAAAAAGTCTGGGAAGCAAGCAAGCAATCATTGCTGGATTGTCAGAAAATGGGACAGCATGAAAACAATGCAGTTCTTTGCCAACCAGGCACACCCCATCTGAGAACCTCCTCCTTCTCTTCCAGGCAACTTTTTGTTATTGCTCAAAAATTCCCCTAACGCCTTCCTCCTGTCCCACTGGATGCTGACTCAGCCCCTTTTAGTATCTGAATGGCAGGCGTCAGCCTTAGGGTGGACACTACTACCTTATTCTGTGTCCTGAGACACCTGGAGTTCCCAGTGACCAACACTGACCATACCCATCACTCCAAGACCTCAGCCCTTTCCAAACCTCAGGAGCCATAACCCTAAATCCTGTCTGGCACTTCACGTGAGATTGCCAGGTGCCAGAAAATGCTTCACCTCTTCTGTGGTCAGAAGAGGTGAAGTGCCCTGTGGGAACTGTATGGAAGGGCTCTTGTCAGAGAGCCCTAGAGCCTGCCTTCTGAGAGGCAAGGAGGGACACAAGTGGTCACAACGCTGAGCGCAGAAGGAGGCCGCCGACTTCAGCTTCCTTCTGCCCACCTCTGTCCTCCTCACTGACTCAAAGAAGATCAGGCCAAGAATGAGGAAATGTCTCCATCAATCCTTCCCCTTGCAAAAAGCTGGAAAACCGGCTCTCCTGGATCCCTTCCTCATGTATTTTGAACTCAGCTATTAGGTGTGTACACGCTCAGGATTATTATGTCTTTTTGAGGAACTGACCCATTATAACAAAAGCTCTGTCTCTGTACCTGGTATACTCCTGTTTCTGGAATACTTTGTATTTTGTCATTATAGCCATTCCAGTTGTCTTTTGATTGGTATCTCCCCACCCTTTCTCATCCTTTTACTTTTTGCCTAACTGTATATTTATATTTAAAGGGAATCTTTTGTTGGTAAACACTTGTTCTCCCCACCCCCAACCTGACAGTACCTTTTAACTAGAGTGTTTAATCCCCTTTACTTTTTTTTTTTTTAAGATTCATTTATTTATTCATGAGAGACACACAGGCAGAGGGAGAAGCAGGCTCCTCAAAGGGAGCCTAATGAGGGACTCGATCCCAGATCCTGGGATCCCGCCCTGAGACGAAGGCAGCTCAATACTGTGAGCCACCCAGGTGTCCCTAAATCCCTTTACTTTTAATAAATTATTAATACGGCTGGATTCAAGTCTACGAACTTGCCAATTGTGTATTTGTCTCATCTGTTTGATTCCTTTTTCCTAAAGAAATCATCCACAATACACTATTATGTTAGCTTTAAACAATTATCTTTTAAAGAAATCAAGAAAAATTTTAAAGTCTTTTATATTTCGGGGGCTCTTAATCTCTCATGGAGATCCAAGTTTCCATCTGATATCATTTTCTTTCAGCCTGAAGAATTTCTTTTGACATTGCTTTTTGTGTAAGTCTGCTGGTAAGAATTTCTCTCAGCTTTTATCTGAAAATATCTTGGTTTTTACCCTCATCATTAAAGGATTTTTGTTGTTGGATAGAGGATTGTAGACTGACAGTCCCCTAAACCCCTGGCTTAGCATCTTAAATATATAATGCAATTATTTTGGGGCTCTGTTTCTGATGAGAAGACAGTAATAAGGCTCATTGTTCTCCCGTACATCATATGTATTTATTCATTGCCTGATTTTAAGGTTTTTCTCTTTGACTTCAGTTTTCAGCAATATGATTATGAATGTGTCTGGGTAGGATTGTCCACATGATTCTCCTCCTGTGTGGGGTTTGTTGAATTTCTTGGATCTGTGGGTTGATATTTTCCATCAACTATGGAACTTTTCAGTCATTATGTCTTCAAATATATTTTCTTTCTCCATTTCTCTCTCCTTTTGAGAACCCAAATACACACTTGTTAGACTATAGAATGTCCCACAGATCACTGAGGTTCTGACTTGTTCTTCCCCAGCTTTTCTTCTCTCTGTGCCTAGTTTGGATAGTTTCTATAGCCCCAACTTTAAGTTCAGTGTCCTCTTCTTTTCCTACAACATCCAATCTAATGTTAGATCCATCTAGCAGATTTTTCGCTGCAGATACTATAGTTTTCATCTAGAATTTTATTTGGTTCCATTTCTCTACTAGTTTCTTTTCCTTTGAATCCTTAAACATATCTATAATACTTACTTTACAGTCATTTTTCTGCTAATTCCATCATCTCTGCCATCTCTGGATCTGTCTCTACCAACTTTCCTGTTAGGTCTAAGTACCTTTTCTATTATATGCTCGATGTGGTGACTACTGAGCTTCTGAGAATCTGGATTTTGTTTTCTTTCTTTAAAAATGTTTTGTTGTGGGGGCACCTGGGTGGCCCAGTCGGTTAAGCATCTACCTTCAGCTTGGGTCGTAATCTCAGGGTCCTGGGATTGAGCCCCACATGGGACTCCCTGCTTAGCGGGGAGCCTGCTTCTCCCTCTCCTCCCCTCTTGTGCTCTCTCGTTATCTCTCTCTCTCAAATAAAGCTTTAAAACAAAACAAAACAAAACAAAAACAATCCAAAACATTTTGTCGTGATGGGCAGTTAATTCATTGACAGACCAGCTTTATTCTCTTGAGGCTTCTTAAGCTTTGTTGGGCAGTGAGGTGAGTATAATGATAGAAGCAACATGCTAAGAATGGTGAAGCAGAGAGGCTTAAGGAACCTGGGTACCTGGTCACCATGTGGAGCTACCACTCCAATCCTGACTGGCTTGTCTTGTGATTTTTTAAAAAATATGATAAAGAAGTAAAGTTAATGATAGAAGCAACATGCTAAGAATGGTGAAGCAGAGAGGCTTAAGGAACCTGGGTACCTGGTCACCATGTGGAGCTACCACTCCAATCCTGACTGGCTTGTCTTGTGATTTTTTAAAAAATATGATAAAGAAGTAAAGTTAACTCTTGAAGTTAAGCTACTATTATTTCTGACTTGTGCTGCCAGCAGCTTAAACACTCTGTTAAAAGTACTGAATATCTACTACATAGAGCAAGTGCTAGGTATTGGGGATAAAGTAATTTACAAGTTAGATGCAGTTCCTGACCTAACAGAGCCTGTAGTCTAGAGCAGGGGATGGTCAACTACTGCCTGCAGGCCAAACTCATGCATTGCCTGTTTTTGCAAATAAAGTAGTTTTCAGTGGCACACAGCCATCCCTATTTCTTTACATATTACCTCTGACTGCCTTTGTGCTATAAAGTTAAGACAGTGGTATGGTCCACAAAACCTGAAATGTTTACTCTCTAGTTCTTTATAGAAAGAGGTTATAGACTCTTGTCTACGATAGTAGTTCTCAAACTTTCTGGTCTTAGGACCCCTTCACCATCTTAAAACTGGAGAACTTCTAAGAGGTTTTGTTCATGTGTGTTTGTCTATCAATATTTACCATATTAGAAATCAAAACAAAAAATTTGAAAATAATTAATTTCTTTGAAAATAACAATAGTAATCGCATTGCATGTTAACCTTTTTTTAAAATTTTTTTTTAAATTTTTATTTATTTGTGATAGTCACAGAGAGAGAGAGAGAATGAGGCAGAGACACAGGCAGAGGGAGAAGCAGGCTCCATGCACCGGGAGCCCGACGTGGGATTCGATCCCGGGTCTCCAGGATCGCGCCCTGGGACAAAGGCAGGCGCCAAACCGCTGCGCCACCCAGGGATCCCGTTAACCTTTTTTTAATTAAACATTTTAAATTTATATACTTATAAACTTTTTTACACTTAGATGTTTTCTAAGTCCCCGCCAAAAAATTAGAAGAGTCGTATTACTTTATATTTTTGCAAAACTCTTTAATGTAAAGCTTAACAGAAGACAGCTGAGTCCTAAGAGATGCATTTGCATCAATCTGTTGCAAAATCACATATCATGTAGCCTCTGGAAAACTGCACCGTCCTCTCGTGATAGACCCAAAGTAAAAAAAGGCAAATAACTTCTTAGTATTATGAAGTTTTGACTTTGCAGATGCCCTAAGAGAATCCCTGGGGCCTCCAGGGAACCACACTTTGAGAACGGCTGTCTAGAAAAGTCCTAGGCTGACATTAAACAGAAAAAGACATGAGGTCTAATTAGCTAATTATCACTGAACAACTGATTTAAAGAAAAAGAATACTGCTCTGTGAGGGAATGTAAACCCTAAACCTGGCCCCATCTGGGGAGTCGGGAAATAATTTCTTGAGGAAATGATATTCCAAGATGGGCTTGGAAAAGACAGTTAACCAGGTGAAGGCAGGAGAGGGGCGCTCTCCCTTCAGTGCATGTGCTCCTCTGCGTGGCTGAGAAAATTGGGTTAGGCTTTGGGGAAGGATCAGAAATGAGGAGGAATTTCCCATGACATCTTCCCCTGAGGGGACCAGGTCAGAGATGTGCTCTGGGAAGCAAAGGGAAAGCTGTTACCCCAAGGTCCTTCTGACATGCCTGGAATTCACATCAGAACAACAGGCAAACCCTGATCTCTCTGGGACTAGGTGGAATGTTCTACAGATGGGGCACTATATGGAGGCCCAAATGCTGAGACTCAGGGGACCCAGGGGGCACGAACATGAGGACAGTCAGGCAAACCCTTAGGATGCAGTGTCCTACAGTAACACAGGCAGCAACACAAACCCTTAGCTACCGTCTTCCTTAAGGCATCAGGAGCCATTCCTCATCCAGAGGAATTTGCTGTAAAAGTTACTGGGTGAGGGACCACAGCAGCTCTCTTTCCACTCGATTGCTGGACCTTGTCCCCATCTCCCTCCCAGTTACCAGAGCTCTGCAAACACTGGCTCTCAAAGCCAGGGTCTGCCAAGTTTCAGGATGGCTATCGAAGGCTGCCGCGGTTCTTCCTCCTGACGTGCCCGCCCTTGGGGTATGAAAACCCTACAGATTCTAGCTACCGTCTCACCTCAAATGCCCCCACCTGATACACAGTAGGCAGAGAAGAAAGCTTTCCCCAGCAGGTGGGAGGCATCAGGTTCGACTCTGTTCACGGAAAGTAATGCTCCCTGCAGTCAGCCCACTGCTAGCAAGTCTTGAGGTATTCTATGGGACTTCGCTGTGTTAGTTCCCGGAGTCCTCCTAGGAGCCCTGTGAGATCCGTTTACATGTTATCCCATTTTACAGATGAGAAACTGAGGCACAAAGAGGTCTTGCTGCTGACCCAGGTGACAGTCAGTAGGGAGTGAAGCCACCATTAAACCCAGGCATTTGGCTTCTAGCATTCAGCTCCTTGAATATACATTTTACTGCCTCTCTATAATTGGAAGGATGTGAGGAGTTAGTTTTTTATTTCCAAAATTTTTTTAAAGATTGTATTTATTAGAGAGAGAGAGAGAGAGAGAGAGAGAGAGCAAGCACACGAGTGAGGGGAGGGGCAGGAGAGGGAGAAGCAGAGAGCCTAATGCAGGGCTCTATCCCAGCACTGAGAGATCATGACTTGAGCCAAAGGCAGACACACAACCAAATGAGTCACCCAGGTGTCCTGATGCAGTTAGTTTTTAAAAAAGTATCCATGTAGATACTCAACACTGCTTATTTATCAGCAGGGAAATGCAAATCCAAACCACGAGATACCATTTCACACCCATTTGGATGGCTACTATACAAAAACCCAGAAAATAACAAGTGCGTTGGTGAGGCTGTGGGAAATGGGACACCCTGCACATGGCTGCCGTAGATGTAAAATGGTGCAGCCACGGTGGAGAAAAGTGCAATGACTCCTCCAAAAAAAAATGTTTTTTAAAGATTTATTTATTCATGAGAGACACACACAGAGAGAGGCAGAGACACAGGCAGAGGGAGAAGCAGGCTCCATGCAGGGAGCCCGATGCGGGACTCGATCCCGGATCCTGGGATCACAACCTCAGCCGAAGGCAGCTGCCCAACCGCTGAGCCACCCAGGCATCCCAACTCCTCCAAAAATTAAAAGTAGAATTACCATATGATCCAGAAGTTCCCCTTCTGGACTTCTGGGGTTACAGCCAAAGGATTTAAAGGCAAAGACGTGAACAGATACTCTCATATGCCCGTCAGAGCAGCATCATTCATAATAATCCAAAGGTGAAAGCAACCCCCGTGTCCATGAGTTGGATAAGTAGATAAACAAAATATTGCAGGTACACACAATGGAATATTATTCAGCCTTAAAAAAGGAAGGAAATTCTGCTGCATGCAACAGCAATGGATGAACCTGGAGGGCGTGACACTAAGTGAAACAAACCAGTCACAAGATGACAAATACCAAATACCGTGTGACTCCATCATATGAGGTACCCAGAGCAGTCAAACTGATATGACAGAAAGAACGATGGTTGCCATGCACAGCAATGTGAATGTGTTCAATATCATGAACTGGACGCTTACTATGGTTAACATGGTAGATTTTGTGTCTGTTTTACCCAATCAAAAATAAATGTTTTAAAAAGTAAACTAATAGGTAATACACCTCAGAATGTTTATTATTATAATTGCAGTAGGAATTACCCTGAATGATGTTTTGAAGTTGGGGGTGGAGGGGTTGCTGACTATTTCTGAACTTCTGGAACCGAAGAGAGCCCTTGCAAACAGATTAAGTGCTATGGCCTTTCCCTGGTTTGCATGCCAAGCCAAAAGAGGTGATTAGCAGGCTTAAACTACTGGTTTCTAATCAGAAAGTTAAAAAAAAAAAAAAAAATCCTTTGTCAAAGAGAACAGGAACAAAGGGCCAGTAGGCCCAGGGGTTATACAATAAAAGCTGGATCATGCTGTGTAAAAAGGCCCCTCCATCTCCTCATGGCTGTGTCCTCCTAACACCGGGATCTTCATGACGTCGAGGGCTATTGTACTGTATTGATAACACATCATTCAGTGTTGCCTGGCCTCTCACAAAGGCAGGCAGTGTCCCTGCATGCAAGGAGGACATTTAGGAGACAAATTCCAAGAGTCATTAGCAATTGCATCTTAACTGTTCCCATACATTTGCCTCTCCTTCCCATACAATCCTGTTCCTCTCCCTCCCTCTCCCTCTCTCTCTGTTCTCTGTTCCTCCCTCCCTCCCTCCCTCCAGTGAGTAAGGATACTGGGAATACTGGAGAACAGGACTCTTCTGGAAAGGCCTCTGTGTTCACTTTTCCAAACAGCGACAGATCCTAAGAGGGCAGGGGCTAAAGAGGGAAGTAGAAGAGGAGGTTGTGGCAGGGGGAGGGCCCAGGAGGCAGTGCCTGGGAGCTAACAGGGAGCCTGCGTCCCATGGGTCCTCACAACTCCACCTCCTCCACACCCCCTGGCCATGCTGCCCACCACCCGCTGGCAACACCTCCTGTCCTCACCACCCTATAGAGCAGGGCCTGTGGGATCTGGCTGCCTGTGGACTCTAGGAAGGAGGCAGGAACTTCCTCCAGCGCCTGGATTCCAGTCGCTGCACCCAGGAGAGTGCGAAAGCTTAACTAATTCTCAAATCAGGACACATACACAAAACCCTCTGAGAAGTGGTAGAGAACTCAATGAGTGTTAGCAATGTTACATCAACGCGAGCCAATGACCTCCAGGAGACAATGCGGCAGTGACAAGCCCTGAGCCCTGGATGGAAACCCAACCCCTTGTGCCAACTTGCTGTGTGATCTTGATAAATTCCCTAATCTCTCTGGGCCTCAGCAGCTACTGAGGACAAGTGAAACAGTAAATGAATGTAACTTTCCTTGGTATGTGGCAGTGGTCACAACCTCCAGGAAGTTTCCTCAGCTTCTAGCAAGATTTATGAACTTTATTTCTGAATATAAAATTCTGACCAAATGACAGCACAGCACTGTCTTCCTCCTAGAAGCAAAACAAGTATAACCTGGGGAGATGAGAAAAGAAAGGGAGTAGATTCAGAAATAATATGCTTGTGGAAAAAAAGGCACAAAAGAAACTCAGTAATTACCCACGATCTTAGACTACCTGGCCCCCATCCCCTGGAATTAGAGCAAATGTCTGAAGGACTGTGACATAGCCCACATTAACTAGAACTGGATGCTCCCCTTTCATCAACTCAAGATGCTCTGCTGAGGGCCTACTGCACACTGAGCTCTCAGCGACTCCACCCTGCCCCTATAATTCAGTCAATCCTTTCTCTTCCAAGGGCCAAGGAAGGTTCTGACCCTACTTTGGACTGAGAGCAGACTGCCCTTACCCTGACCTCAGGCATCAAGAGGTCAGTTCGTCTCCTGTACTGAGGTCCCCTGCGGTCACAACCAACAGTCTGGGCTAACCTAGAGTTCCCTCTGGTGGCTCCCCTGCCAGCCCCCAAAAGGCCTCCCGCCCACCAGAGGCACACAGATAAGCAAGATCAGAGCAGGGACCCTGGGCTCATAAAGCAGGCTTCCTGGTGTTCCAGTGAAGGATAAGGAACTGCGGCCCGTGTTTCAGAGAGAGGTGATGGGCAGCATTTTTAGAACAGAGGCAGCCAGCTCTCCCTTCACCAACACGACGAAGAGGGCCTGTGTGATTTCTGTTGGGTGAACAGTTACCGGTTTGGCAAACAGCAGTGCAGAGCCTTACACAGAGAATCACGGTAGCAAACGCTGAGAAACTCTGGGGGAAGGCTCTGTGGGAGTTCCACGGTCCAATAGCTCTATTCTTTAATGCCTCCTGTCTGACAAGAGGGAGGCTTGCACATTCCAGCGGCCCTGGGTGCGGGGTCAGGCCAGGGCTGGCAAACTGTCCTTGAGTGTTTTCTTCTACATCAGGAAGGCTTCCTGAGCAGGCAGACCCAGAGCTGAGCTTCCACCCAGGACGCCTCACCCCCATGCAGCTGGGCTCTGCCCCCTGCCACTCAGAGCCCTGGGCTCTCCCTGGGTCTAATGCTCACCCTCTGGCTTGAAAACCTGACCCAGGACTTCAGACTGACCAAGGGAGGAGTCAGAGGGTGGCAGCTTCTCATCAGGAGGCATCTACTCATCACCCTTCGTTCTGCAACTTGCCCGTTGCCTCTCAGCTGCCTTCAAGGGTACCCATGCATTTGCTAGGACTGATTCCATGCAAGACGTTGTGCCGGGCCTGGGAGACAGGCAGGACACTTCCCCATTGGGTGGAGAACATAGACATGAAAAGGATCACGGCTCCACCGTGGATGCATATGAGAATGGTGCACAGGGGGCGGGGGAGGCCTTTACCCGAGCTGGGACAAGGCAGGCTCCCGTAAGAGGAAGCCTTTAAGCGGGGTGTAGCAATGCAGAGCGGGAGTGTCAGCAGGCAGGGCGCACACAGGGTTCATGCAGAGCACAGAGAGCATCTCCTGGGGCAGGGAAGAGAGGGCTTCAAGTTTAAGGTGTATTAGAATTGTCTGGGTAGCATATTTAAAATGTAGATTCCAATAAATAAAATTAAAAATAAATAAAATAAATAAATAAATAAAATAAAATAAAATAAAATAAAATAAAATAAAATAAAAATATAGAATCCTGGAGCCCCACTGAGATTCTGATTCAGTATATTTCAGGTGGGGGCCCAGGAATCTGTTTTACGGGCTCCTTGGGGGAGTAAGGCAGGAGGTCTATGGACCACACTCTGAGAAACTCTGCTTTGAAGGAATGGGGGGGGGGGAGCCATTTGTGGCTTTGATGGAATATTGGTTTATTTTTCTGGAATGTTCCCAAGGGGACTTTGGACAGCTCACTAATGATTTGTTCTTTAGTCATTTTACACAGACAGACATACCAACATCAAACAAACTGGAAATGAACCCAGGGAGGGTGTTAGGAGCCCCACTCACGTGGATGGCTGTCACTGTGTTCCATGGGATGATGATGGGCATTATCTCAGGAATGTGTCAGGGCAAGGTCCACACTTAACGCCAAAAGGCTGTCCACAGGTGAACCAGGGCCCAGCAAGCAGTGATGGGAAAGCCTTCTGGAATCTGGCCACACCTCCCTGCCAACTCCATGCCAGGAAAGGCAAGGCAGTCTGCGGACTTCTTACAGACTTTCTCTGCAGCCCACAGCTGGCTTTCTGCCCCTCCTGTCCTGGGTCCTCCATCAGGAGCCTGGTCTCTGCCACCCTACTCAGGGTCCTCCTGGCTTGGACCAGGGATTGCATGTGTGGCCTCTGGCTCAACCAGCCTAAGCCTTGGCTGTAGGTATTGTTTCTGCTAGTACCCTCATGGCAATACTTTTGGCCTATTCAGAACTAGTTCCAGGGAGTCCGCCATTTGTTTCACTGGCTCAAGCCCCTGCCTGGGAAGCTTACAGGGGAACCCCAGACCTCCTTGTCTTGCTCTTGCCACTGTTCTCTGAGGGTTGGAACTCTGCCTTTGGGATCTTTGCCAAGTGCCTGCTGGGCCACCTCATTATGTGTTACAGCCACAGGCACTAGCCTCCCAAGGGTTCCCACCTTCCAACTGCCCATGTCCCCAAGGGCCATGTTTTGCCACCCTGGGGATTTCCCGCACAGCCTGATCTGTTCTGCCCCAACTGCTGAATATGTTACAGTCTCAGGACCTGCCTTTTCTCAGCAGGTGTGATACCCTTTGAACTGACTTTCACACTCATCCGGCTTCAATCCCTTATTCCACGTGGAGCTCTGAGAACAGGCTAAGAAACTCATCCCCTGACAGCGTTTATAACTGGTGATAATAATCCACTGTTTATTGATAGTATGACTACATGGTGTGCCCCACATCATAGCTTGGTAAGAGCTAGTCAGCCACAAAACAAAAACAAAAAACTAAAACAAACAAAAAACCCAGGGCTACACAATAAACAATAAGGAGTATTAAATGAACATGCTTAAGGACCACTGGGATCTCGTTAAAATGCAGCTTCTGGTGCTTGCTTCAGAAGCACATATACTAAAACTGAAATGATACAGAGATTACCATGGCCCCTGCGCAAGGATGACACACAAATTTGTGAAGCATTCCATATTAAAAATAAAAAAAGCAAAAACGGTTTTTGATTCCGTGGGTCTGGAGTGGAGTCTGAAATTCTGTATATTTAACAAGCTCCCAGGCAATACTGATATGCAGGTCCACAACCCGCACTTCCAGTAGCAAGAGGGTAGGGATCAATCACACTAATGAGTGGGAGTCTGTCATACCGGGGAGGGGGGCCAGAAGCAGGGCTCAGAATCGAGCATGTGCTCAAACACAGTACCCACCAAATCCTACTCATTGCCACAGAATCAGAACAATTTACATAGAAGTTCTGAGAAAGAATGACTGGGGGATGGCCAACTGCCCACAGACTCTCCTGAGCAGACAGCTGCTGCTGTGGTTGGTACCACATGACCCCTGACCCTTGTCACAGTTTCCTATACCAGGTGAGTCCAACTCAAGGTCAGCTCTGCAATTTTTCCAAATCCACACTGAATTTTTGGACACTGAGCTAACTGTGGTTGTGGGGTTGAAGGGTTATAAGACTGGCTGGGGCCGTGAAGGGGATCAGGGTCACCTAATGCTGTGATAATGTCATAACTGTTCACATTTTTGAGTACTTAGCCTGAGCCTTGCTGTCCGATTAGTGCCTTACACGAAGAATCCATGCCGCAATTCTCACAATTGTCCTTCAAAGTGGATAGTAATTTAAGAGTGGGAGCTCTGAAGCCAGACAGCCTGAGACTGAATCCCAGCTTTGGGGATTTCTAGCTGTGTGACCTTAAGCAAATTACTTAGCACCACCCCCCCCCCCCATGTCTCCACTTCCTCCTCTGTGTATAGGGAGAACTACAGCACCTCCCTTAGACAATTAGTTGAATAAACATAAAGCATTTAGTGTACACTCAGCACTCAATAAAATCGTGATTTTTTTAACCTTATTTGTATAAAGCAAGAAACTGAGGCTCAAAGAGCTTAAGTAGCTTGCCCAAGTGTACACAGAAAGTTAGAGGCAGAAATGATTGGAAACAAGGTTGTGAATTTATGAGCAAATTTTAGATCTGTTGTTGTAGGTTTCAGGAGACATCATAAATTGTAGCCACCAGCTGCAGTCCCACCTGCCTGGCAGTGAGGACTGCTATTCCCTGCCTTAGATTCCTGTAAAATCTTAGTTCACAGTAGTCTCTTTTTTCCAGAGCCATCTGGGATGGGCTTTTTCTGGTTTTGACTAGAAGAGAATTGACTTAAAGTAGAGCTCTTCCGGCAGGAGCAGGGAGGGAGGTGATGGATGAGAGAAGGCCTCCTGGAGCTGGCATCATCACCTGTGGGCTGTGAAGGAGGTGGGGCCTCCACGGATTCAGGCTGGGCTGGGAAACTGACTGCGATGGGAGAATGGCAAATTGTAGGGCATGTTTGGGTACTGCCACTAACACAGGTGGACTATATGCAGAAGACCAATGAAGAGAGCTCAGTAATCACAGCTAGCAACGACTGGCACCTGCACGCTATGCTGTTGGACATTCTGCAAAGTATTTTAGATAAGCTTATTTATTTTTATTTTTTTAATTTTAGATAAGTTTAATTTAAACTTATTAAAATTGTATGAAGTGTGGTTATGTAAGAGGATGTTTTATTTCTTATACACACATACACTAAACATACTAAACACTGAAGTACTTAGTGGACAGAGACATGATGTCCAATTTAAGAGTAATAACCAACTTGCTTTTTTTTTTTTAAGTAGGCTCCATGCCCAACATGGAGCCCAATGTGGGGCACAACGTGGGGCTTGAACTCTTGACCTTGAGGTCAAGACCTGAGCTGAGATCAAGAGTGGGGCACTTAACCAACTGAGCTACCCAGGTGTCCCTATAACGTACTTTTAAATGGTTTATATATGTCATGGTTTCATATATTTAATCATATATGTTTGTATATATAAGTACACATACACAAACTCACATACACGTAGGGAAAATGAGAGACTATAAGTTAAATGGGTAACATGTAAAAATTGGTCAATTTGGGTAAAGGGTCTATGGAAATTTCTTATATTTTTGCAACTTTCCTGTAAGTTTAAAATCATATCAAATTTAAAAGATACCAAAATACACCTAGAAAGATTTTTAAAAATCTTTAAAAATAGTATGAACTCAATACTGCTATTACCCCCATCTCATTCATGAGGAAAGTGGGGCAAAGCAAGAGAGACAGAGAAAATGGGGCAGGCTCAGCTTTGAGGAGCTTTGATGCCAAGCTCGGAAGGTTGTCCCTCAGCAAGTTTGGGACCGGGGGGATGTCTGTAGAGTGTAAGGAGGGGAGTGGGCAACACTGGGTAAGACAAGACCCATCTGAAAGCATGCCACAGGCTGGCTAGAAGGGTGAGGACTCTAGTTTGGGCTCTGTTTTCAACTAAGCCTCAGTAGGAATAAAAAGAAAAAAGAAGAGGTGTCAAAGTCCATAAAAGAAAGGCTGGCACCAGAACCTGGAGCCAGATGGGGGTAGGGAGGAATCCAGAGGATGGAAACAGGGGTGGCCAGTATGTGGTGGGGAAACTGGGTACGTGGGTGCCACTGGGGAGAAATACCTATGATCTGCTGCATACCTTTTGGACCTTTCGAATCTGAACCATGTGTGTTTTAGACATTATGGGGGATTCCTCTCAGGGAATGGCAGAAGAGGCAAAGCTGTCTGAGACCAGGACTGGATTCAGACTTAAATGTATTGTAGTGTCCAGCGTTTGTCCGGACCCAAAAATGATGTCTAGTGGGAAACTGGAAGTGGGCAGTGTAGAGGAGGTAGCAGAAAGCATGGGGTCCCAGGACACCACAAGGGAAGAGCAGTGGGAGATAAGACCACAAGATGCCCTCCCTTTCCTGGAGAAGAGCGACTGTCAATAGAGGAGAAGGGTCACTACCACCACTAGATGCCTGTGCACTGTTGGCAGGAATGTACATTGGTGCAGGCATGATGCAAAACAGCATAGGAGCAAGCCCCTGGGGGGCTCAGTCGGTGAAGTGTCTGCCTTGGGCTCAGGTCATGATTTCAGGGTCCTGGGATCCAGAGGTGTTGAGGGGGGATGTCACTGCTCAGCGGGGAGCCTGCTTCTCCTTCTCCCTCTGCCTCTCCCCACCCTCATGCTCTCTCTAATAAATAAAATCTTTAAAAAAAAAAAAGAAAAAGAAAAACAGCATGCGGGATCCTCAAAGAATTCAAAATAGAGCTACTATATGACCTAGAAATCCCGCTTCTGGGTACTGATTTGAAGGAAATGAAACCACTAATTCAAAAATATATCTGCACTCCATGCTCACTACAGCATCATTTACAACTGCCAAGATATGGAGACAGCCTAAGTGGCCACTGATGAATGAATGGAGAAAGAAAATGTGGTGTACATATACAATGGAATACTACTACCATAAGGAAGAATGAAATCTTGTGTTAGCATAGATGGACCCTGAGGGCAGTATGGCTAAATGAAATAAGACAGAAAATGATAAATAATGCATGATCTCATATGTGGAATCCAAAAATAAAATAAAACAAGTTCACAGATACAGAGAACAGACTGGTGGTCGCCAGAGGCAGGAGGTGTGGTAGGCAAAATGACTGAAGGACCTCGAAAGGTACAAACTTCCAGTCACAAAATAATTAAGTCCCGGAGATGGAATATACAACATGGTGACCCTAGTTAACAAAACTGCACCACACACTTGAAAATTGCTAAGAGCAGATAGTAAAAGTTCTCATCACGAGAAAAAAACCTGTAACTATGAATTGATAGATGTTCACCGGACTTACTGTGATGATCATTTTGCAATATATATAAATACTGAATCATTATTTTGTATACCTAAAACTAAATTTGTATGTCAAATGCATCTCAACAAAATAAATAAAAATTAAAGAAAGGCACCAGTAGATGAGGAGGGTCAGCCACGCTGTTAGATGCTACAAGGAGGTCAAGTTAGACATCAGTGGGTGGCTCCTGTGACCTTTCTGGAACTGTGATCAGAGGATGAGGTGGCAGAAGGAGGATGGGGGGTGCTGAAGCATGAGTGGGGGCTGTGGATTCAGTGGGTACGGAACTCCTCCATGTTCTTCAGAGCAAGGGGCATGGGGTAGGACACAGCCTGAACATTTAGTCTTGGAGAGGGAACACCTGAACACACTGGAGAAAAACTCACAGATGCCTCACAAAAGGAAGAGATTTCTCTGATACGAGGACCAAGAAGTGGGCCAGGTTGTGGTAAAGGCTGAAGGGATTTCTAGTCCTGGTTGAGTTGAGTGGTTCTCAAGCTTTAGACAGCATCAAAATCACTTGGGGTTTCTTTTTACACACATGGAGTCGGCGTTCCATGTATTCCATGGGTTCTGATTATGTTGACTGGGGCTGGGCCTGGAAATATGCATTAGCCACCCTTAGGAGGTTCAGATGGACACAGTTGAGAGACGATGCCGGACTGGGGGGAAACCTGGCTCCTAGGCCAAAGTTAAGAAACCCTGTTTGTTACCACCACAGTGAGTGCCACAATCTATTGACTGGAATTAAGAAAACCTGGCTGAAGACAGAGACAGGCCATTATTATAGATGCATCTTATTTAAAGTTAAAAGCAAACTCAGTGTTTCTAATTATAGAACATAAGAAATTTATGGCTTGACCTCTGGTGTCATTCATAAGGACTGTTATTTTCTCTTCATTTTCCTGATCTGTAATTATTTTATGTTTTTAGTATTTATCTGTAAGCTCCATGAGGGACAACGTCGGCCTTTGTTCACTGCTGTACCCCCTTCCTAGCACAGCTCCTATCAGGAACCAAATGCACAAAGGTGATGGCATTCTTTTGTTTCAATGCGCTCCACTGTGCAACAGAAGTGGATGGTAATTCATGCCCAGCTGGAGCCATTTTGGGCTTGAGATGACCCAAATGTCTTCCAGTGAACCCAAAACAGACATTCTTCGGGATGTTCTGCTGGGCAAGCAAGAATGCTGCAAACCAAGCCCATATGCTGTGCAGACACCAAGAGTCCAACAGGAACTTGATTCTTGCAAAGTCTTCTGTGCCAAAGTAATAAGAGACGGAAGCTGTCTTGGACAGAGTCAGTAGGGAGGGTGAAGCAAAGACACTGATCACCACCACGGACCAAGGAATTTGGTCAAGGACATTGATCCCTGGGCTTTTGAAAAACCTACTGTAATCAGAAAAACAGCTCGCTCACCCTGCCTACTAAAGGGGGATATCTGCTAAAACAGGAATAGAGCAAACACAAAATTCTGGCCTCCCCCAACAGACTCCAAGCAACTTGAAGTTAGTTGGTGCTGCAGGAATCACCAGAGTGAAAGGGGCTCTGGTCTGAATTACCAGGATTAAGTCAGTGGTGCTCTCCCTGCCAGCCTTGCCTGACCTACAGGATGATGAAGAACATGCGTTTTGGGAGCGGGCAGACTGAATCCCACTTTTGCCACTTATTAGCTTACAATCATGGGCAAGTTTTCAACTCCCTCAGCATCACCTTCCCTGTCAGCAGGATGGAGACAGTACCGCTCTTACCTCATTGGGCTGCTCTGAGAATTAAATTGGATAATACATTCAAAGCCCACAGCCTAGATCTTGGCACAGTCTACGGTCATAATAAATGTTAGCTATTATTAGTTCTTACCCACAGGCTATAATCTATATGGTGACGATGTCTACGCTCCCCACTCTCTTGGAGTCTCAAGGACACAGATGTGTGCATGAAATCCAGACGGAGTTCTGCTGAGGTCAGACAGAAGAGGCGCTAACGGCCCAACCCTCAGGCCTGCCTCTCCGTAGGAGCTTAGACCAATTTGTTCAAAAGCATTACTGCTGCAATGGGAATTTAAAGATTTTCACATTAAAGTAAAGATAAGCCTAAGGCTCTCTGATCCTTAACGCGCCAGGACAGAAATCACAAGACAGGTACGGCAAGGTGACTGACATCCCCCAAAGATCTACTTTTCCCCTCCCTCGACTATTTCCAAAATCATCTCAATTTTTCTATGTACAGCCATATAAATCTTTAGTTTGAAAACCTTCTAGGTGGTACTTTCACGTAATCCCACTGAAACCCTGTAAGTGTTTATAAGGGGTTACCTACAGTTGCGGTTCTCCGATCTGACTTTACCCTGGAAATCCTGTGCCCAGGCTATACCCCGGTCCAATTAAACCAGAATGTCTGGGAGTGGGCCAGACCTGGGTATTTTTAGCACTCCCCTCTTGCGAGATCAATGTGCAACTGAACCTGAGGGTCCCTGACTGATCCTTTCATTCCTCAGCTCCAAACACAACCTCCTATCCTCTGCTGTGGAAAGGAGATGAAGCGTTAATATTCCTCCATGGTAGAGCAATGAACGCTAGGGCTCTGGGAAGGCAAGTGACTTATTGCTCTGAAGAGGGCTGGAAACAGAATCTAAAACTCCCAGCTGGAGAGCATTCATTTCCCAATTTAGTGCACTCCTACTGCATGCCAGCCACTGGGCTAACCTGATAACCAAGAATGGAGAACATGGAGGTAGTCATGCTGTTCGACCACAGTGTAAGATGCCATGGGGCCCAGGCAAGGTGCATGGAGAAGGCCTTTCTAAGCTTTATCTGTGAACCAAACCTTGATGTAAAGAAGATGTCAAGCAACGGTGGGGCCTGGCGAAGGAAGTGTGAAGGTCCAATTTGGACGATACAAGTTTTGGGATGATACTAAGAAGGTCATAAGCAATGAAGACCACTTCAACTGGCTACATCTACCTTTGCTCAGAAGGTTCTTCAAATCCGGTCAGTTTTTGCCTGTGACCACTAACAAAATATCTTAAGTCATTCTTGCTGCAAGCATTTGGCCAGTGGTCCCAAGACTTGAAAGGGCAGCAGAGTCAGATTTTAGATTCAATAGGTGGGACATGAGAATCTGTGTTTCTAACCAGTTCCTAGAAGAAGCTGATGTGCCAGTCTAAGACCACATTTTGAGAACTTAGGCCGGGCGACCAGGAAGAAACCTGAAGAAATACCTAGGGGTCTCCACTGGCAGCTGATAAATGTTTAAATTAGCAATGGAAATAAGGCACTCAGGCTGGTTTTGAAACTCCTTGAGCTGTTTAGATACCTTTCAGTAGTCCTGTCTAGCAAAAATCATTGTTCACTGGAAAGATGTTTACCTCTTAAGTATGCTCAGTTTTCCCAGAGAAGAAAAAAGTGGTTTATGTCCAAGAAATCTGGTACTTAAAATATATGAATTGAGCAGTAATTCTATAATGATAAAGCTATAAAATGTACTGAGGAGGCCTTAATTGCTGCATTTAGAGAACTATCCGGAGAGTGGAACGTGAATATAATGAGACACTTCTAATTTGGTTTTGGCCAACTCTATGAGGTATGTTCTAACTTATTTTGCCAGTGAAGATATTGAGGCTCAGGAGGATTTAAGTAACTTAACCAAGGTCACAGAACTAGCCAGTGACAAGTTGGGATGTAAAATCCAAATTGTGGTCAAGAGGACCAGCAATGGACAATGGCTCCCTAGAGGGTTTGTGAGGATTCAGTGAAAAGAGGGACTTTTCACACACACACCTCCCCTGCACTCCATAGGGCTCAAGTCAGACTGGGGGCAGGGGGCCCTGAAGGTTCCCAGGCATGAAGGAGCCCAGGGACCCTTACTCTGCAGAACAGCTCAGGATGGATGCCCTGGCTCAGCACCATTGAGAAACAGAGACAACTGTTTCCTCTGATCCTCTCCTGTGTATGGATATATAGAGTCTATATACATTCTGGTGTAAAGAGAAGTCCCTCTGGCTTCTGGAATCCTCTCAAGCTTCTGGCTTCCCTGTGCTTTATTTCACAACAGAGGAGAAAACTCTACCAGATTTTGCCACCACTGGGCTTCAGGTTAGCAAAAGAACTAGAACAATGGCATGCTCATAGCCATCACAGAGACATAGGTCAACAGTGCTTGTTCCTGAAACCACTTCCTTCGGCTCTCTTAGCGTTACCTCACCTGCTTTCTTTGGTTTCCCTGTTTGTAAAACAGGAATAATCTGGTACTCTCCCAGGTTTATTGTGAGGATTCGATGAATTGACTGCCAGTGGTTTTGCAAAGTACAGGGCAAAGACCAGTAGCAACATGTGGGGACGTGTAAGAAGTGCACATTTCTGGGCCCCAAAGCAGGCCAACTGACTCAAACTGGGCGTGGAGGTGGGAGTTGGGGAGTGGGAGTCAGATTTATCAAGCCCTCCAGGTGGTTCCCGTGCTTCCCCAAGCTCGACAACATCTGATCTAAAATGGAAGTTCCATGAGGACAGGATTTTGTTGGTCCCATCGGTCCTGAGTATTCAGTGCTGGAGTAATGCCTGGCATATTACTGATACCCTAACCTTTTACAGGCACTCAGTAAATATTTTTGAAGGATGAAATGAGTCCAGATGAAACAGGGGAAAGAAATCAAGGTCCAGAGAGCCTGGCATTTCCAACTATATTTGTATAGCTTGATGACTCTCTCACTAATTTGTAGTAAATATTATGAGTTGCAGACTGACAGTGGTGTCTCACCCTTGCATGCCCAGCTCTTAGCGCAGTGCCCAGCTCATCATACAACAGGCTCTTGGCAACACTGTACTGAAGGCACTAATGTCTCCCAGTTCCAAACTGAAGTTCACACCACAACTGCCAAACAGGTGTAGCAGACAGGTCTGTCCCTCCATTTTCCTGAGATGGGGAAAAGCATTCCAGAGAACACCAAGCCCCCAGCTGTAATGCAACTTATCTGTTTAAGTGTTTGCCCTTCTTCCTCACCCAAGGGTACACCCTGCTGCAGCAGGGACTTTGCTCCTCAGCACTGGCAACAGAGCCCAAGGCCCAGGAGGCACCCAATAAATACCTGCTGAATGAATGGCCAACCCCTAGCTGGGTGGGACATGATAAATACCAGTGCCCTTCTGCACCACCACCACCACCACCACCATGCTAAAATCAGCAGGTTCTCAGACAGCTCTTGAACGGTCCTAGGGGTGGAACGGTAGGAGGGATTTCTGGAGTGAGGAGACATGGAATCAAGCGGTTACAAATGAATTCCAGATACCTCCATCAGCCTTTTTAGTTCTGCCATGACAACTGCAATTCATTACCTCCGCTTCACACACAGCCCTGGTGCCAGCTCACTGGCAAGAGTCACTTCACTCCAGAAATTCCAAAGAAGGGCTTGTCTCCGATAAGACCAGGGAAAAGAATTTATTGACTTATTTATATAATGAGTGATGCCAAGGTGGTTTGCAAGCTCTGATGTCAACATGGCTCAGAGGAGCCCTGGCTTACCAGAAGACACTTGAGTGGGCAAGGAGGGGACAAGCCTTCCAGTTCCTCTACCAATACACAGGAGGGCAAACGAGCCTAACTAGGAACAGCTCCCAGGGGAAAGCGTGATGTGCACTAGGCACTGGGCTAATAAGACTTGCCGTGTCCAGTGTCATTTCATCCTCACCGGTAGAGAGGTCCTACCCTGAGAAGAAGAAATTTATTCAAGGTCATTTACTACGTGTAATGACAGAACCAGAACTTAAGTTGGCACCCTGTGAAGATCTTTACGAAGACCTTATCTACTGCAGGGAACAGTGTGGTATTGTCGGACCAATGTTTGCTTGGAAGCACACAATCATTTTTCTCCACAGTGAACAATATGCTGCTAGGTGTGTTTCCGCTGATTCCTCTGTAGTTAAAAAGTTCCTTTTCCCTCTACTGCCCTCTCTTCCCCTCCTCCTTCCGAAGTTACTGACGGTGCAGTGGTACACAGTAAGGCTTTGAAATTAGATGGGCCTCGGGGCGCCAGGGTGGCTCTGTGGTTGAGTGTCTGCCTTTGGCTCAGGTCATGATCCTGGGGTTCTGGGATGAAGTGCTGCATCAGGCTCCCCGTAGGGAGCCTGCTTCTCCCTCGGCCTGTGTCTCTGCCTCTGTGTGTCTCTCTTGAATAAATAAATAAAATCTTAAAAAAAAAAATTAGATGGACCTTGATTCAGATTCCAACTCTCTTTTGACCTGTCTGACCTTGCTTAGTCTGTTTCCCCATTTGCAAAATGCCAGAAAACCACCATGAGCAACAGCGCTTGGCACATGACATATACTGGATAAAGATGATGAAATATAACTATGATTATCCTCATTCTCGCCAACATTAAAACCAGTTATTATTCTCTTCGTTAGCAATACAAAGACAAGCCGTGCATTTGGAGGCAATTCCTGGATTACAAAGTAAAGTGCACATAGAGCCCTAACTATCTAAGAAAAGCCACAACAGATGCGAGATCGGAAGGCTGTCCCAAGGTCACCTCATCCTAGCAGCCACCTGATGCCTGTATCTTGATATTTTATCCTTCAAGTCAGGTACCAGTCAGGGGATCCTAAGGGCTGCCCCAGTGACCAATCAAACGAGCAACCGCCACGGGGCGGAGAGAAAGCCGGCGTGGGGACAGCTGGGCTGCCACGGAACCAGGCCCAGCAACAGCAGGCAGCCGGCTGGGGAAAGTCAGCAGCTGCCGTTGGCCTGGTGTCCTGGCTGCCAGGGAGTGATGAATGGAGCAGGGAAAGAAAAAAGGCAACAAAGGTGTCCCTAATCTTGATGCAGCTTCATTTTTTTTTCTTTTCTGGCTGACCATTGAGCGAGAACTTAAGCCTGGGTCCTTTTTCTTTGGCAGACATTTGAAACTGAAAGATCCCATTTCTTCCCAACAGTGAGATGTCACGGGTAGAAGCATTGAGGAGGAGGCAATTGCGGGGGGGTGGGAGGGTGGGGGGGATGTAACCCACCACACTTGTCCATATTTCCCCTCCTCCCCACTCTCTGCTCTACCCCCCTCCTTGTCCAGCATCTTTATAGAATGGCCTATGTTCTCCCAACACACCAACAGTGAAGGCCTGTCTCCGCTTCAATCTCCCCCCATTATTTTGGCAAGAGGTTTTCTGCTCAGGAGCTGGAGGCTTAATGGCCTGCTGGTGAAGGTTGAATAACAAAACACCACTGTATCCAGTTTCCAAGTTTTCTCTTCTTTTATCTCACTCTGAAACAGGGATTCAAGGCAGTCGAGAAGCTTGTCAGCAGCAAGCAGAGCCTCTCGTTGTTCTGCCTGAGGGTGAGCGGCCGGCTGGCCCTCTCCGTGCTGGAGACGCATGGTGTGTGAATTTCTCACACACACTTAGCCCAGATCCAGCCTTCAGCCCTGTCGAAGTGGAAGCCCTACGAGATGTCACCCAAGCCATTTCTCCAGGAGAAGTGGGTTTCTCTTATCCAGGGCCCCTCGCTGAGCTGGGGGCTGCAGATGCTCATTGCCTGGAGGCAGACATAGCCAGCGACAGCTCCTGACAGCGTGGACAGCCAAGTGTCCCTCGGTTGGCAATCCCCACAAATGCCACCAAAACCAGACCAAGGCTTCTTCTATTCAGGAAGCTCTGTGGTAACATGCCGGCCACCTTCCAGCTCCCACTTATTTGAGCCTTGTCTCTCCTTATGTGCACCTGAGCTTGGTGTTCCAACCCTCCCAGTAACTAAGGCAACCTGATTCTCCTCTCTTCAAAAGAGCAGTGTTTCACAGCTACCTGGGATCCCGAGGGATTGAAGAATCAGGTCAATTTGGCTAGGCAAAAAGCCGGAGGGGTGATGACAGAAGAGTAGCTAGCTGCCTTGGCTACTAATTCCCTGGCCACTGGGAACATTTACCCAAGTGACTTGGAAATGACTTTGAGCTCTCGACACACACTATATCCTTTAGAATTTCTTTGCCTCTGCTTCTGTTCTCTCTTTCCCAGAGCTCTGGTTAGCTGGTTGCTCCTAGAAGGTGGGGTTTTTGCCCAACAGTCTCCTAATCCACTCTGGGGATCTCTCAGGCTCCTGTGATCAAGCCTCCTCTGCAACAGATCTCCCTAAAATCCATAGCACGTTTGCTTCAGCTCAAGAATAAATGGCAACTGTCAAGTCCACCTTATTGACAGGGCACTCTGGAACAGCTACAGCTAATATGAGTGTGGACTCAAGGGTCCTCACTACCTGGACTCCAACCTGGCGTGCATCACCTACTGGTGACCTTGAGCAACTTACTTTACCTTTCTAAGTATGTTTCCTCATCTGAAAATGAAAATAATAACAGTACTTACTTCATAAGGTTGGCAAGAGAATGAAATGAGATAGTAATAGAAAAGGCTCAGCCTGGCACATAGCATTAGAGTAAATTCAGTATCACCATATTCCTAGGACACAACACGCAAACCATTGGGACAGTATGAAAGAAACCTGCTGGTCTACACAGGCAGACAGGATTATGGAAAATAACTCAGCCACAAGCATAAAATGTTGCCAAATTATTATAATGGGTGAGGAGAACCTGGATCTGAGTTTTAGGGAAAAGTTTACATAAGAGAAAGAGGGAAGAAGAAACCTTTCCTAGAGATTCAAGGTATGACCTTGGGCAAGTCACTGGTCTCTGAGCCTTAGTTTAATCAGCAAAATGAGAGGGATGCAGTTACATGACCAGAAGGGTCCATCCCAGCTGAGAACTGCTACAGAGCCAGGCAGAGACTCAGTCTCCATTTGATTTAACTGTTCCACAGGCACTTTCTAGTAAAAGCTAAAAGATCTGGCATTCCCAAGTGTCTCCTAGATATCAGGTTCTGTGCTAACTGCTCTACCTGACTTAGCTCATTTAACATCCATAACTGCCCTTGAGAACTATTATGTACCTCCCTATTACAGAAAAGACAAAAACCAAGGCTTGCAACTTGCCAAGGTCACTCAGTAAGCAAGCAGCAGATCCAAGATGCCAGGATTCAAAGGCTCACCCTCTTTCCATTGTCCACACTTGCTCTCTGGTTAACTGTGGCCTGGCCACACCAGGATGGTTACAGGTAAATAAAATCATGCCTGTCCCCACTCCAGTTCCCAAGGCCAAATTCCTTAGGCAGGCAATGGAGCACAGGCAGTTGAGCAGTGCCAGGCAGTGTGGTCAGATGTGTGGGTTCTGGCGTCAGTGCACTTAGCATTCACATCTGGATTCCACAAAAGTTGGCTTTCACCAAACGCAGTCCCCCTGAGCTTCAGATTCCTTATAGAAAATTGTACCTATTCCCAGGGTTGCTGGAGGGATTAGGGGAATCACCCACATAAAGCTCTCAGCAGACCTCCTGTATGCAGTAAATGCTCGGGCATTATTTCCTACCTCACTGAACAGGAGAGCATATAGGCAGTGATGAGCAGTTTCTAAATTAATCTACGGCAGGAGTATGAAGTGGGGTCCAACAGCCCCCTGGAATTGTGTGCCAAAAACTGTATCTGCACTTTTCTTAAGGAAGCATCTATAACCTTTGTCAGACTCTCATTAAGATCTGTAGCCAAAAGGAGGTTAAGATCTTTTGACTGTAGGGGGCACCTGGGTGGCTCAGTGGTTGAGCGTCTGTCTTTGGCTCAGGTCATGATCCCAGGGTCCTGGGATCGACTCCTGCATCAGGCTCCCTGCATCTCCCTCTGCGTGTCTCTGCATCTCTCTCTGTGTCTCTCATGAATAGATAAGTAGAATCTTAAAAAAAAAAAAAAAAAAAAAAAAAAAGATCTTTGACTGTAGACCCAACTTCCTACATTATAGCTATTTCTGAAATAACAGGATTAGCAAATGTTCCTCAAATCATGAGAGAAGTCGCTGAGTCCTCTCAAAGTGGCCTCTTAGCCACCGGGCCTCCAGTACTTATCACAGAGCCCCCAGAAACTGTGCCCACAGAATTCCCAGGTGGTTCCTGGAAGAAGGTCTGAACATACACCACAGAATGAGCAGGAATTAGGCTTCAGGAACCTTCTCTGGCAGGGCCAATTCAAACAATCCATTCTTCCTTGGAGAACAATCAGCATATTTGTTTTTGCATACCACTAAGTTAAATACACAAGGAATGCTGACCCTTTGCTGGGAGTTCCCAGAAGCACCCAGACTTACTCTGCTAAAGAAACACTGCTCCTAGGGGCTGCAGAGGCCAGAGCACCTGAGTCCCCACAGACCCGGCCCCTTCCCAGGCCAGCCATGCCTCAGGAGGCTGCGGTGTTGTTGGAGCCTTTGGCCCAGTAGGCAGGGCCCAAGCTGCCCACTGGACCCTCTCTGGTTGTTGGGACAACCGTTCTCAGGAATTTCGGCCTCCCAGTCTTGCCCTGGGTGAGAAGGGAAGAGAGTTGGCAAGGCTGGCTGCCTGGCTGCTCTTCCAACCCGCTGGTGAAAGGGGAAGCGGAAAACTGGATTCCCTACCCCCAGCAGCCTCCATGCCGGACAGCACACAAAACAGCTCAGCCCCAGAGGGAGGAATGTGCCAAGACATTCTTCAGGGTTGGTAACCCGAGACGCTATTTTGTTCTTCGTGGCTAAGAAATCACTTTTCTGACTGAGGGACCGTTTGACTTACTTCTTTTAAATTCAAGGGAATGGGTGGGCATCGCCTTGATTCAGGTAAGAAAAAAGCCAAGACAAATGTAAACACACACGCACACCCTTAAAGAGTAGAAATTCTTTTTTTTTTTTTTTTAATGTCATCTTTTGTTTCACAGCATTAATGAAATGGGTTGCAGAGATGTAACTACCTTGGCAGAATTTATCTCCCCCACACCACCACCCCAAAGTTGTCTGGCTCTTTTTCGCTTTAATTTTTTTTCTTCTTCCTTGCTACAGTCCCCTCTCTCCTTCTGCCATGGAGTCAGGAGGGGTAAGACAAGGCCAAGGGGTCTGAAATCACATCTGAGACCTGGCAGGGTTCTGCGAACATCTTCTCACCAATGGAGAACTCATTTGTAGAGAGGTCAAGCAATTTATCCAAGACCATCTTCATATCCATGAAGATATTCAAATAAGTCACACCTCTGGACCTCAAATTTTCTCTTATGTTTGAAAATAAGAGCTGGGCTCTGATCATCTATGTCCCTTCCAACTTTCAGGAGAGAAATTCCAGAGAGCCATGGGTGGATGCCCTCTGCTTAGCTTTCTCCCCAAATTTTCAGTTGGCCTACCATAACAGTGACCCCAGGGTTGCACTTGGAACACCTCAGCATCCCAAACTCCGGGGTCCCCCACCAACCCAGTATGGGAGGGATGACCAGAAGGTACAAAGATGCATTAAAACCAATTATTTGCAAGGTGAAGAAAGTGAGAGGCTCAGTTAAATGCCACTATGTTCTTAATTCCTCTCCAATACTTGTCAATCTGCCTAAAAAACAAAGGCTGGGCATACCTGTTGCTGGGTATGGGCAAGCTACCGTACAGAGCTAAAATATAATGGCACTGGGTTGTTGGTTTTTTTTCCCTCCACTTTTTTTTTTTTTTTGAAGATCCTTTCTATTTATGACAACAGATAATACTAGTTTCCCATTTGTGAAAGTGGTTAAAAATTTTTCATACTGAGGGGCACCTGGGTGGTTCAGTCGGTTAAGCATCTGCCTTTGGCTCAGGTTATGATCCCAGGGTCCGGGGATTGAGCCGCATGGTGTGCTCCCTGCTCAAAGGGGAGCCTGCTTCTCTCTCTCCCTCTGCCCCTCTCCCCACTCATTCTCTCCCTTTCTCTTTCTCAAATAAATAAAATCTTTAAAAAAATTTTCACGTTTAGTTGATTTAAAGTCAAATATTAAGTAAGCAATGGTACAAGTCAATATAGCAGAAAATCATTATGGTGGTTCATATGGTACTAAAATTTGAAAAATAATACTCTAGCCAAGTCAATTTTCCACTTGTCCTTTTCCAGGGGTAGAAAATTACCTGTTGTTTGAGAAGCTTTCTAGAGCTGTATTCCTCTCAGAGCCCCAGAGAAGTCCCTAGATTCACAACCGAGGGTGAGTTAGCAACGCTGGGTGTGGGGCTGTCCTAGTCCTCTGACATGCAACTGCTGACAGCACACTGGCCTCAGTAAGTTGCAAGGACCAAAACCAGGCAGGAAACAGAAGACTGAACTTATGTCTCTTCTGGAAGAGAACAAGGGGCTGCCCAGTTCTCCAACACGTAACAGCGTCCCTGGGACAGATGACCCTGAGTGGGGCAGGGAAGAGAAGTGAGTCAGGACAAATCTGGAGGTTAGAACTTCAGAGATGGTAAAGAATCTGGCATATGGTGAGTGGTGGAAAGATGAAGATATTCAAGTAAGTCACACCTCTGGACCTCAAATTTTCTCTTATGTTTGAAAATAAGAGCTGGGCTCTGATCATCTATGTCCCTTCCAACTTTCAGAGTTCTACGATTACTTCTCTTCCAAACAAACCATTAATCTGACCAACGGGGAACCTGAGGCTCAGAGGTTAAAGCAGCTTGCTCATGGGATGCTTTCTCTAGCATTAAAAATTTATCTTCCAATGCCACCAGACTGACTCAGTTGGTAGAGCACCCGAATCTTGATCTCAGAGTGGTTGAGTTCAAGCCCCACAATGGGCAGAGAACTTTTCCTTTTTAAATTTCTCTTCTAAATTATATCAAAGAGGCATCCAGCGTGGTACTGAGAATAAAGCAAGCACCCAAGAAATGTTAAATGAGTGAACTTAGAGCGCTCACAGAAATTACGGGGCATCTCAATTCAAATTTTCTTTCTGCCTTTTTTTAAAACCCACACCTTGCTACACACCCCATCTTGGACTTCTGGGACCTGCATCCCAACCCTACAGGTCGAAAGATCCAAAAAATTCACCTCTATTGCGTTACAGGCACCTGACACTCAAGGTCGCACAGACCAGGTGAACATTCCACATTCCTAAGACACTGACCACAGACCAAGCCAACAAGGACAACAAAGCAATCTCAGAGGGTGGTCCTCTTCCTCCCCTTCTTCCCCCCACCCCTACATGGGGAGGGTGTGTGCAAAGAAATGACAAGCAATCAAAACCGGGAGAAAGTCTGGAAGCTCTGAGCAGTCACCTCAGACTCCACCTGCCACAGAAAAAATAAAATAGAATCCGTGCTACAGTCGCTTGGTGCCCACCAAGGTCAGGACGCGCTGGTGCAGGACTGAGGAGTCTCGGTCCCCAGAGGAAGAAAGGGTGGAGAACGAGGTGATGGGCAGGGCTTTGTGGGAGGCCTCTCACCTCCATCTATATCCTAACAGCTTTCAAGTTGCTCTAAGATTCCTGGAGAACCAGTCTTCCGATCAGCCCTCCCCCGCCTCTTCCTTTCCTTCCCACTCCCGGCCTCCAGGCCCCCTGGCTGCTCCCGTGCTCTTCCCCGAGCCTCCCAGGCACCTGTCAAAGACCACACTCCAGGCTGCCTTCCCCTCCGCCTAGTGTCCTTCCAGCAGTTTCCCACTGAATCCTGGGTCCCTACTACCCCCTCCAAACCAGATGCTTCCCCATCTCCCCCCGCCCCCCCACACACACACTGGGGAAAGCCTCTCCGGGAAGCCCCAGAAACGCTCCGCTAGGCTGCTGCCCCAGCCCCCGCCCGACCTCGTCCTAAAGGGGGCGGGGGAGGCGGGGCTAGAGCTTAAGGTCAAAACTCTGGGCAGGTGCCGGCTGGGGCCTAAGTCCTCCATCGGGGACGGCGGCGGGGGCCGCCCGGGCCCCTGGCCGCGCCCCCCTCCAGCAGCCCACCCCGGCGGGAGCAGCGCTCCAGACGGCGGGCGATGGGGATGGGGACGGGGATGGGACGGGGATGGGGACGGGGGCGGGGGGGGGGGGCGAGGGCGGCGGGGGGGCGGCCAACTGAAGAAAGCGCAAGCGGCTCGCAGAGTTCCCCGGCGGCCCCTGCCCGGTCTCCGCGGGTGGCCCCTGGGGCAAGAGGGGGCCCGGGCGGAGCGCGCGGTGTGGGGCTCCCCGGGGCCCTACCTGTCCCGCGGGTCGATCCAGCTGGTGGTGCGGCTCGTGTGGTCTATGTAGTAGACCTTGCCGTCGAAGTCGCGCGCCTCCTCCCAGCCCTCCGGCAGGGGCAGCTCCGGCCGGGGCATCTTCCCGAGCGCGGCCCGCGCTCCCCCATGCAGCTCCCGGCCGCCGCGGGGGCCCCGGCTCAGCGGCTCCGGCCGGCCGTGCCCAGCCCGGGCGGCCGCCGAGGCACCATGATGGGGGGGGAGGCTGGCGCCCGCGGACTGGGGGCCCTAGTGGGGGCCGGCCCGGGCGGCGCCGCGGTCCATGCGGCCCTGCGGCTCCGGCCCGCCGCTCCCGGGCTCCCGGGCTCCCGCGCTCCCGCCGCCGGCCTCTCACGCTGCCATGTGCGCCCGCCGCGGCGCGGTGCGGGCCCGGGGACGCGCCCGGCCGGCGGGGCAGAGCGAGCCGAGCGCCGCCGCCTGCTCCCCGCCGCCTGCTCCCCGCCTGCTCCCCGCCTGCTCCCCGCCTGCTCCCCGCCGCCTGCTCCCCGCCGCCGCCGCCCCCTGGCCGGGCGCCCGAGCCCTCTCCGCCGCTCTGCGCCGCGCCGCTCTGCGCCCGCTCGGCGACTCCGGCCTCCGCCAGGTGCGGCTCGGGCCGTGCAGGTAACCGCGCTGCCCCGGAAACGGGAGGCGGAGCGCCGGGCGCCTGGGCTCCCGGGTCCCCTCCCCGCGCCCGGCGCTGCGAGGGCGGATCCTAGGACCCGAGACGCGCCCCCTCGTGGGACTGTCCGGACCGCCCGCAGCCCCGGTAGCCGGGAGGGGGCACCGCCCCTTACCTGGGCCCCGGACGCGCGCGGGGGCCCGGGTGGCCCGAGCAAGACCCGCTCGCCGCTGCTTCCCCGCGCTCCCGGCTCTCCACCTCGCGCCTAGGCTCTTGGTGCAGGTGGCCCCAAACCCTAAAACTCCCCGCTTCTCTTTTATGTAGAATCAGGAGCCAGACAAGAAGTGGTTAAATGGAAACATTCTTGCGATTCAGGGAACAGAAGTTTTCCTGGATCTCTGATCCCTTCCCCCAACACACGCACCATCTGTCTCCCTCTCCTTCCATTCTTCTCCCGGTGTGGTTTCACTGTCTCCTCTACCCTCGTAGTTGCTAATGTAGCTGGCTGTCCTCTGGGTCCCTAAAACTTGGAGTATATGCTATGAATCCCCTCCCCCCGGGGCGGCATCCAAGGGGTGCCCGGGGAAGCCTTTTGTAAAGTAACAGTAACAGGGTCTTGTGAACTGAATGGAGTCCTTAGCCCGTCCCAGGCGGGAGGCTAGCAGCGTCATGTGTGCTTCCGTCCTATGATACTTGGAGGTAGGTACGTTATGGATTTGAGGGAAGAAGAAAGCAAAGCAAAATTCCATTTTGAAAACTATTAGAAGAAATTTTAAAATCAGTATTTCTTGAGAAATTAAAGATATGTAATTAAGTATAAAAAGATGAGACCCCAGAGTTAAGGATCAACGGGCTCGTCTGTTTCCTGAATGTTAGTGTTTAACCGTTTTTGCCCTGGATATGTGGCAGGAAGCTGGCTTGGAGGAATGGAATGAAGCCCAGTGCAGTGTATCCCCTTGTCCGAGCCCCCACCGTCTCCCAGACGAGCCAGCATCCCGTGCTGTATGGGCCAGACAGAGTGTGCTGAGCAGGGGAAGGAATCCCACGTTTGCAGTCTCATCTTCTCTTAATAGATAAGACCCACCATGGCAGTTCCTTACCTCCAAATGCTGTCTGCCAAGTCAGTTACTTCCCTGAGGCCAGACCTAGGGCTCAGTGTTTGGCCCTTCCTACCCCCTACTTCATTCCATAGATGCCATGCACTGAAATCCAGAATCATGGGCCTCAGACTGGCCTGTAACACCCAAAGTAGAAGTTCCCCATCCTTTTAAGCGAGGTCCCCGCAGTCCTCTTCACCTCCTCTCCTTTGCCCAAGCTTTCACAATATAAAAACCTATTATTTATTAGAGCAATAGCTCAAAAGCGAAGCCAACATGGTGCTGAGTGCTTCACACACATGGTCTCATATAATCTCACAGCAACCCTCCGGAGTACGGCACACTTATACCCATTTTACTGATGAGAAAACTGATGTTCTAAGATGCTATATTATTGGCCAGGGATATAGAACTAATAAGTAGGCTCAGGTCTGTTTGACTCCAGCACTTAACGTATACATTTTTTTTTTTTTAAATTATGCTTCCATTCGTGGACCTACCCATGGTCTGGACCTGGAATATTATTGGATGCCGATGAAGGCCTGTCTCTGTTGATGCTTGCTTCCTAAGTATTCTGCTCTGGATCAGTCTGTTTGGGGGCAAACGTACCCTATTTTCTCCCCGTGTGACCATGAGTACCTTACTTGACCAAAGTCTCAAGTCTTAGGTCTGAAAAACATAGATTTCCATAGGGCTTGTTTTAATGGCTAAAGGAGGTAAGAAATGTAGAGGGCTTGGTACCCAGTGGTAAGCCATCATCTCGGGCGCCTCATTGTGGTACATTTGGAGCGCCATGCCTGGCAGCAAGCATGCCCCTATGAAATAGGAACCAATGAAGTATTTTCTGTTTCAAACAGAAAACCTGTGTCCATTCCCTTCCTGAAAACTGTGCAATCTTCCCAACTGCAGATTTCCTTTTTGTCTTCTTTTGCAACCCAGCCTTCTCACTGGTTGGTATCACTTGTGAAGGGACACACGTGGTAGGCTGCCAAATCCAGCTTGCTCTGCAGCCCAGGTACCCCAGCCATAGCATTTTCCAAATGCCTTGTTCCTTTGGACCTTTAGATGTGAGCAGGGGAGGACGAAAGAGAGACCAGAACAGGAATCAACTCCTTAAAGCCTTGGTCTGCTTTTCAGTCCTTTCTACCCTCCATCACCCCACCGCTGCCCCCCCCCCCCCCAACAACAAAAGAATCCTAGGTTATCTCCCAGAAGCTGCAAGCCGGGTGAGGTAATAAAACAGATGACTGCCTGCCCCATGTGATGGCGGGTGAATCATCCCCAGGCATTCTCTGAGGCTGAGGACAAACGTGAAAGGGATTAAAGGTAAAACCAGCTCAGCCACGTGATAGGGCAAACTGGACGTTATTCTACAGGTGACTGAACTGCAGGAATGTGAGCCTAAGCAGCCCAGCGTCTCCTGGCCTTCCTCCTGGGGCCGTGTCTGGCTGCCCATGAGCTGTGTCCAAGGCATGGCCGGTACCAGAGCTGAGCTGAGCAGATGTGACCACAGGACAAGCCTTTCTTCATTCCCTTTCGCATCCAGGTGGCCCATAGGAGGGAGACACCTGAGCCTGGGACAGGTTGCCTTGTTTTTAAAAAAGACGCCCACTTAAGTCCTTTCCCCTACTGCATGAACAAAAAAGAAAGGCCAGTTTCTACACATGTGTTTCAGAGAATTTTAGAGTGGTAGGGTAACATTTTATGAAGATGGTAAGGAGAGAAATTAAGCTTAAAAAAAAAAAAAAGAACAGACATGTCAGCAGTTTCTTGTTCCCTTCGACATTCTTCAAGAAAATGGAGGCTGTGAAGACCTCTGCTGAGATTTTTCTTCTGACTCCATGCCCATACCTCCCTACCCCATGCAGTCCCTCCCACGCAGCCCAGAGAAGGCATACAGCTCCATTTCTATGATTGAGCCCAGAATGTCCTTTTTCTATAGCTATGAATTATTTGAGGTTCATAATTGGGCCCATGGACTGTTCTTTTCAATGATGGGAAAACATGTCCTAAGCCAGACAAAATTAGGATGGAAGAAACACTGGCATTATGAGAGCCAAGGCAGAAGAGATGGCTTTTTAATGTATTTCTGGGTCCTCAGTCCTTAATACAGTGCCTGAAAATAAATCGAGATAAGTCTAGCACAGCCTACTCACTTTCCACGTAGATGGAATGTCTATGACTAGTGACTCATTGTCCTGGTTCTTACTAGTCCTATTTTACAGATGTGTAAACTGAGACTCCAAGAAGCAAAGTGACTTTCTTATACTGACATAGTAAACAACAGAGCCAAGATTCCAACTCAGCTCATTCCAGTAAGTAGGTCTTGACTTCTGAATTCACAGCTCTATGGGCTCTAGGGTGTCAATAAGGGAAGAACTTTAAGACACAGAAGAGCATCCAGGAGATTATCTTGAACTCCTGCTTTCAATTTGGACTGCTTATCTCCTTGGAGTGGTTAGAGGTGGGAGGGGGCGTGTGAGGTCATAGCTGAGTTTACAATGAGAGGGCAGGGTCGAGGTGGGAGTTCTGAGTTCTAAGCAGAAGAGAGACCAACCTGATTCTTGACCTCTGCTGGTGCTGTCAATGAGATCCACCTGGGGGGTTAGGCATCAGGGGGTTTAATAGGCTAAGTTTTCTCTGGAAGGAGGAACATTTTTCTCCCTATGATGCTTGCCTCCTGCCTCCCCCTTTCCTTCCCTTGTTTGTTCATTTACTAACTGAACTGGTCCTTTCTTTTCTTTCTTTCTTTCTTTCTTTCTTTCTTTCTTCTTTCTTTCTTTCTTTCTTTCTTTCTTTCTTTCTTTCTAGATAAAGTGAGCACAGTGGGGGGTGAGGGGCAGGGAGAAAGGAAGAAGCAGGCTCTCTGCTAAACCAGGCTCTATCCCAGGACTCTGGGATCATGACCTGAGCCAAAGGCAGATGCTTAATGGACTGAGCCACCCAGGTGCCCTGAACTGGATTTCTTCTGGACAAGAAGCTACCCCAGGGCTGGCAGGAGAGGTTTTGACGCTCTCATCTAAGAATCTTCTGGGTCCTGGGGGCTGGGAACTGTTGAGTCTTTCATCTAAGAATCTTCTGGGTCCTGGGGGCTGGGAACTGTTGAGTCTTTCACCCTAGGATGAGGAAATGAATTATGCACTGAAGGAGGAGGTGGAGATGAAATCTTAGTTTCAAGGGTGGGGGTGTGGAGAGGAGAAAGAAAGTGTGAGCAGAGGGAGGGAGTTCCTGCAGAGCAGTGCTTTCCTCTACCCCCACCCCAGCAGTAGAAGAGGAGCCCTGGTGGGAAATAGGGGTGGGGGTGCGAGTGCAGTACCCAGCAGGCTGGCTGAAAGAAGCCTCTCTCGGGTATTTATAGAGCTTGCATCGCCATGGTACCCAGGCTCTGAAATTAAACTCCAGCCCAACTGCTTAGAGACGGGTGGAATGAAAGGCTCTTTACCTGTCCATTGCTCATGGTTTGATGCCCCATTCTCCGAATTTTAGATTTAGTCTGAGTGAATTTTGTAAAATACTAGCAAGAAGAGTGTAGGGTTAGGGCTTAAACCCAGAAAAGGTGCCTCAGCAGGGGGGCTAGGTGGAGTAGTGGAAAATACATAGGTGGGGTGGTGGTGGTGCTGGTGCATGGAACCTTGCATGAAACTTGGCTCTGCATCTTGGCCAGTATGTGACTTTCAGCATGAGACTGTGCCTTCTTGAGCCGCAGTTTTCCTGTTGGTAAAATGAGAGCAACTATACCCACCTCACTGTCAACATGTGACAACTAAATGAGTTGTTGTAGATAGAGTGCAGACTCAGCCCCTGAAACATGGGGGTTCCTTTAAAGGTGGGTCTCTGTGTGCCAGGCAATTGGTGAAGCACTCAGGACAGTCTCATGGAACTTAAGTTTAGTAGGGGAGATATACACTCTACAAATCAACAAATGAAATAATTACATGTTGTGGTCAGTAACAAGACAGGAACAAATGGTGTGATGATAAAATTTCATAGGGCAGGGATTGGCAGAAAATCTACTTGAGGCAGGGTCAGAGGAGAAAGCCTTTCTGAGGAAGGGACATTTATACAGAGGGCTGAGGTAGCCAAATGGAAAGAGGCAAGGAATGTGCATTCCAGGCTATGGGAGCTGCAGGGAGAAAGACCTGGAAGATTTGGTATGTTCAACACACCAAAACAGCCCTGTTTCTATTCCATTGAAAACCATAGGAGGGGCAGCCCAGGTGGCTCAGCAGTTTAGCGCCTGCCTTTGTGATCCTGGAGACCTGGGATTGAGTCCCACATCAGGCTCCCTGCATGGAGCCTGCTTCTCCCTCTGCCTGTGTCTCTGCCCCTCTCTCTCTCTCTGTCTCTCATGAATAAATAAATAAAATCTTAAAAAAAAAAAAAAGAAAGAAAGAAAAGAAAACCACAGGAGGTTGTTTCCAAGAGGTGAATCCAAGCTAGGAGGTGGTTATTCTAAAATCCTGCAAGGTTCTCTGGCTCCATGGCTTCCTGCACTGCCATCGACACCTGACCCAGGCTGAACAGAGACCTTTTTCCCCAAGTAAAAGTTGGATACTTTGTTTATCCGGTCTTTAGTTTTCAAAGCTTCATTGTGTGTCTTGGCATGGATTTCTTTGGGTTTATCTTATTTGGGGTTCACTAAGCTTCTTGAATTTGCAGTTTGATGATTCCTGTCAAAGTCTGGAACTTTCCAGCCATTATTTCTGATTCCTTTTACAGTCCCACCTTTTCTCCTCTCTTTCTGGGACTCCCACATTTCATTATAGTTCCTCAGGTCCCCGCGGCTCTGTTCTCTCCTCCCACCTCCCCAGTCTATTTTCTCTCTGTTTTTCAGATTAGGTCATGTCTCTTGTTCTCTTTTCCACATCACTGATTCTTCCTTCTGGTCTTGAACCTAGCCTCTGAGCTTTTCATCTTCATTGTTATATTTTTCAGTTCAAACCTTTCCATTTGGTTCTCCTTTATGTCCTTTATTTCTTTGCTGAGGCTTTTTTTTTTTTTTCATTTTATGTCAGCTGTATTTATCACCAGTCATTGAAGCATTTTAATCATGACTACTTTAATATTTTTGCCGGAAATTTTAACATATATATCATTTAAGTGTGGGCATCTATTGACTGTCTTTTTTTTTCTTCAGCTTGAAATCTCCCTGGTTCTTTGTATGATGAGTGATACTTATTTACTTATGTGTTGATTTTTAAGTAGGCTCCCTGCCCAACGTGGGGCTTGAACTCATGAGATTTGAGAGTACATGCTCTATCAACTGAACCAGTCAGGCACCTCGATGAGTGACTTTGGTTTTTTTTACTGAAATCTAGGCATTTTTATATTACGCTCTGAGATCCTGGATCTTCTGTAAATTGGTTTTAGCTGGCTTTCTCTGATATGGTTCCAGCAGGGGTGGGGGATGATTACAGGAGTGGAAGATACGGCACCCTGTTCCTGCCTGGTCCAAATTCCCACTTGGTCTTGTTGCCACCTGGGGGGTACCCTTTGGCCTTCTCTGACACAATCCAAGGAGGGTGTCAGGGCTCCTCATGAAGGCCTCTTCAAGGTAGCAGTTTAGGGTCCCTACTTGGCCTTTGCTAGTATGACTGAAAGTGGGGTCACAGTTTTGTTCTGTGGTATTTAGCTTAGAGTGAGATGGCTATTGTCTAAAAGATTTCTGTGTGCTAATCTGCCCCTTTTCTGGTCCTCTGGCTGACTTTTGTTGAACATTTTTTCTCTGGACCCATTGACATTTCTGGGTTTTTGGTTTCTCTAGCACTCAGTCTGGGATATGTGAGGCACAAAGAAAATCCAGGGAGCTCATGTCATTCCTCAGGTCCTGAGGTCCTTAACCATCTGCCTCTTTTTTTGCACTTCGGGTTTTCTTACATTTGTTTTGTGTATAATGTCCAAAGATCTTGGTTTTACTTAGTGGAAGGAATAGGGAAAAGTATGGCTATTCCATCTTTCTGGAACCAGAAGTTCATTACTTATTCTGAGCCAAGAAAACTCTGTGTGTCTAAGCTGAATTCACCTGTTTTTCTCAAATTGGTTTCTCCTTCCCCCTCCTTCTCCCCTTCTCCTCCCCCTCCCTTCCTCCCTCTGCCTCTTCCTTCCTCCTCTTTCCCCCTCCTCCCCTTCCCCCCTTCTCCCCTTCCCCTTCTTTTACCTCCCTCTTCCCCTCCTTATCCTCCCTCTCCCTCTTCCCCCTCTTCCACATCTGTATCTCCAATCATGTTCCCAACAGTCATGTAAGTAGAAAACTGAGGATTTCATGCTTATGGCCTCCCATACTCTCTTCCTCTTCTTCTTCTCCTTCTTCTTCTTCTCCTTCTTCTTCTTCTTCTTCTTCTTCCTATTTTTTTTTAAAGATCTTTATATATTTATTCATGAGAGACACACACACAGAGGCAGAGACACAGGCAGAGGTAGAAGCAGGCTCCATGCAGGGAGCCTGATGTGGAACTAGAGGATCATGCCCTGAGCCTAAGGCAGACGCTCAACCACTGAGCCATCCAGGTGTCCCTCTCTTCCTTCTTTTTGACCTAAGCCCTAGCTCAGGCCCTTTTGTCTGATTCTTGTTATTTGAATGGTGTCTTAATTGATCTCCTGACTTGGATTCTCACCAATCTTTGCCCCTCCAGAATACCTCTTAATCTTTCCAAAGTAAATGTCTACAGGTGCATTCTTCAGAGTTAAACTGAAATATAGGCAAATACATTTGGAAAATGTTGGCTTTAATAAAGAGATTTCTTTACTGTAGGACTTCTCAGCTTTCACTATACCTAGATTCAGAGTGAGTAGCCAAGAAAACAGTATAAAATACAGAGTTGCCCAAACTTATTTGACTAAAACATCCTTTTTTCTTTCTGAGGCATCTCTGGAATACAGTGATTTAAAACAGAGGTTTGCAAATGTTTTATATAAAGAACCAGATAATAAATATTTTTGGCTCTGCAAGCCATATGGTCTCTGTTGAAACTACTCACCTCTTCTGTTGTAGCAGAAAGTAGCCATAGATAATATGTAAATAAGTGGCTGTGTGCCAATAAAACTTTATTTACAAAACAGACCTCTGGTCCACAGGCTTTAGTTTACCCCCTGTACTGAAACATTATTTTAATTACAAAGACCTGGGTGTCATCCTAGACTTCTCCCTTTTCTTTACTCCCTATGTACATTCTATCTTTAAGAGCCTTGGATTAGGGATGCCTGGGTGGCTCAGTGGTTGAGCATCTGCCTTCTGCTCAGGTCATGATCCCGGGGCCCTGGGATTGAGTCCTGCATCAATCTCCCCATGGGGGAGCCTGCTTCTCCCTCTGCCGTGTGTTAGTCTCTCTCTCTGTGTGTGTCTCTTATGAATAAATAAATAAAATCTTTTTTAAAAATCAGGAGAAAATAATAATGTCTTAAAAAAAAATAAGATCCTATCTCTGAAGTATGTATCTGTTGCTGTCCTTCCACCTGCACTTGTGTGTTTTTTTTTTTTTTTTAAGTGGGCTCTACACTGGGCATGGAGCCTAATGTGGGGGTCAAACTCAGGACGCTGAGATGAAGACCTGAACTGTGATCAAGACTTGAGCTGAGATCAAGAGTTGGATGCTTAATCACCTGAGCCATCCAGGCGCCCCTCCACTTGTGCTACTTTAGATTCAGGCTGCCGTTGCCAGCCCCTTATACAGCCTCTGAACTGGCCTTCCTCTGCCCACTTATCCCATCATTCTAGAGTGTGCCAGGACACCTTATGTTAACACCTCAATGGCCCTTCACTGGCCTTAAGATAAAGTCCCAGCAACTTAGGACATGTTGTAAGGTCCAATCTGGCCTGGCCCTGGTGCACTCTTCCAAGTCCTGATTCCATGCCTCCTGTTCTCACACTCTAACTGAGCTTGCGTATGTGGCTTGCACACACTTGCTCTCCAGGCTATTTCTCTTGTTCAGAATACTATTCCTTTGTCTTTAGCTGGCAAATTCACCTTCAACTGGCAGCTTAGATGTGCCTTCTCTTCTCACTGTCCAACACGGGGTTGTGTGTCCCTCCATTTACTTTATTCTTTAGTGATTTACCCCTCCCCCTTCTCCCAGTTGGACCATAAACACCGTGAGGACAGGGCTTTTCTTATTTTTCTCCACATTGCCAGTGCCTAAAACAGGTCTGGCACAGATTGACATGGGCATGTGCTAGAGGACATACCTGATCAGGACATAATACTTCTGCCACCACCTTTTAACCATTTTTCCTCCTTGTAGGGAGCAGATGGCATTAATCTGTTGGAAAAATTAGGAGCCCATATGCCCCTCTAAGAAGTAATTTGCCCATCTGTGGTGAGGAATGAGAATGCAGCATCCAAGGGTCCTTATGGAAGGATTTTTCTTTTTAGTTTGAGTCTGAAGATTCTTTCTCAAAAGTCTTTGAGAGCTCTCTAACTTTCTTTATAGAATTTTCTATCAAAACATGAGGAAGAAGCCAAATGCAATGATGCACGAATGTATCTTGGAGTACTTAAAAAAAAAGCTACAAAGGACATCCTTGGGACAACTGGGTAAATGTGAACACGGACTGTATTTTAGACAATATTATGTCAGGGTTAAGGATCTCATGAGTGGTTATGGTACTGTAGTTATGTAGGAGGATAACCCTTGTTCTCAGGAGGCAGATATGGGAGCATTTAGAGTGAAGTGTCATGTCTAAAACTTACTTTCAAATGATCTGGCAACCATTTGAGCATATCAGATGAAAGGGAGAAAGGGAAGGAGAAAGAACACAAATATGGCAAAAAATGTTAATCAGTAAATAATAATATCGAAGGTACTGAATTTTATATTTTCTTCAACTCTCCTCTCAGCGTAGTATCTGGCATGGAATACACCTCACTAAATGTTGGCTGAACTGCAACAACTACTACTAGGTTACCTAAAAGTGTGCCCTGAGTTGCTTAAGATGATCTATTTTCTTCCTACCTATGAACTTCTGATATTGGACTTTGAGCAGCTATGTAACCGAAAGCCAGCCGACAGTCATCTCTCTCTTGGTGAGCCAAGGGGTCTGAACTCCAAATGTTTTTCATAGAACTTAACTTTTTTTTTAACTTAATATTTTTATAGTAAGTCTTTATAAAGGACAACAAAAAAACAAAGACAGGGAAGCAACTTGCCCATTGTATTCCAAATTAGGGAAAAGAAATTTGGGTTTGGATATGACCATGAGTCATGATTTCTGATCCAGAATGAGGATGGAGACAGTCTCTGGCTCATCTTCTCAGCCAGCTCCTTGGAGGTCTCTTTAGGAGCTCAGCTGCCGGTGGTATGCAGCCTCTCTGATTTCTACCCCATGATCCAGCTCAGGGACTGAAATTGCCTGGAAGGTTGAAGACTTGCACCTGCGTGGAATTAGCAGGGCTCGGTGGGCAAGTGGAACATCTTCTCTGGCCTCAGTCTCTTGGAGTCTAGTGTTCCATTTCATGGTGATCAAACATAAGGTCCAACCCAGAAAAGGAAACCCATATGTTTGGCAGCCCTTGAGGCAATGGGACAGGCCTTCAGAGATTGGCTTGCCCTCTGACATGGCCATGGGCCAGAGGATGGGATGAGAACAGGCGGATGATGCTTAGCCTGTCAGGTGGCTCATCTCTGTAACAGGGGCTTCTCTGGCCAACAACAGTGAGGGAGGAATAATGATGATTGTGGCTGCTGACTGAGCACTTACCCTGTTCCAGGCACTGAGTTGTCACTTCCCATATCCAGTACTCATTCTAGCCTCAAAATTTAAGCCAGGATTCAGACCGAAGCCTGCCTGATATGAAAATGCAGGCTGTAGCATAGATGGTACAACGGAAGCAACGCCCACCTCAGGAGTGGAGAACAGTCCAGTGGCACATGGGATCTTGGTAAAGTTCTAGATGAATCTAAATGGTGAATGGTATGACTGGTACACTATGAGGGCACAAGGAGTAGGTAAGAACCTGTCCCTTGCGCAGGTTCTCATGCTTAGCTCCAACACCTCAGAAGAGAAACCTATTTCCCATCAGCAAGTTAATAAGTAACATGGTTGCCCCCGAGAGGGCCAGGGGTCACCAGTGTGCTATCAGCAAGTGCCTGGCTTGGGCAGGGGGATTACTGAGGGAAGTGGGAGACCGATTCTGTCTCCACTTGGAACCACCGGCATTGACGGGGCCCACGGCCTGGAGTGTGCTCAGCAGAGCCCTCCTGTCAGCAGGGAGGCCAGGAACTCCCTTTTCCCAGGTGGTGGGGAAGCTCTCCATCTGTGCATCTTTTGAGGAAGAACGAGCTGGGGCTCGCATCACAAATGGAGCCTCTGAGCCAGAAAGCTGGCAAACAGTCCAGGGAGCCTTGAAGGAATGAATGAATGCATGTGTTTTGTGAACTTTGAAGGGTCATGCACAAGAGAGTGACATGTGCTAGAGGCGAGGATTTGGCCGTGACCAGGAGCTGATCCCAAGCCTCATTCTTTAGCTTCACCTCTTGCACTAAAGGTGACCTGGGCTGACTTCTTCCCATCTCCACTCAAGAACCAGGGTCTGGAATGCAGGCTGTGTGTTTGGGACAGCGTGTGTTTTGTGCCTGGGGATAGGGAGCGGGTGATTATCTGCACACTCAGATCTCTGTGCGGCCAACAGAGCAGGTGGCTATGGCTGCAGACGTCCACTGTGTTGCTGAATCTAACAAGCAGGTGACATTCTTTTGTCCTCTTGCTGTGCCTTTCAACAGAGATGCTGGCTTGGAAAAACAAACAGTAATGCGTGTGCACACGCTTCATCGCGCTTCTCCCTCTACTTCCCCCCACCCTCACCATATAGCGCTTTAAACTAGCCCCTGCAAAACACCCTGGTTGCACCTCTCCTGAGAGGAGAGCAGGTAGGAGGTGTCTTTGGTTGAGTTCCCCTGGGAAAGACTCTGGGCTGGAAATTTGTAGGCAGGCTCTTTCTTAGAGAGTACAGCAGGAACACCTGGGGGGCCCAGGATTGGACAGAGGCAGAAGTCCAGCTGTGATGGCCCAGCATGCATGGCCTCAGCCAATCCGCTTTCCAGCTCTGGAGCTGAGATAACTCTTTACTATGGCATGCAGCCAGCCTTTGTACCCCTGTCTCCACCTGACCAGTCGATGGGTCAGGTCAGGTCGACAGGTCACTGAATGACACCCCCAGGGCATGTAACCTTTTAGCAGACAGCTCCTTTCAGAGAGAGGAGGTTTGAAGTGTCCGCAGGCAGCATTCCTGGGGCTGGGGAGTGTGAAGGGGTTGGGAGGGAGGAATGAATGCCTGGGTCTCCAACAGAGGGATCTGTGCCCACTGCAGGGGGTGGTCCCCACTGTAGCCCAAACAATGTCATTGTGAGCTGGTTAAAACCACCCTTAAAATTTGGAAGAATGTAGAAAATGTTCTCTTGCTGCTTTTACCACAGTTATTTTATAATGGTGCCAGACCTGAGTTCCTGACCCTTGAGTTTCAAATTGTCCACATCGTTGAAGTCAACCAAGAAAGTTTTTTTGTTTTAATTGTAGTTGGCACAATGTTAGTTTCAGGTGCACAATTGGGAAAGATTTTAACCCATGGATCTCTTGCTCCTCTTCTCCCAATGTGTCTTTGACATTTTTATTCTCTTCGGTATCCTACCACAGCGACCCCACCCCATTTCCATGATGTAGATACCCTCACCTCACAAGCCACCAGGGTGATGTCACTGAATGCAGAGAGTCTTGTGAGCAGTTCCTACACATCCCAAGTTCAGGCTGTGTGGAGCCTCAGGGAGAAGCAGTGGGGTGAGGCCTGCCTGTCCTTGCCTGCTTTCTCTCTGTTCTTAGGAGGTCATCCATGCTCCATTTCAGGGGCTGTGTGACTGCCACCTTAGGGGCAGGATGGGAAGGAGGAAATAAAACATGACTCTGTCATCTCAGGTTCTAGCATCTGCAGGGAGGGAGGTGCTCTCATTTGCATTGCTCTGAGACTCCTCACTGTAACACTCGTGTGGCTGCTCCTTGCTGCAGACAGATGCAGCTGGTCTGTCTCAGGAATGCCAGTGTCTCTGCCTTCTGAGTGGGGGCATCTCCTCAGGGAAGTCTGGTGCAGGGGTGAGGGGGTTGTGGAGCAGAGCAATCAATTCTGTCCTCCACACTCGGCTGGTAAATTCAGCTACTGAGTAGCTCCTGGGTGGTGAGCCCAGAAGAAAAGGATAATTAGGGCAGAACTTTAATGTAGTTCCAGAACCTTTGGTTTGGAGGGAGTGTTCCTTGGATGAACCTAGGCAAGTATGGGTAAATGTCTCCTCAGGGAGAATTAGCCTGACTAACCAGAGAGCAGAGGCTTCTTCTTTCCAAAGTTCTGGGGTTAGGGAGAAATGAGGGTGGAGGGAGAATGAGTTAGAGCAGTGGTTCTCAACTGAGCATGACTTTCCCCCTCCATAAGCCCTTTGGCAATATCTGGAGACATTTTGGGTTGTCACAGCTAGAAGCCAGGGGTGCTGCTAAACATTCCACACTGCACAAGTCATAAACCAGCCCCCATCATAGAGCCACCTGGCTCCCAATGCTATTGATGCTCAGATTGGGGAAACCTGCACTAGAGCAGAGGCTGGTCTGATGGGCAGAGCAACTTCTCCTTACAGAACGTGGTTGACACCTAGGGGGAAGTCTTGCTCCCCATGTGTTGAAGGAGGGAGAAAGGGTTCAGAGTGAAGAAGTGGGAGACATCCAGCCCCCTAGACACAACTCAGCCTTGGGAGAGGTTCTCCAGGCTGGTATTGGAAAGAGGTTTCCTGTCTTCCCAGTGGAAGGGAAAGGGCCATGGTAGGTGGGCAAGAATCTTGGCAGGAAGGATTAGATGCCTCTTTGACTATTAAGATGCAATCTCTATCTTCCCAGTGTGCTACTTATGCACACGTCCATGTCCTTCCTTCCAAATCCCCATCATGCACCATGCAGTTATTTTGCCAGCACTTCCACGTTGTATTGCTGTTGTTTGTTTGCTTGTGTTCCTTACTAGTTCCCGGATGGCTGTGTTTTATTCAACCCTGTTTCCCTGGCACCTGGCTTTGTCATCTGAACACCCAAGATGTGGCAGGCCCTATTTGTTGATAGAATGGGCAGATGGGTGATTTCAGTAGATATCGTATTAGCAGCTCCCATGTTTTTGTCTAGGCTGTTATCTTCCTTGAGGGAACCATGCATTCCCTCTCTTTATGGCTCTGCTGGGATTGGAGCCCATTCAAGTTCTCTGAGAGAGTCTCTCTGCCATTTCCATGGGTGCCAGAGGGATGTGAGTGAGGGGCTGCCAGCAATCATCTTTACCACATACAAGGAAAGCACACCTGGAAATAGAGCCAAATCCCAAGGAAAGAGAACTGGAGGTGGAGCAAAGACATCTTTTGAGTCCCTGGACCTAACCATGTCTGAAGCCATCCTGTTTCTGAACTTCCCAGTTTTTGCTTTGCATTGGGGTTCCACTTAGCTCCTAATTAATCCAGTGATGCCACCTGGGGGCAGAGCCAGGCTCCGTTCATGGTTTCCATCTCCTCTAGCTCGTAAAGTTGATTTACAGGGACTGAGCAGATTACTTCTGGTCAGGGGCCCTGTCTTAGAATAAAATCTGCATGTATTTGGCTGAGATAATATTAAGTTCAGAGACCATGCGGGGAGTGACCTGGGACTGGATATGGTGGTTGACTAGAAACAGGAGGACTTCCAGCCACCTGGGAGGCACCTGTTTTGTTGTGTAACCTCTGGTTACCTCAGCTCTCCAAGTTCCTCAGGATCTCTCAGGTGGTGGTAAAGTTCAAATCAATCAATTTGGGCAAAAGCGTTTATGAATGTGTAAGTGCAAGGAGATTGCTTTTACTGCCACTAGAATTGGTTCAGAGGGAGAAGGAGACCAGGGTGGGGAGCTATTGAAAGGATATAGAGAAGCAGGGGGAAGGGGAGAGAATGAAGGTGAATGTTTCATGCAAGTGGCTACCCCCATGGAACACTAAAGACGGGTGGGGGCAGGCAAGAGGAGATTTTGTTGTGTTCTCCCCAGGCCTGGGGACCCTGGAGCCCTGGTGAGGGCTGTGAAGCTGGTTTAGATGCTAAGTGGTCACCTCCTACCCCCATTACCCTCATAACTGGCATTCCTAGTTCATCTCTGGCAGGATGGCCACTGGGAAAGTTGTCCCACAGGCTTCCCACCCTTGGCCTGCTTGCAGAGCAAGGCCCTTTTACTTTATGTAGCTTATGTGGTAGGAGGGTGAAGCGGGGCGGGCAATGGAAGCTTGACTCCTTTACAGGTCAGGCTTCAGGACTGGGATACGAGTGCAGCTAGTCTTAGGGCAGGGATCCCACCTGCAGTCCTCATAGGCCAAGGATAATAGTTATTGGTGATCAGTCAATAGCCATTCCCATAGGCCAGGCACTGGATTGGGCGTTCATTACAGCAATCCTGCGAGATGGTATTACACCCATTTTACAGGGGGGGGAAACTGTGTCTTCAGAAGTTAAGAGACCCTGCTTAGCTAGAAAGGACAGCAGTGGGACTTGTTTTTTGTTTTTGACTCTGAAGACCGAAATTCAAAAATGTTACGCTGTTTTCCTTGAATAGTAACTGCTAACCGTTCAATATGCGCTTGTGAAGTGCTGGGCGCTGCCAAGTGCCTTTTGCATGTAAAACAGCCTGGAGCCGCCGGGCGAAGCTCTCGGAAGATTTTTACAGGAAAGGCCGCCATCTAGTGGCCAAATGGCAAGCCCAGCACTTACAGGACGAAGTCTCTCGGGAGGGTGAAGCTTTGGGGAAAAAGGTGAAGTCAGTGGGGGAAGAGCCCCCAGCCGGCACAGCCTTGCTTCTGGAGGGCTGAGGCACAGCGAGAGAACCAGCTCCGGGCCTCAGAGGTCAGGCTGCCCAGCTGCCTCAGGAAGGAAGGGGGGGCTTGGGGTGGGGGCGTGGTGGACCAGAACTATCCTGGGAAGTCCCACCTTGGGCCCCTCAGAGGATTTCTGGAGGTGAGCCTCGGCTAGACTCCCCCTCCCCACAGGTGTTGTGTCCTTTCATCAGGGTGAGGTGGGGAGCCGGGACGTGGGTGTATCTGATGCATTCCCTGCAGAGCGGCCTGGGATCCGGCCCCTGGTGGTCAACCTTGTATGGACACTTCCGCACCTCTGAGGGAGTTCTGCACCTCCTCCTCATTTCTGTAATGGTGTTCTGGGATGCTCTCCCTCTGTCCTCACCCCTCACCCCAGATGGCCCTCATCTGGCCTGGTACATTCCAACAGTGCAACTGTTGCTGTCTCCCAAGCTCTGCTCTGATGGCCCCTCTTCTCTGCCCACTTTGCTAATCAAGCATTTCCCAGTCCTGGAGGACCTCCCCTAGGCCCGCTCCATGCCCCACAGGAGAATGTCCAACTTCCAGGTCTGATTTTCATTCCCGCCTCATTCTCTCTGACACGCCTCATCCCAGTCCACACACCTCCTGTTAGGCTCTGACCTGGTGCTTCTCAGTCCCGGCTGCATGTTCAGATCACCTGGGGAGCTTTGGCACCTATCCGTGCCCGGAACCCTGCCCCTGGGGTTCTGGTTTAGTTGGCCCGGGACCTGGAGGTTGTGGGTCTATTGAGAAAGTCCCCCAAGTGATTCTAATACGTAGCCAGGGGGCTCGCTTGTAGCCATTGCTCCAGCCTTTCTGAACTTCTCCCCAGTGGACTTGCGTATCTTTTCTCCCTCCCATCTGTAGCACCCATTCTCCGTCCGGAGTGCCCTCTTCCAGCTTTTCTGACTAGCATTCTCTTACCTGGGAAGACTCAGCTCAAATGCTCCTGTAGAGAACTTGCAGCCCTTTCCTCTGGGCTTCACATTTTTGTGCATCACTTCTATGTGCCCTTGTGTCCCATTGATGGGCTTGTTTCTCCTCACACCTTAGACGGTGAGATCTTGGACCATCATGTACTTAGCTTTGTGTGCCCAGCTTCTGACAGTGCCAGGAACAAAACTCTGCTTGGTGATTAAATGTGGAGGGCCAGTCTTCATGTTGCTGAGACCTCCAACCTTCCAAATGTCAACCTTCTTGAAGAGCCCTTGAGACTGTGAGCCAGAGTCTCACACTGGAAGTACCTAGTCATGTTCCCTAGGTTGGGGAGAAGGGAGGCGGCCACACTGTGTGGGATTTGAGGGAAGGGCCTCCTCCATCCTCCCAAATCCTACATAAAAATTTCTACCATATGACGATGGGCTGATTCCTCCATTTCCATGCTTAGAAAACCTGTGCTTGGAGCAAAGATTTAAAAATAATAAAAACTAACATTTCCTGAGAACTTACCATAGGTCATGAAACATGCAATATTCCACTTAATCATCATAGCAGGTTTGCAGCCTTGTGTTTACCCATCCTCGTGTACAGGTGAGGAAAGAGAGGCTCTTAGACATTGAGTTACATGCCAGAGACTGCTTGGGCTCACCAGCACCCAGTCTCCTTTTCTTCTAAAGGTCATACATGACATTCTCTAGTCTCTTGCAGTACGTGGGTCCACGGATATAAGAGAATGGCTGGGGGTTGGAGGAGGCTAGGCCTCATTGTCAGGTGTGGTTCATTAAAAATAAAATAGTTACACATGTGGCCTTGGATCTTTCTTCTTCAACCAGCTCAGTGGAGGGGATGTCCTCAATTCTGAGGATGTAGGAGACTGAGCCACAAGATGAAAGGAGGCTGGGACCCTGAATGACCAGCGTGGAGCAGAGCCATTCCCATCCCTGACCTACAGTGGACAGCTATATGAGTAAGAATTCAACTTTTCCATGTTAACTTATGTTGGATTTATCTCTTACAGCACCTATTGCTATGTACCCTAATTAATAGAGGTAACCATCTCCAGCTCTCATGTTCAGTCAGTGGTCCAGGTAAGATTTGTTTCCAAGCAGGCTGACTTCACAGTGCCCAAATGTATCCCCTGCGCTGCCTTTCCAGAATTCTGTATCAAGGTGCACATACTCTGGGAGAGGTCAAGCATTCCATCCTGTCATTTTAGGACTAGCCTGAGGAAAGGCAGGAGAGGATTTTTACCCAAGGCGCTCTCCCTCTCCCAGTTTGTGGGTTCATGCGTGTGTATTGTGAGGGGTTGGACTGGGCTAGGTATAGTAGGAAACTCATGAATAATTCAAAGATGGTTGGCATGCGAGAGGAGTTTCAGGTTCTAGTGAATTTCCGGTGACCTGTGATTTCCTGTGTGCCACACTGTGTGTCTGCCAACTGAGTCTAGTTGGGACAGAGTTCTGGGTTGAGCGAGCTCCTTGCTTCTTGTCTGGGATTGATTCTGTTGTGGTTGGTCCCACTGGCTGCTTCTACCCCGGGGAGATGGAACATAGTGGTTAACCCCTCCATAGCTCCCACTGAACCAGGATTCAGGCTGCCCCATGACCAGCTGGATTCTCTTCTGTGAGTACATATCCAAGTGGTCCTGACACCAATCGGATTAGACAAGGCAGGTGGTCAAAGCACACAGGAGGAGCTGTCCCCTGTCTCCTTCCTGAAGGGAAATGGCCCAAACTCACTGCACTGGGCAAAAGTGTTCTTATGTGCTTCTGAGAGGGAAGTTGTTGGAAACCTTTTTGTTCTCCTGTTTGCTTTACTAGATGATCATAGCTTGCTCTGCTGCTGATGCTAACTGGGCCCATGAGACCTGGCACCTGATGTAAAGCAGGCTAGCCTGGCCTCTCTCTCCCCATCCTTCCACCTGGGGACATGGCCCCTGGCCTGGCAGCAGTGCCTCAGAGCGCTGGAGGGGGTCTCTGCGGTATGCTAACTAGACCTCCTGGGGAGCTTCTGAAATCAGTCACAGCTGGACTGGAATCTGATTCCACCACTTACCAGCTAGGGGGTAATTAGCCTCAGTTTCCTCACCTGCAAAGTGAATGCTACTAGGAGTTCATTCTTGCAGTCTAGCCACTTGATTCATTTCCACTTCCTGCTGTAGTCCAAAACGCCTCCCTCTTAGGCCAGTGGCCACCAGCCTTCTCTGTTATCTCACTCAGGTGACAACGTCTGATTCCCCTGCCTGTTTTCCACACTGCGTGCGGAGCACTTCCTTATGAAATTAAAACAGACTCCCTCTTGTTTTTAATTAAAAAAAAAAAAAAAAAAGGAGACCCCCTCCTACCCCCCCCCCCCACCCCCCCACCACTCCCAGCCTGTGCATCTTCTGATTCCTGCCAACCTCTTCTGTGTTTCAGCCTGGCTCAGCACCGTCCCTTTGTATAGACCGGCCCCCGGGTTCTGGAGTGCGTTCCTTGCTCTTCACCTGGCTAATGCTTGCCTTCAGACCCTAGCCACTTTTGTGCATTCTCAGTCTAGGTCACCTCTCCAGTTATGAGCTTCCATGGCTTTAAACGTCTTTACTTAAAAAAAAAAATTAAAAAAAATTAAAAAAAATTTTTTTTTCATTGCTTCATACATCCTCTTGGTGCTTAACACCCCTGCCATTTTCACTAGTTAGTGGAATGATTTGATGATTATTTGTCTACATTCCTGACCCAAGTTTTGAGAGGTGAGGACCCACGTTTTTGTCTACCCACCTCCTTTATCCCCAGAACTTAGCACAGGACCCGGTGCGTGACAAGCCTTCGGTGTAATGCTGCTGAATGAATGAAAGATGGGGATGAAATGAATGTGTTGTATGCAGAGCACTTACCACTCTTGTTGGCATTAGTAAGCATCAGTAAGTACTAGCTATTGATGATAATATTACTCTGTGGGTTTGGTGGAAAAAAAATTCGTCCGTATCATAAGCGCTCTCCTTACTTGGGTTGCCCCAAGTGTGCAAGTTTGGGGGTCACTTAATCTGGAAGAAACTATAGATACAGATACAGGCACACCTCCCAGTGAGGCAAGAGTGTTTGCCCTCACTTCCGGCCAGCACTTTCCAGAAGCAGAACTCAGCATCAGGGGAAGCCTGATTGTCCCTCGAAGGCTGGAGGGACCGCTCCATGCAGGGCTAGGTGTGAGGGTCCTCACTGTCCCCACCCCCCGTTCAGACTTTTTCTTCACCCCGGTTCCACGCAGAGAGGGGGCGGCAGGCGCAGGCAGAGATCACTCTGTTGTTTAGAGCAGTCTGGGGAGCCCCTAACAAAAGCTCCTCCCAAAGTTCGAAATACCAGCTCAGCCTATGCTTCTCAGCAGCCTCTCCCTTGTCCTCACCTCAAAGCATTTCCACAGAAGACCAGTGTCCACAGGAGTTTTAGAGACTTTATTTATGTATAAACAATTTAAACACTTTGCCATAAATTATCTTTGCCTGTCCCTAGTCTTTGCTTAGCAGCAAATTAAAATTAATATAAAAACTCGATGAACAATTCATACATGTATATTACAAAAAAGTTCCTGTACCAAAGTTCTTATTAGACTTTTTTTTTTGTTTTTCTTTATTTTTTTTTTTTGTTTTTGTGGGTTTTTTTTTTTTTTTTTTTGAATTTTTTTATTTTCTCTCCTCGTGGTGACTGTCATGTGATTGTCTCAGTTTCTGGACCAAACAAACACACTAATAATTTTAAATCTGAAACAGTGATTGTGCCTTGAGGCTTATGTATGTACAGGGTGATCTGAAGTGGTGCCCGTTAGCAAAAGAGTGTCACAATGCCACACCTCTACTGCAACTGATACCCACGAACTACGGAATCTAAACAGACTACACCCTGTAACTGCGTATTACTGTCCACAATGGAATCTTCAAAGACAAAAGAGTATGAAATTTATCTGTAGTGATTATAGCCACCATTTTGAATTAAATTTTACACTCTGCGCTCAAATAAATTAGCTCAGGCCGGACTAAGTTGGGACCTGAGAGTTTAAGTGCTGAACGGTATTATTTCGCTTTGATTTTTGATATTAATTTCCTTTTTTTTGTGTGTTTTTCTTTTTTTTTTTTCTTTAAAAAGTATTTCCAGTGCTCACTCTTTCACTTTTATCCCCCCCCTCCCCAGTCGCTACACACAAATCACCCCCAAAGTCGTGTTTTAAATGCACCTGTATTTGTTTAAACGAAAACGTCTGTAGTATTTGTCCAACAAGCAGTCTGATTCGGTTTCCTCAGCTGGTCTGTGACGCCGGCCCTGGCGGATGTCTCTGCGTCGCTCACGTGTGGATGAGTGAGGTAATAGGATATGAGGCCTTCTCGTCTTCACGGCTTTGTTTTTCGGTCGGTATATATGGTTTGCTTTCTGTTTTTTTTTGTGTTTTTGTTTTGTTTTTCTGTTCTTTTGCTCCTTTTAGACATCTTGTGTCTTTTCTTCTTCTTCTTCTTTTTTTTTTTTTTTTTTTTTTTTCCTGTGTAGACCCAGAACAAGTGGGTCATATTTTAGGGGAACTCGGAACATGTTGTGTGTGTTCATTCATTCGTTTGTTTTGTTTTCCTCAGAATTTTCAGCCAGGCTTTAGTCTACTTCAGGATGTGGGACTTCTTGCTTGGACAGTAGCATTTGAACTCAAAAAATGTGAGCTTTCTTGCCACTTGATATCCTAAAGCAGCCTGGCCTAGTGCCCCTGGTAGGTCTTCATCTCCTTAGGAGAGGAGATAACAGTTACTCCCGCTGAGCCATCCAGACAAGGAATGGCAGCAGATTATTTTGTTACCTCTTTCCCATCTCATTCTGTCTTAAAAACTGGATGTTGCTGCTACTGTCTGCAAGCTCTGGGTATTGCTCTACAGGAAGCACGTAATATCCCTCATAACCTTGCACACGTCCCGTGCTCAGGAGCTGCTGCTTCTCACCCTCGGTCCACAGGCGGCTCCCCTCTCTCCCGTCCCTGGCTTTCTGCTGCTCCTTGGCCCAGGCGGTGCCCAGGGCCCTCTGTCTCGCCTGGTCCAGGACGCGAGCCTTCTCTTCGTCCAGGGTATCGGGGGTGAGGCCATAGCGGATGCTGAGCAGCAGCGTGGAGTACTGGAATTCAATGTTGGTGAACCTTCGAGTCCTGCCGTTGACCAGCAGCGTGGGCTGCGACACGGTTACATTCACCCCGCTCTCCAGCACCTTGCGGCCGATCGTGGTGCCCAGCGTGACCAGGTCGCCGTCGGCCGAGCCGATCTTCACAAAGTAGTGGGTGTCCTTGCCCTCGATGCTGTAGTGCATCTTGTCCAGGTAGTAGGCGTTGTTCAGCACGGAAGCCACCTTGCGGCTGTCCTCGCTGGCGATGCTGGACACACCGGTGGTCACTTGTCCTTCTTTGATGGCAAACATGATGCCTTTGCCGATGATGGGTGTGGTGGTGGCAAACCAGTGGCCTGCTTTCTCTCGGATGTTGGCATGGAGCTTTTTAGAGATGACCTGCCCTTCCAGAGCCATGAAGGCCTGATTATGCCTCTCTGTTGTCTGCTGGACACCTGTAATGAGCTGTGGGCAGAAGAAAACACAGAAGGCTGAGATGATGGTCCAGGCAGCTCTTTGCATGGGCCGAGCAGCTCATTAAAAAAGAGTCCGGGAAATGCTTGGACTCTCGGCAAGAACTAGGCTTATACCTGTAATGATATGAGCTAACATAGTCCTACCTTTTGAAACTAGCACAGGCTGGCTGGTTCCCAGTGCTCTGATGGCTGTGGCCTGTCTGCCTTGTAACTGTGACCCTGACTAAAAGGACAGTGCAGAGGTCCGCCACCTTGTTGATATCTGTACCCAGGCCTACCCACTTACCATGTTTCTCCATTATTGGAGAAGAGAGAGTCACTCTGCTCTCGGATGGTTTGGCAGCTGCCTTGCACACTTCAGACCGAGGAATATCCTGACCCAAAGGGCAGGGTGTTCGTTTGAGAAGCTATGAACCCTGCTGCTGTGACCTAGATTTTCTTTGAGGCCAATGCCCAGGGTATTCATTAACTTCCTTGGGTTAAGACCTTGCTACTCAAAGCATGACTAGTAGCAGAAGAATCGCCGGGACTTGCCTTGTTAGAGAAGCAGAATCTCAGGCCTCATCCAGACCCACTGAGTCAGAAGCTGCATCTTAGCAAGACATACCCTAGGTGGTTTGTGTGCATATTGTTGGCGAGGCACCAGACTAAGGTTCTGGCTTTGTGGGCCAGAGGGAATATCCTCGGGCTCTGAGTCATTTGCTTTGGATCCTAGCCCTGGTTCTGCAGAGGGACGAAATCACCATTGTCTCCTTGGCCTTGAGCTCTCTACTCACAAATTACAACTCCTCTCAATTGGTGGTTGGGGGACAGACTGGGATAATGGAAGAGGCTGTGTTTGGGAGGTAACGGCACTTAGATAAATGAGAGAAATGATGGCTATTCATCCACTGAGTGGTCCCCACAGGGCAGAACTGAGAGAAGGTTGTTCTCAATTACCCACCGGCTCCTCTTTGTCTCTCTTTAGTTACATAGTGTGGATGATTATTCAGAGCAGATGAGACCTTTCAGACTTTTATGTTGCTGGGCACTGTCCTATAACAGGGGTTATCTGAACACTGATGCCCACCCCTCCTGTCTGCCAGAGGTTTCAGGAGCACCCAGATGGAAACTGACCATCTCTTGGTCATCACTGAAAGACCCAAGCACAAATTACATTCCGAAAACTTAATCTGTATACATTTGGGCCATAAAACGCTGAGGTTTTATGTCAGGCATAAAAATGTTCTTTAATGGGATAGAAACTGCAAACCACAGTTATATTATGTCCCATAAAAGCCAAAAGGGTTATGATCTTATAGGCAGTGCAGATGGTAGGTTGCTGCTAGATTTCTCTGTGCTGTTGTTAATCAAGGAGTGACTCAAGGGTATATACTGAGCAGATAATGATACCACAATTAAGGTAATAATTGAGGTTGGGAAGAAAAATGTGCTATGCCAGACAGGTGACGGCACTGACATTCACTTTCGTGGGAAGTCACAATGTTTCATGCACCTTTTTATACCCAGCTCTGATGTTTGCCTCCTCTACTGACATGCCCTTGGCTCCCATGCGGTTCTGTTTGCAAAAGGGAATGAGGACAATCATTCAGATTCTTGGCAGGAACCTCTGCTTACCTGTCCATTCTCACTGGCTTGACTCTCTGACAATTCATAGGGAGGAGGCACGAAATACATTTTGGCTCTTGGGAAGCCAGGAATTATGTTGCTAAGCTGAAATCCAAACATCACAAGCCAGCTTTTCACATCTACGGTGGAAACAAAAATAAAGATTTCTGAATCATGATGGATGGAAAGCAGTTGAGGATCTTGGAGAGAGAACAAAACAAAAGGGGTGGTTGGGTGTGGAGTCCAGCAGGGGAGGGAGGCAAAAGCTTGTGAAAGTCTCCTGGTCCAGACCCAGAGCCGCTTTACATCAGTCCTGGGAAGGATGTCCTTCCAACCTTGATCACCTGATAATCCCCAATTGAGGGCCAGTCCTGGAGTAAGATTTAGTTTAGAATCCCCTTACCATGTGACCTTGGGTAAAGTTCCTGAGGCTCTCTAAGCTTTGTGTTCTCAGATATGAATTGGGATGATAACTGTACCTATGTTTCTTTCTAGGTTCTTGGGAAAGCAGAGGGAGAAATCCACATAAAGGGCTTGTGACAGTGCCTGGCACATATATTGCTCAGTAAATATGAACTCCTTCATTTAAAGTATTATAGGGAGTATCTGTTATAGGCCAGTCGGTGTGTTTGGAAGCTGGGGGTACAATGATCAACTAAATGGATAAGTGATGATGATGATTATTTTTTTTAAGATTTTATTCATTTATTCATGAGAGACACACAGAGACACAGGCAGAGGGAGAAGCAGGCTCCATGCAGGGAGCCTGACATGGGACTCGATCCCGGGTCTCCAGGATCACACCCTGGGCTGAAGGCAGCACTAAACAGCTGAGCCACCCGGGCTGCCCATAAGTGATGATTATTAACACTGTGTGTGGACATTGGCACGTGTTGGGGGCTGCACTGAGGCTGGCTCATTATGGAAAGGGGGTTCCAAAAGTATGTGGAATGCACAAAGTCTTCTGGCTCCTGAGACCCTTTTCTCAGATGCCTACTCTTCAAAAAGAGGCCAGGAGAGAGCTCTCACGCTCTCAGAGTAAGACTTCCCTTCCCCTGCCAGGGTCATGGCTGAGTCCCTTGCTTTGGGATTTATGCCTCTTGCCCCATGGGTCCATTGAATGATTCAGGCTTTCAGAGTAAGACTGCAGTCCCTAGGATGCCTCCTTCCACAGTGATTGGTAGAGAGCCCTGGACATCCATCCCTTGCAGCACTCACAGCCTCACCCATGCCATTGATCTGGGGTCTAGAAGGAGTCCCCTTCTTAGGCTCCTTATCTCTGTTTATAAGAGGCACCGCAACATCATGCCCTGCAGCTTCCCACTTCTACCATCGGTGGGCCTGGAGATACAAGTGCTCCTTGCTGCAGTCATTACTGACCCCAGGCTAATCACTCACCTGCATTTCATGGTGCTTTTCTGCTTCACTGGCCTTCTTGCCACCTCTGTTCCTAAATTCATTCTTAGTGATTCCGTTTTATAAGCACTGGTATCTTCATTCCTTTGATGACCACTCCCTCCCCCCCATCCTCTGGACCCTGTCATCACCAATAATTCTGATTCCCCACTATCTCAATTTCATGCACATCATCCTCTGACCACCACCTGGACTCTTCCTAATTTACTCCTTTTTATGATCTGACACACATGCTCCTTAGTCCTCTCCCCTCCTCCCTAGGATCTTCACGCTATCCTTAGCTTCTTGTCCCTATTCCTCAACATCTTGGTCTCTTTTCCTACCTAGCACATGTCCATGGCCAATCATTAGAATCATTCCTCATAGATATTCTCACTCTGTCCCTTTCTCACTTTATCACACTTGCTTGGTGAAATCACAATTTTGGTTAATCCATGTTGTTTGCCCTATTCTTTATTTATACCCGTGCAGCAGAAAGTGACTAGAGAAATAAACAGAACTACACTGACTGGTGTCACTTTAAATTCCTGAACCCCAGTTGTGCCTTCCTCCATCCGAGATTCTTCTAATCTTCTGGGTGATGTTACATCTTTCCTAAAACCCTCAACATCTGTTTTCCCTTCTCATTAGAACAGCTGACCTTGTTTCCTATTCTGAAAAAACCCAACGCAGCCAGAGGGGAATTCCTCTAAACTCTCATCACCTTAACTGGCCTTCCAGCATCTGTAACCATATTCCCCACCTTCTTCTTGTTACTCTAGATTAACTGCTAAAGTCAACCCTCTATGTATGCAGTAGGTAGCATCTTTTATTTTGTCCACCCAAGGACATCACTCCAGTGACACTCTCTCCCTCTCATGGTATCAAGTTACTCCTCTTCTGTTGGATCAAACCTGTCAGCATGCAGACATGCTACCAAATGTCCACCTTACAAGAAATCCTTTTTTATCCCTTTTCCCATTTGCTACCAACCATTTCTCCCACCTTCCTTGACAAAAACTTCTCAGGATCAAAAGATTTCTCTGGACTCCTTATTTCCCATTCTCCTTTGAATCAGGCTTTGTCCCTAACTATCCAATGTAGCAACTCTTATCAAGGTCACAAAATTACCTCCATGTTGCTAAGTCTGATATTAATCTGGGTCCTTATCTTACTTATTATAAGTACTTGACAAGTTGAATGCTCCTACCTTTCTTTTTTTCTTGACTCTCTGGACAACACATTCATTTGTCCTTCTCCTACTTTGGTAGCTACTCCTTGTTCCTTTTTGGTTCTTCCGTATTTGCCTCCTGATCTCTTTAGTGTTGGAATACCCTAGACTTAAGTCTACAAACTTCTCCACTCTATCTACTCTCACGGACATGGTGATCTTATCCATCCTTAGGGCTCTAATTACCATCAATATATTGATGCTGACTCTAAAATTTATATCTACATCCTGACATCTCTTTGAGCTCCAAACTACTATATGTAATTACATTTCAGATTTTTGTCCAAAACTGGACTCCTGATCTTCCCCAAACCTGTCCCATCCACACACTTTTCCATCCCAGATAACGGCCATTCCATCCTCCTAGCCACCATCCCTGACCCCTTTCTTTTCTTTACTCTTCATATCTAAATCCATTGATGAATCCTTTGCTTTTTTAAATTGAGATAACAAAATTGACAATTTTAACCATTTTTAAGTGCATAATTCAGTGGCTTCTAGTACATTCACCATGTTGTACAACCATCATTACTATTTAATTCCAGAACATTTTCTTCATGCCCTAAGCAGTCATTTTGCATTCTCTTTTCTCCTCAGTCCCTGCTAACCACCAAACTGCTTTCTATCTCTATGGATTTGCTTATTCTGGACGTTTCTTATAAATGCAATCATACAATATGTGGCCTTTTGTGCCCGGTTTCCTTCACTTAGCATAATGTATTCAAGGTTCATCCATGTTGTACCACATTATCAATAGAGTTCATTTCTTTTTATGGACAAATAATATTCCATTGTTTGGGTATAACACACTTTGTTTATCTGTTCATCAGTTAATGGGTATCTGGGTTGTTTTTATGATTTACTATTATGAATAATGTTGCTATGAATATCTCTGTACAGATTTTTGTTCGAAAACCTGTTTTCAGTTCTCTTGCTTATATACATACCTAGGTGTGAAATTTGCTGTGTTGTATGGTTAAATCCTTTGTTTTTACTTTTAAAATAGATCCAGAATCTGTGTCCACTTGCTATCACTTCAAAACGTCAACTCTGGCTCATTATCCCTCACCTGAACTTCTTTTTTTTTTTTTTTTTTAAAGATTTTATTTATTTATTCATGAGAGACACAGAGAGAGAGAGAGAGAGAGGTAGAGACACAGGCAGAGGGAGAAGAAGGCTCCATGCAAGGAGCTCAACGTGGGACTTGATCCAGGGTCTCCAGGATCACACCCTGCAGCACTAAACCACTGCGCCACCAGGGCTGCCCCCTCACCTGAACTTCTAACTGGCCTCGCTGCTTCCACCTTTCTGTCCCACATAATTTATCAGCATCGTAGCCAGAATGAGCCCTTAAACCTGGAGCAGACCATGCCATTCCCTTGCTCAGAACACCCAGGGAACCCTCATTTCTCTCTCTCTCTCTTTTTTTTTTTTTCATTTTTCTCAATGAAGAGGCCAAAGTCTTCCCACTGGTCTCTAAGGACCTCGTCGATTATCTGTCTGACCTCCTGTTCTCTTGCTCTTTCCCTTGCCCACACAGCTCCAGCCTTGATGCTATTTCTTGAACATGCCAGGCATACACTCATCTTGGGGTCTTTACACTGACAAGCTCCTCTTCCCAGAGTGTTCTCTAAAAGTATTTTTTGGCTCTCTCACCTCCTTCAAGTCTTTTTTTTTTAAAGATTTTATTTATTTATTTGAGAGACAGAGCACAAGAGAGCAGTGGGGGGGGTGCAGAGACAGAGGCAAAGGGAGAAGCAGAATCCCTGCTGAGCAGGGAGCCAAATGCAGGACTTGATCCCAGGACCCTGAGATCATGACCTGAGTCAAAGGCAGATGTTTAACCAACTGAGCTAGCCAGGTGCCCTTCTCTTCTTCTTCTTCCTTTTTTTTTTTTTTTTTTTTTAAGATTTATTTATTTATTCATTAGAGAGAGAGAGGCAGGCTCCATGCAGGGAGCCTGATATGGAAATCGATCCCCAGACCTGGGGTCACGCCCTGAGCCGAAGGCAGACACTCAACCACTGAGCCACTCAGGTGTCCCCCCACTTCGCCTCTTTTAAGTTTTATTTTTTTTTATTTTTTTAAACAGATTTATTTTATTAAGACTTTATCCATCCATTCATAGACACACAGAGAGAGGCAGAGACACAGGTAGAGGGAGAAGCAGGCTCCATGCAGGGAGCCCGACGTGGGACTCGATCCCGGGTCTCCAGGATCACACCCCAGGCTGCAGGCGGAGCCAAACCGCTGCGCCACCAGGGCTGCCCTTAAGTTTTATTTTAAATTTTGTTTATTTATTCATGAGAGAGAGAGAGAGAGAGCAGAGACCTAGGCAGAGGGAGAAGTAGGCTCCATGGAGGGAGCCCCAGATCCGGGTCCCCAGGATCACACCCTGGGCTGAAGGCAGGTACTAAACTGCTGAGCCATCCAGGGATCCCCTCCTCTTTCAAGTCTTGTTCAAATGTTGCCTCTTGAATAAGGCAAACCCAATCACCACATTTAAAACCCTTTTAAACCTTCCCTTCCCTCATTCTCCACTTCCAACAATTCCAAGTCCCCTTACTCTGTTCATCTTTCACCCCCTACCCCCAAAGTAATCACATTCTAATATGCTGTATCATTTGTGTATTTATTGTTTACTCTCTGTCTCCCTTACTGAGATTGTGAGTTCTACTAGTGCAGGGACTTAAAATTTTTGTTTTATCCACTAATGTCCTCCTAGGTCCTATAAAGGCCTGGCACAAAATTGGTGTTTGATAAGTATCCATGGAATGAATGAATGAAAGAATACTGAATATATGTGGCAAAAGCTACCCTCAGTAGTTTAAGCAGTGACAGAGGAGCTAATGGTGCCTGGGAGCATACTTCTGAAGACGTTAAGTAAGGTATAACTACCTCCTGCCCTGGGACTGCTGTGAGGAATTTAATGTTGACTTTGCTACTAAATATATCAGCATAAAAGAACCTTCTGATTAGAGGGAATCTGGGATATACAGTCCATCCATCATCCTTGGGCACAGGCTGACTGGTTCCTTCAATAACTTGGGCTATCACTAAGATGTGTAGTTACTATGTAAGAATCTTAAGAATAGAGATTTACAATTGCCTTAAAAAGTAGGTTCTGCATCAAGCAGAGGGAAGCCTGGTTATAATCAGCAATGATCGTATATTTACAGAGCACCTATTCTGTGCAAGGTAGGTGCTGGATGCTGTAGAGGATGGATTTTCTAACTTTGGGTATTCATGGTCACAATTGTTTTTGCCATATCCAGGTATCACCTGTAGTAGTATTGACTTACTGATTTAAAAAATAAATTTGCCTGTTTCACCTAAGTCCACTTAAAAAAAAAAAAAAGAAGCTTTATGTCTATCACAAATGGGAAGGCAGACTTACTTGATGCAAACAGAAAATAACTGTAAAAATAAAACAAAACAATGCAATGCAAATAAATTAGAGCATGATTTTTGTTACCTGCTACTGAGGGAGTCTCAGACCTACTCTCTTTGTTAAAAGGGGAGATTGGAAGTGTTAATGAGGTGTGAAGTACATACCAGCATCAGGTGGAGACGTTCTCCTCAACTGAATTGAAAGAATAAAAAGAGCCCTAAAGAGATGAATTTTCCCCATCTGTGTTTCCATGTTATTTAATACCTCATCTGTATACCATATAAAATCATCCCATCTTTCATCAGGAACATGTAGGATATGTGGGGAATTCCAAGAGAGGCAAGAGTGGTCTTGCCCACCAAGACTCTCCACACCCTGATCTTTTCGCTGCAGGGACCCTTCCCTAGTACTCAAAGAAGTGATGTTGAGAAGCCCCTGCCTCTGAGACCAGAATTTTAATGGCCGATCCCATGAAGGCTGAGAGCGCATGTCATCTACTTTCTTTTCCTTAAAGCTTTTAACATGGCTTAGTTTCTGAGTCTAAACCTATTCTGAAATGTTTATTCAAGTTCTCATCTCCTCCATTCTGCAGAAGACACCTCTGGCACCACACAAATAGCCTTCTTCCTTTTTGAAGTAATTAATGTTTCTGGTGACAGGCACCCTACACAGTCTGTAGAGAGGGAGCCTTTGGGGCAGGTGCTGATGAGGTGGCCCCTCCTAATGGCTCATTTCTGTCTGCCTCTTATGTTCTTTAGGGCATGTGATGATGTTATGGCCGCTGAGCATATTCTCTCTCTCCAAAAACGCTGTCAGAACAGCATCTTAGGTGTTAAGTGTAGATCTGAGAAGAGGGTAATGTGAGAGGGAGGTTGTGCCATCCTCCTCACTTAGGGAAATTCTACTCCATAAAATCCCACCATGCTCACATGTGCCTGGGGTTTGTAAGCCCAAAGACTCGCCAGAGGGAAGGGGTAGGGAGAAAATAAAAGCCCTTGTGAGTGACATCTAGGGTGTTTGTTTAACTTATATTTGTCTGGGGTGTCAGGTTTGCCAAAGCAGTGCCATTCAGGCCAGAATTTGAATCTGTTTCAGAGTGGATCTGGAGACCCCTCCCTACATTCCTCAGAAAATTATACAGAGGTGGTATCTGCACTCTTCATCTATGGACTCCCCCATGTCCAAGTCCATGGCTGCTTCAAACTAACAAATGCGTCGCTACCATTTTTTTTTTTTTTTAGCTTTAGCACTGTGCTAGGCACCTTACACGGCAGGCCTCATTTACTTTTAGCAGCCCCATAGGGTGAGCACTATGATGACCACCATTTTGCTGATGAAGAAATGACACTTCAGAAAGTTTAAGATCTTATCCAAGTGACACAGTGAATGATGAGCAAGGCCAACATCGGGGTCTTGAGATGTACTCAGATTCTAACATCGGAAAGAACAGGTCTGAATTACAGGCCATGCTTGGGGCTGGGCATGGCTCCCCATTTGTCTGGGACTGAGGAGTTTCCTGTGATGTCAGAACTGGGAAAGACTGAGGCCTTGCAGGTTGTCGAGAAGGGAGTCTTTCTCCCAGACTGTTTTTTACATCCTTTCCTCTAATATCTGGTTATCACAGATGTATTAATTGTCAGTATATTACCTTAAAAAAATACCTGTTAGGGTGCTGCTTTGGAGTCTGTGAGTGGGAAAAGAACCACTTCTGGCCCTCCTTCACCCCTTCCTGGTGGCTACACCTCTGCTCCAGCCCAGGTGCCTTTGAACTCATGGGTACTCTATGCTGTTCTCCTTTGTGTTTGCATTCTCAGGAGGAAGTAGAACCTCCTCCAGCCTCAGCAGCTGCCTCTTGCATTCAGAAAGCTCTGTTTCCAAAACATCAATGATTTTTTTTTTTTTGTGCACCAGAGAGAGAAGGTTCTGTTCTCTGCGTTCCTCCTGACTACATCTTAATTACTTCTTCTGCTTAAATTGTGAGCAGCAAGTTCAACCACTTTGCTCGTCTCCTAAGTGGCAAATTAAGACTAATTTAGACGGGGTTTACAGATTAGCCAACATTCAAACAGCAGAGAATGATTTGGTGTTTCTCTGCTGGGATCCACTCTCCAGGGGGCAGCTCATCTTGAACGGGCAGCAGGTGTGGGCTTGTGCCTGGTCTGACTCTCTGCTCTGCCTGGGCCCTGCTTTCCCCGGCTTTGACTGCTCACATCAGCTCTATGCATGTGCTTCTCTAACACTACCTTTTATTTTTGACTCTTTCGATGGTTTCTGGATTCAATTTTGTTGGACTTAGTTCCACTTGGTTTGATTCCCATGTATTGAGTCTCTGTGAGGCACTGGAATGAGGAAAGTCATATTGCTGTTCAGAAAATTCTGATAATTTTTTTTTTCCTTTTCAGGAGAACCAGGGAAGTAGTTGAGGAGGGTCAGTGAGTTAGTGCTCTATGAGTGATTTTGTTTGGACCTTGGCAACTCTAATTTCCATTCAGTCCCCTCCTAGGGCTCTCTTTTTGTTTCACTCTGGCAGACTCATCCCTAAGTTATCCAATGCCAAGCCACATTTTGGGAAGCACATTCTGGAGGGTGAGGGAATTCTCCTAAGGCTCAGATAGGCATGGTCTGCCTTCCCATTCACACTGTCTCCTATGTCAAGAACACCCTTCCTCACTTCATAAAGCTCTCTGCTCAAATGCTACTTCCTCAGAAAGTCCTCTGTGAGCACCCTAGATATAGAAGATCCTACCCATTATTCTCTAACCCCTTATCCTGTTTTATCTTCATAGCACTTATTGTTATCTGAAGTTATGTATGTACAGATGTTTTCCTGAGAGGTCCTTTAATTTGAAAGTACAGTAACTGAGGTATAACAGGCTAAGCCATGGGGAAGAGAGACCATGGCAGAGTATATGCAGGGCCTCTCGATGAGGTGTGGTGGGGATAATAGGACAGAACTAGCTTGGCCATAGCTCCTGGGCTCAAAAAGTACCAGCTTCTTTGGCTGTAGGGGATGCTGGGTTCAACTTCAAAGGCTCTGGAATGTGACAATGAGATACAGCATGGCCACAAGTTGATCTTTATGGTCGTCCTGCAGCATGGGACCTTGATGGCAGCTGTGTGCTCAGCTAGCTGCTATTTCCTTTCTTGAGGATGGACGAGTGACTCCTAGTCACCTGAGGGTAGGGACCCTTTGGGTTTGATGTTTTCTTGGCTCCTGGTCAAGAGCTGTGAGTTTCCTGGAACTTGGGGGCCTTGGAGTAGGGGGTCCCTACTCTTGTTTCTCTATAATGCATGGACAGGTAGGATGACTGAAAGTTGATCTCTTTGGATCAATCGATCAATCCATTCATCCTTCCTGATTTCTTATTTACCTGAGGATAAGGATTTTATCTAGCTGTCCACTGCATCTCTAATACTTAGTATATGTCATATATTATGAAAAGATTTGTTGAATGGTTAATGGATGGATAGATGAGTAGAGATATGTGGGTGAGGAGATGGATGTTAGTATATGTTAGATATTATGAAAAGATTTGTTGAATGAATGTATAGATGGTTGGAGATATCTGAATGAGATAAGAGATAGGGATGCTTATGTTACCATTTTCTCACTTATTATGAGTCAGTAGGTTATTTGCCCTCCTTTGGCCCCTCAATCCATATCCTTCTCCAAGCTTCCTATGTCCTTTTAACTTTTGTTTATAGTATTTCTTTAGCCTTGAGCTCATTTCTGCCAACCAGGATCCCCTTCAAACTTCAGACCCAGTTTGACACGGAGCCCTTCTGTACTATGTCACAATTTTCAAATTTGAAGTTATCTACACACACACACACACACACACACACATACATCCCCCCTTTGAGAGAAGGGTGTTTGTCTTGTTCATCATTGTATTCCCAGAATCTAGCATAATGCCATTCTATCAATGCTTATTGAATAAATAACTGAACAAACACCTATGTGGTAGCACAGACCTGATTCTGCTTTGCGTTATCATTGACCGTGTTTGTATCTTGCCAGTCTGCTTGTGAGGTCAGGAACTGGGTCTTAATTGTCTCATACCTATGCTAACTCAATGCATTTGTAATGCGGGGTGGTTGTCTCAGTAGACTGTAAGGGAACTTCAGAAGAAGGTCTTACTTCTGATGATAATCCTGGAGAGACCTATAAACACTGATCTGTACAGTATGATACTGTACAGATAATGGTAATGATAATGATAATTTGTAATGATAATGGTAATAGCAATAGCAAATACTCTTTTGTGAGCATCCACTGTCTAAATGCTGGGCACTAAGCTTTACCTGCCTAAATTCATTTACTTCTCATAATCACTCTGTGGGATGGTTTTATTAGTACCTTTTCACAGAGAAGAAAACTACAACTCAGACAGATTAGAAACCTAGCCCAAAGTCCTTTGGCTTATAAGTAGAAGAGAGAGAATCTGAACCAGGTATTTCTGACACTAGAGTCCCATTATTTCCCCCTTCATAAGGCTGCTTTCTTGGGGTAGGAAGTGCTCTTATAAATGTTTTTTCAACTAAATGGACTTGAAAATGGTCAGGACATCTTCAAACAGATCTGAAGGCTGCTCTATCCTGCTGTCCCTTGACTGTTCTAGATACTGTACAGATCAGTGTTTATAGGTCTCTCCAGGATTATCATCAGAAGTAAGACCTTCTTCTGAAGTTCCCTTACAGTCTACTGAGACAACCACCCCGCAGGGAGCCACTGCCCAACTGAGATGGTAGAGTCCTCACCTGTCACGTAGTTCTTCAAATCCAGCTCATTGCTGAGAGGATTGTTGCTCTTGAACATATATAGGTTAAAGGGGGCTGGCTCCTTGCCCACGTTTTTCCACATGGTATAGTCTGGAGAGGTCCATCGTCCTGCCAGTACATCATAATCACGCTGAGTGAAGTGGACCAGCTTGGTCAGAGGATCATAGAGTCCCCCATGGAAGCCAATGACCATCTGGAAGTCAGGGTTGGAGTCATAATAAATCTCCCCATAGGCTGTATACTGCAGTTGTTTGATCATAAGACCGTTGATACTGAACACAGCCAGAGGAGTGCCAGTGTTATCTGAGGCAACATAGTACTCCTCCCCACTGCTGCTCTCCATGGCAAAGAGGTGACCTTGGAGGTCATAGTAGAGTGAGGTTATCTCTGAGTTGGAATGATTATATACATGAGTGATGCGGGTCGGGTTGTGGAGGTCAGAGTAGAAATACTGCAGGTGGTGGCCCAGGTTGGTCTTGTAGGAAGCCCGCCGCCCCACACCATCATATCTGTACTGGACACTCCACCCACTGGCCTTGTTGTAGGCTCTTGTTAGGAGGCCCTTGGAGTTATACTCAAAGATGTCAGCCCCTCGCTGGCACAGATAGCCATCATCATCAATTTTGTACTGCACATCACCCAGTCTGGTTATCCGATCCCGGAGATCGTAGCGCAAGGGCATAAGGCGCACGCTATTTCCCGGGTTTAGCAAGTGGAGGTTCCCATTGAGATCATAGCTGTAGCGCCAGGTTGGGCGGTCATTGACAGCCACACTCTGGAGCTGCCCATCCCCATCATAGTCATAGGTGTACTTCGTGGTGTTAGCATAGGGCCCTAGTTTTAGCTCCCTCTTAATCACCCTTCCCATACTGTCATATTGCACTGTCATCCAGTACATGAGGGACCGAAACATCTCATACTGGACTTCCTTGATCCGTCCATGGGTGTCAAAGTGTTTGCTGAGGGTCATTACAGCAGTTGTGATGATCTGGTTGATATCATAATAGATGACTCCAAACTTGCCAAAATGCTCCACCTTGCCAGAAATCTCATCATAACGGTAGAGGTCAACAGGAAGGGGAGTCTCACTTATCACGGGCTTGATGCTTGCAATCCGGAAGCTGTTGTCGTGATAGGTGTAGTCAAACCTGGCATTGACCATGCCTTCCTCAGAGAACCTGTAGATCTGCTTGTCCACAAGTGGGCCAATCTTCCGGTACCTGATTGTGCAGGAGAAACCCCCACTTTGGAGACTGACCATTTTTAAAACACCGGTGGTCTCATCATATCCGAAAGTGACAGCAGTACTGTCATAGACAATCTCTGATAACTTGGAGAGTTTCCCATACTTGTAGAATACCTGGCGCCCCGTGCCCAAAAAGGATGTCTTGAGGATACGGCCATCATCACTGTAGTCAAAAATGACTGAAGCGTTGCTTTCAGGGGGATTATAAATGTTGCGTATGTAGCCAATGGAAGTATGGGTGGACATGCTGTGCCGGGCGACACTGGGCATGGTGACAGCGTGGAGACGGTCGGAGGAGTCATACTCAAATATATACTGACGCTGACTCTGAAGCAGGAGGACCATAGACTGGAGGAAGGAAAGGGGGAAGGAATGCATGAGTTGGCTCCTTAAGACCAAACCCTCAAATGGACAGAATCTATTCCATTTCCCAAAATGGCAATTCAAAAGCCATGAAGGATGGGGAAGTTTATACCAGAGATTATGGTAGATTGACTTTACTGGGGATGCTAACTCTGATGAATCATGGTGGCTACCTGGACCAATGCTTCCCCAACTTTACTGTGCATGTGAATTATCCAGGAATCTTGCCAAAAGGCAGATTCTGATTTAGTAGTTTGGTGGAGGGAAGAGGAAGGCAGGGGTGGAGTAGGTGGCCTGAGAATCTGCTTTTGCAACAAGCTTCCAGGTGATCCTGATGTTGCCTGAATCATACTTTGAGTAGAGAGGGCTCGAGGGACTGAGGTGAGAGAAATTGAGTTTGCCTCTAGGGCTCGCTAACAAGAAATCCTAAGATTGCTTAGAAATGACAGCCACTGGCCCAGCAGGGGCACTCTTACTATATTTTGGCCACTCCTGATTACATCTGAAGAGAATGTATATCTTTCATTTAGAAAGTACTGAAAAGGTTAAGTAACCCAGAATCATTGATTTTGGGGGGATAAAATGGCCTCAAACTTGAGGCAATTGGGAGATTCTTGCCTCCCCTGGTCAACTATTCTAGTATTTTATGGAATAATGAGAAAGGGATTCAGGGATGACCATAGGGACTGAGCCCCACTCTTATGAAGGAGGTCACAGCCCTGTCTGCAAGTGACTGCTGTAATGGCGAGGCAAGAAAGGAAGAAATAGAAATGGAACCTGTGCCGAGGTGAGTACAGGTGAGAGGTTCAAGCTGAGCAAGCCCCTGTTTAATGACTTAGATGACCAGGACAGCCTTCAAAAGTCTTGACTTGTACCCTGAAGGGACCTCTTTTTACTGTTGCTCCAACCTGACCCTTTCTGATATGGAGACCTGAATCTGCCACTTTGAGACACAGGGAATTATGTAGAGAGAATTCATTGGCTGTTTCAGCCAATAGGCCAAATAGGAGGATGTTTCTCCATGTGCTTGAGTTTTAGGCAAAATTCCCTACCCAGATGACTTAATTTCAGGCAAGGTAGAAATGAATCACTGCATTTCCAATTCATAAATAATGATTAGCTGTGATGCCAGTGGGATGATTTTGTCCACTTCAACAGCACTCTTTCTTTTTTCTTTTGGAATAAAACCAGACAATACATTCTTTTTGCCATTACCAAGTGTCTAGAACTTTCCCCTCCTTTAATGGTAATAGTGATGAGCATGTTATTTAAATAACATTTTCTTTCAGATATTCCTCCCTCCCAGCGAGAATGGGAGCATGAGGAGAGAACTCAGAGAGTCAAAGATTTTAAATGTTTTATGGTAAAGTGTATCAGGTCATCTTAAAAAGAGCAGTGTGAATAAGGGAAAGTCCCAGCTGAGTGGGGGCAGCATATTCACCTACCTTGTCAAGGTAGGAGTAGCTCCACACTTTCCCATCAGCAAACATGCGGGACACAATTCGGCCTTGCTTGTCGATGTCTGTCCTTTCACTCATAGCCCCACGCTGAAGGCCAGCCAAGCGACCATTGAAGAAGTATGAGACGTTGACTGCTGCCAGCCCACTGCTGGGGAGCCAGAGGAATGGGCGGCCCACCTGGTCATAAATGATCCTCAGGGTGAACTTCCGGTGATCATCATAGATCTTTTCTGTTCGAATATTCCGGTCATAATCAATGGACAAGAGATTTCTTCCATGGACCTAGGAAAACACAATGGGCTTTATTTGAGAGACATCACCTGGGCATGTTAGCTTCTATGGAGGATATGGCTGACATGGCCAGGAAGCAAGTGTGCACTGGAGGAAGAACTAACCTTGAAGTTATTTAGAGCAGTATTTTCTAAACTCCTTTACATCACGGTACATAAAGAAAATGGTAATATTTGTAGGGTGCACTAGGACACAGAAATGAGGCTTATGGTCAGAGATGACTAAGCTGGGCATGGCTTCTGTGACCAGTTATGTAGGCCAGGCACTGCACAATTATAAGGAGTGTCATCCTGTTGTAGAAAGTGTGAATGGTGAAAATTGTGCACTGTATCAATTAGCCACACACAATAGCCCTGGACACTGGGGTTCTGACTGCCCTGCTTGGCCACTGTGAAGGGCAAGATAAGATTTATATATTTGCACACTTCCAACCCTTTTTTGGCACATCATCAGCTAAGTAGCTAAAGATCTTTAAGAGTAGGTGTGAAGATTTCTTCTGAAACCTCAAGTAAAGGTATCTAGGAGGGTGGGGGAGTATATCTTAGAAATTAGTATTTTGCAAAGATCTGGGAATAGGAAAGCTTGTTGCTATGTGAACCTTGTATGTCTATCTAGAGAAAAATCTCTTGCCACTGTCAAGGATGCAAGACATCAGTGGGGAGACCTCAAGAGGGCTGGAGAATTCCAACAAAGGAACTGATTTACTTAGATTTGAAAGGAATAATGGAACACATCTAGACATAATTTAATATTTATTTAGAAGTTGATCTGATCAGAGGAGAGAGCCTGTCCCAGAAGGCAGAGCTGGGTGACTAGACTCTGGTTAGGGGCAGAGGAGAGGGACTCTTGAGATTCAGCTAGTCCTGAGTGGATGGCTGGAAATGAATAAAATGAGGCTGACTGAGCCAAGTCTCTTTCAACATAATTGACTGCAAATCCAGACATCCCTGGGGTGACCACTGAAGTCAAGGGAAGATGTAAACAGGCAGAAGGAAGAGAAGTGGAGAGATATCTGGTATCTCCTTACCTTACATAATAATTCAATAGCACCTAACAATAACAGTGATGATGGTGATGTTGGTGGTGGTGGTAATAACTTTAAACATGTTGGGGTTAGTATCCATAGGCATTGTGTTAGGCAATTTGCATCTCCTGTCTGAGTTGGTGCTCACAAGGACCACTTGACAAATAAGGAAACTGAACCTGAAGTAGAGAGGTTACATACTTGCTCAAGGTCACATAACAATGAAGTAGTAGGGTTGGTCTGGAACTTAGGTCTTCACACTTGAACCAGTTAACACTTAAACATTTAATCAGTTTTACTGATTCCTGTATTTCTGTATATATACAGAGTGCCCTGACTTGTCAAATGATGAAGAAACTGTAAAGCATTGCCACAGCTCTGGGGGCTCCATATTGTAGCTTGATAGGGAGAAAAGGAATAATTCTAATACTACAGACATCTGTATTCTAGGGAGCAGCACTGTTACCCAGCTAAAGAACTACATTTCACAGCTTTCTTTGGAGATAGGGGTGGCGAATGTGATGTAAGTGGTAGTTGTCAGCTGGGTCTCCTGGGAACCTTAAAGGAAGCTGACTCCACTAAGAAATAGGTACCCATTTGTTCTTCCCACTTTCCTCCCTTTCTCTGGGTGGAAGATGTCTATGATTCTTAGAACTCTAGCATTCACATTATAAATATGGGGTGACTTTGAGGATGGGAGCCTCAAGGATGATGGCGCATACAGAGAAAGTCTAGATCCCTGTTGATTAGGTATCTTCAATGGTCATCCAGACCAGCCATTAATGGCTTACCTCTAGACTCCTTTTAGGTCATAACAAATAATAAGGCCATATTTTATTTAAGCTATTTTTGTTTCTAATCCCTGTTAATAGCAATTGAAACTAATCTAAAATGATATAAGCCCCTCATGCTTTGACAGGAACTGTGCTAGGTACTTTACATACCTTATCCCAGTTTAATTATCATAGACACAGGTAGAAATTATTTTATGTATGGGCAGTTGAGCTCACAGGGGGTCAAAAATCTAGACAAGTGGTGGAGGCTCTATCTGAACCAGGACTACTTGATTCTTCAAACTATTGCTGTTTCTATAGAGTCATCTCAGAAAGAAAAGGATAAGACATTTGAGATAAAATATTTCAGAAAGAAAATGTGTTAAAGCATGGAGATAGGAATGAAGGAGGTGAGTTCTTAGGATTACAGGGCACCCAACTTCAAGTGGAATATTCATATAACCAAACATGCAGCCATGGTGAAAAACAGACAAGAAAGCAAAGGTGGAGGGAGTGGTAGAATTTTTAAAAAACAGGTCCAAAAGTTAATGCTGTCAGAATTATTAGGATCTTGACCCCAAATTAGAGTCATCATATCCAAAGCAAACTACAAGGTGGAGTCAGAATGATCACTTCCTCTGGAAACAGAAGTTTGGCCACGTTGGGTTGCTTCATTTGGGACAAGTGTAGAAGGCCATCAAGATTTTTAATCCTATGAGTTGAAAATTTCAGTTCAAGACCTTGCCAACATTTTATTAGGCAGAATGAATAATGTGCCAACAATGAGGATGGATTTTCAGGGTTTCCTGAACCAACTGCTGGTGACTTCTTACCATGCCTATGTATTTCCCATCTCCTTGGTCATCCTTCTATCCTCTTTCCCTTTCCTTACTAGTTCCTCTTTTTGCTTCTCTTTGTTAATATCATACAGCTTCCTGTGCATTATTATTTATTGAACATTAAACTCTGCTAGTCTCAGGCTTGGTGCCTATTCTGGAATGCAGGGATGAACAAAACCAACAAAGCAATGTGTCCTGAGAATTTATGATGGGCTTGGTGTGTTCTCAGAGCTACCCATTTTATTTAATCCTCACAACCCTCTCAGGCAAGCACTATTATCTCCCCTTTACACACAAGGTACAGATAGGTTTAAGTGCCTTGTTCAAGCTTATACAAATAGTAAGCAGTAGAGCCAGGATCTCAATCTAGAACTCTGTGTCTTCATCCTTAGGCTGTACCACCTCTCTGACCAGCTGCTTTCCATCAGGCATGCAATTCTAAACAACCTGGGATGCTCTCTCAAAGCACTGCTGCTGGGCTGACTCTACAGCTGCTGAATCAGCCCTCTAGAGAATAGGGGCTGGGTGATTCTGGTGTGTATTCATGGTTAAAATATACTTGGAGTGATATAAATCCCTATCTTCAGTTACCTGAGTGAGGCTAACAGGCAAATCATATATATAACCATGATATAATCATGTGTGTATCTATCTGTATATCTATCTGCATATATATATATATATATGAATATATACTGTAACATGTAACCATGGGAAAGAACATGTAAATCATATATATAAGCATGACTATTGTTATAACAATTAATATTAGTATGTGAGGCTGCTAAGATGGCAGAAGGAACTGAATAGTGGGCAAAACCAGAAGAGGGGTCCCTAACCTCTGGCTGCCAACATTTGGGTTTATTGCTACTACTTAGAGCTGACAAGGCCCTCCCCTAGCCTGGGTGCACCAACCATAAAGAAGTAATAAGTGTTTACCGTTAGACATTGATAATTTAAGGTGGGATTTTAATTTCCCAATTTACCACATCCTTGGGAATGGGATTTTGTTACAGCATTGGTTCAAATTAACTTCCTCCTGAGACACCTGGGTGGCTCAGCAGGTGAGCTTCTTTGGCTCAGGGTGTGATCCTGGAGTCCCCAGGATCAAGTCCCACATCAGGCTCTCTGCAGGGAGTCTACTTCTCCCGCTGCCTATGTCTCTGCCTCTCTCTGTCTGTGTCTCTCATGAATAAATAAATAAGATCTTAAAAAAAAATTAACTTCCTCCTCCTAACTTTTTTGAGATGTAGTCAATATACATCACTGTATACATTTAAATTATATAGTATAATAGGCTGTGGGTATAATGAAATGATTTCCTTAATAAGTTTAGTTAATATCTGTCATCTCATGGGCACCTGGGTGGCTCAGTGGTTGAGCATCTGCCTTCAGCTCAGGTTGTGATCCCAAAGTCCTGGGATTGAGTCCCACATCGGGTTCCCTCAGGGAGCCTATTTTTACCTCTGCCTATGTCTCTGCCTCTTCCTCTCTCATGAATAAATAAAAAAAAAATTTAAATAAAAAAAATTGGTCATCTCATATAATTTTTTTTTTTGTTAAGATTTTCACTTTGTGATGAGAATTCTTAGGATTTTACTCTCAACAGCTTCTCTAAATATCACACAGCAGCGTTATCTATAGTCACCATGTGTGAATTATATCCTTAGTACTTATTTAGCTTATTACTGGGAATCTGTACCTTTTGACCACCTTCCTCCAATTCTCCTTCACCTACCCTCCACCTCTGGTAACCACAAATCTGATTTCTTTTTCTGTGAGTCTTCATTTTTATTTATTTTTAAAGATTTCACACATAAATGAGATAATACAGTATTTGTCTTTTTCTGACTTATTTAACTTAGCATAATATCATCAAGAGTCATCCATATCATTGCAAATGGCAAGATTTTCTCATTTTTTTTTTTATGGCTGAATAACGTTCCATTGTAAAGTGTAAACAACTTTTCATCCCTTCATCTGTTGATGAACACACAGGCTATTTCCATGTCTTGGCTATTATGAATAATGCTGCAATGGACATGGGAATACAGATAGATCTTTGACATACTGTTTTTGTTTCTTTTGGATATATTCTCAGAGGTAGAATTGCTGGATTATATATTACTTATTTTTTTAAAGGTTTTATTTTTTAAAGATTTTATTTATTCATTAGAGACTCAGAGAGAGAGGGAGAGAGAGGCAGAGACACAGGCAGAGGGAGAAGCAGGCTCCACGCAGGGAGCCCAACATGGGACTCGATCCCGGGTCTCCAGGATCACACCCTGGACTCCAGGCGGCCCTAAACTGCTGCGCTCCTGGGGCTGCCCTATATTACTTATTTTAAAAATTTTGAGGATCCTCCACATTGTTTTCCATAGTGCCTGCACCAATTTACAGTCCTACCAATAGTGCACAAGAGTTCCCTTTTCTTTACATCCTTGCCAGCATTTAATCTTTATCTGTTTGATGGCCATCCTAACAGATGTGAGGTGTTACTGTGGTTTTGATTTGCATTACTCTCACAGTTAGCGATGTTGAGAATCTTTTCATGTAAAAATGTCTGTTCAGTTACTTTGCCCATTTTCATTATGTATGTATGCATTTATGTATGTATATATTCATTCAAGTAATCTCTATGCCCATGTGAGGCTCAAACTCATGACTCTGCGATAAAAGTAACATGCTAAATTGACTGAGCTGGCCAGGTGACCCCCTTTGACAATTTTTAAATTATATTATTTTAATTTTGCTATTGAGTTGTAGGAGATTTTTTTTTAAGGTTTTTGTTTATTTGAGAGTAAGCGAGCAAGAAAGAACATGTGTGGAGAGGGACAGAGGGAGAAGTAGGCTCCCCACTGAGCATGGAGCCCAATGTGGGGTTGGATCCTAGGACCTCGCATCATGCTGAGCTGAAGGCAGCTGCTTAACCAACTGAGCCACCCAGGCACCACAATGAATTTTTTTTTAAAATATCTTCTATTTTTTTATTTGTTTATCATAGTCACAGAGAGAGAGAGAGAGAGAGAGAGAGAGAGAGAGAGAGAGAGGCAGAGACATAGGCAGAGGGAGAAGCAGGCTCCATGCACCAGGAGCCCGACGTGGGATTCAATCCCGGGTCTCCAGGATCACGCACTGGGCCAAAGGCAGGCGCCAAACCGCTGCACCACCCAGGGATCCCCACAATGAATTTTTTTTAAATTTATTTTGGAGGGCAGCCCCAATGGCCCAGTGGTTTGGCGCCACCTTCGGCCTGGGGTGTGATCCTGGAGACCCGGGCTCAAGTCCCGCATCAGGCTCCCTGCATGGAGGCTGCTTCTCTCCCTCTGACTCTGTCTCTGCCTCTCTCTCTCTCTGTCATGAATAAATAAATATATATATTTTTTAGATTTTAATTATTTACTCACGAGAGACACACAGAGAGAGGCAGAGACACAGGCAGAGGGAGAAGCAGGCACCACGCAGGGAGCCTGATGCGGGACTTGATCCTGGGACTCCAGGATCACGCCTGGAGCTGAAAGCGGTGCTAAAACGCTGAGCCACCCGGGCTGCCCATAAATAAAATCTTTAAAAAAATACTTAAACCTCACAGCTTTTGGTAGTATTGGCGTTTTTTATAAAAAGATTATTTATTCATGAGAGACACAGAGAGATGCAGAGACATGGGCAGAGGGAGGAGAAGTAGGATCCTAATGGGGAGCCTGAGGCAGGACTTGATCCTGGGACCCCATAATGATGATCTAAGCCAAAGACAGATGCTCAACCACTGAGCCACCCAGGTGCCCTGGTAGTATTGACATTTTAATAATATTAATTCTTCCAATCCATGAACACAATATACCATTCTATTTGTGTCTTCTTTGATTTCTTTCATCAAGGTCTTAATGGTTTTCCGAGGAGAAATCTTTTACTTCCTGAGTTAAAATCAATTCCTAAATATTTTATTGTTGCTGTTGCTATTGTAAATGGGATCATTTTCTTAATTTTAAGATAATTCATTTTAAGTGTATTGAAATGCTACAGATGCTTTATGTTAATTTTGCATCTTGCAACTTTGTTGAATTAATTAATTAGATCTCATTTCAGTTTTTTTTTTATGGAGTCTTGATGATTTTCTCTCTATAAAATCATATCATCTGCAAATAGAGACCATTTTACTTGTTCCTAAGTTTGATGCCTTTTATTTATTTTTCTTGCATAATTGCTGTGGCTAGGATTTCTAGTACCATGTAAATTAGGAATAGTAAGAGTGAGTATCTTTGTATGATGTTAGCTGCGGGCTTGTCATAAGTGGCTTTTACTATGTTGGGATACATTCCTTCTTGAGTTTTTTTAAAATAACAAATGGATATTGACTTTTGTCAAATGTTTTTCTGCATCTATTGAGATGATCATATGATTTTAAAAATTCTGTTATTGTGATATATTACATTGCTTATTTGTGTATGTCAAGCTATCTCTGGATCCCTAAAATACATCCCACTTGATCCTGGTGAATGATCCTTTTAATGTGCTTGTTGCTGAATTCAATTTATTAGTATTTCATTGATAATTTTTGTATCTATATTCATCAGGGATATTGGTCTGCAGTTTCCTTTTCTGGTAGTATTTTTTTTTTCTTCTGATTTTGGTATCTGGTTTATTTAGGTTAATGCTGGCCTCCTAAAATGAGTTTGAGAGTGTTCCCTCCTTTTTGACTTTTTGGAAGAGTTCTCGAAGGGTTGGTGTTAATTCTTTTTTAAAGTTTTGTAAAATTCACCAGTAAAACCTTTGGGTCTGGTCTTTTCTTCTTTGGGAGATTTTTTATTACTGATTCAATCTTTTATCCATTTAAGAGTTTATCCATTTCTCTAGGTTGTGCAGTTTATTAGCATATAGTTATTCATAGTAGCCTCTTAATGAGCCTTTGTATTTCTGTGGTATCAGTTATTATTATTTATTATTTTAGACTTTGGTAAAACCTCTTATATTAAGGATATAGACTTCTGCTCTTTACACTCATAAAATGGGATAATTGCAAAGAGGATGGTCATGGACTACAGAAATAACATTATTTGTAAGGAGAAATAAATAAAATCCTAGGTAATGGTATTTTCCCTATAGCCCAGTGTGCCTACTCTGTTGAAAACTTTAGTTCTCAAAGCAATGTATAGGTGTGATAGCAATCATTCCTGTTTAAGGGGTAACATTTAATGCAACCTTTTATCCCCTTTAAAATGCACAGTGTTTTATCCTAGGCTCAAAGCTGAGTATTCCCATCATTTTAATAATTGTTTAGGCATGTCCTATGACAATTATATTGAATTTCCTCAGACAGCCCCCCCCACCAGTACTGCCCCTATGTTCTGCTTGTCCATATTCCCTTCACCTTTCCTCTGCTATGATCATGGGTATCTCTGCTTGTACTTGAAAGTAAAAAGCAGTTCCAGGTTACAGCAAACTCCACAGCCTTGCTCCACACTATGGCCTCTGCTGAAGAGACAGAACAGGGAGAAGCACGAAGACCATCATGGTAGAGATCAGGCACTACCAGAAGCTCAGCTTGAGTTTTAAAAAGAGGCTCTTAGACATATTCCCAGCAGATAAGTCTTCACTGGCTTGGAGAACAGGAAGGACTACTCTACAAACATCACTGTGTTTGAATTTCTAGAAGCCACCCAGGCCAAGAAGACATCCCTGCAGTGCTTCACCACACATTCATTGCTGCAGTACTCATTGTCCCAGTCCTTACTCACAACGGAAGGGTTCTCACAGCTGGACCTCACACATCGAGGCTGGGGTGAGAGTGTCACAGGAGACCCACTCACCAATTCAACATCCATTTGAGAAGGAGATTCAACCTCAGGAATTACATCTGTGATCATTTCACAGATCATCTCAGGAGAGGTTTCCTCTACTGTATGGACCTCAGGGTTGTTGTTCACAGGCTACTCAGGACTACTTTCCACAGTTGGTGGGACTAAGGTTGTCTGCATTTTGAGAGTGGGTGGAGGTACAATCTTGATCTGCAGAGGAGGTGGCTGTTGCTGTAAATTGATTCGAACTTTCTAGGGTGGAGGCTGTTGCATGGCCTGAAGTGGGGGAGGCTGCTGCAGAATGGTCACATGCTGCTGAGTGCAGGGCTGAGGCATCTGTTGCAGTGGAGGGGGTTGTAGTCGAGGTGGAGGCAGTTGCATAGAAGCAGTGGCCGCTGCCGCCGCCTGCAACACTGAGCGAGTGACAATTTGGGCTTGTTGACTGGGCTGGATAGTGGCTGTACTGGTTTGGATTCCCTGGGAGGTCACCACTGTGGCTGGGATAACGGTAACCATCCCTCCTAGAGAAATAGTAATAGAAGAGGGTAACATCTGTTTGGTAGTAATCAACTTGGTGATATTGGGCTGACCTCCGGCCCCAGAAGATGCCTGGTTTGCCACATAGGAGGAAAGAGTGGAGTTAATGACAATGGAAGGGAACAGGGCAGGGGGCTCTGTTGTGGCTGGTGCTGGAGATGCTGGGTCAACAGTAGCCATAGGAGGTGGAGAAGGCGTCTGTCATGGTGACACTGGATCCAATTCTACTGTTTCCACAGTGGCCTGACACTCTTGATTATCTTTATATGCAGCCAGAGCCTTCAGATACTCTTTCTTGGCAGCTTCAGTTTTCCTCTTATACACCTGTTTTTGCTCTTCTCCAAGACTATCCCACATGGAGGCCACAATTTTTGAAACCTTCCCAAAAGTGGCATTGGGATTTTGTCCCTTGAGGGCAGCCTGTGTATCATGAAAGAATAAAGCATATGCCGAAACTGGCTTCTGAGGTTTATTAGGATCTTTCTTTTTTTTCGTCTTTGGGGCCTTATGCTTTTTTCCTGCTTCCGCCACAAGTGGCCTTCTGGCTGGAACTTGCTTCTGGAAATCCTCAATACCATCCTCATGAAGTGAACTAGTAGGTGTAGGGGTGGTTGAAAGACGATCCTCAGGTGACTGGGCAGGTGGCAGGATGGTGCCACCCCCTAAGCTCAAACCAAGTTGAGAACTCAGTTCTGACTGATCAGCGGTGGTCAACCGGCTATGCTCCATCAAGCCAGATGTCATGTCTGTCATTGGTACATCAATTGTAACAGGTGGGTTGGCACTATACTGAGTTCCTATAGAATGGTCCAAGTCCATGGTCAAGCCCCCACTCAGGAGCCCCCCTGCCCTGCTCCAGTAAGCAATGGGTCATGCCCACAGGCATGTCCAATGTCTGGATCCCATACTGGGCTGAAAAGCTGCCATCCTGAGAGGAGGAGGGGTCTTCCAGGTCCCCAAAGTGGCCAACCACATCCGAGACACCAGTGAGGGGTCAGAATCCAAGGAGATAGGTGGGATTTCAAATTCCTCATCTCCCAAGCTTGGTGTATGGAATGTCTCAGCCCCCGACAGGAAGGGGATTGTCCGCTCATTGTCATTTCCTCTTGGAAACTCCATCTTCACATAACGGCTACCACCATCTCAGCCGCCTCATTGCTCCCCCCGCCCCCACCGGACTCCTGTGGTATCAGTTATAATGTCTCCTTTTTCATCTATAGTTTTGTTGATTTGGGTCCTCTATTTTCCTTGGTTGATGTAGTAAAGGTTTGTCATTTTAAAATATCATTTCAAAGGACCTATTTTTAGTTTGGTTAATCTTTTTTATTGTTTGCCTATTCTCTATTTATTTCTGCTTTTCATTTCCTTCCTTCTAGTAACTTTGGGTTCAGGATGTCCTTTTTCTAGTTCTTAAGGTATAGAATTAGATTGCATATTTGGGGGGTGGGGAGTCTTTCTTCTTTTTAAACTTAAAAAAATTTTTTTTCTTTTCTTTTTTTTTTTTTAATTTTTATTTATTTATGATAGAGAGAGAGAGAGAGAGAGAGGCAGAGACACAGGCAGAGGAAGAAGCAGGCCCCATGCAGGGAGTCTGATGTGGGACTCGATCCCAGGACTCCAGGATCATGCCCTGGGCTGAAGGCAAGCACTAAACTGCTGAGCCACCCAGGGATCCCCTAATTTTGTTAATATAACATGTCATGATGACTGATTTTAAGATGTTGAAATATATTTGTATTTCTGGATAAAAACCCCTACTTACTTATGGTATATAACCCTTTAATGTATTGTTGAATTTGGTTTGCTAGTATTTTGTGGATAATTTTTACACTTATGGTCATCAGGGATATTACCTGTAGTTTTCTTTTCTTGTAGTGTCCTTATCTAATCTTGGTATCAGGGTAATGCTGGCCTCATAAAAGGAGTTTGGAAGAGTTTGTTCCTTTTCCATTTTTGGAAGAGTCTTATAAGGATTGGTATTAATTCTTTGAATATTTGGTAGAATTCACCAGTGAATTCCATACCACCATTAACATATTATAGAATCTAACAATGACTACATATTTACCATTAAAAGGAGTTTTATAATTTCTTATTTTTTTAAATTTTATTTTTAAGTAATTTCTACACATAACACAGGGCTTGAACCTACAACTCCAAGATTAAGAGTCACATGCTTGACCCACCCCACTGAGCCAGCCAGGTGGCCATCTTTTTAAATTTTTTTTTATATGAGTTAGGATCCTTTTATTTCTATTTAAAGAATTTCCTTTAGCATTTATTGTAAGGCAGGTATAGTGCCTTCCTTAGGTTTTGTTTGTTCAGGAAAGTCTATATTCCCTTGAGCAGAACTTCTTTTTTCTTTCTGCTCTCAAAATTCTTTGTCTTTGATTTTTTTTAAAGTAATCTTTATACCCAACGTGGTCTTGAACTCATGACCCCAAGATCAAGAGTTGCATGCTTTGCTGACTGAGCCAGCTAGGCACCTCCATGTCTTTGACTTTTGACAATATAATTATAATGTGTCTTGGTGTTGGCCTATTTATGTTCAAGTATTTGGGAGCCTTTGGGCCCCATGGATGTCTATTTCTCTCTCCAGGTTTGAGAAATTTTCAGCCATTGTTGCTTTAAATATAAATCTCTTTGTCTTCTCCTTCTGGAATTCCCCTAATGCAAGTATTGTTTCTTATGAATATGTCCCATAAATTCTGTAGGCTTTCACCACTCCTTTTCATTCTTTTTTCTTTTTACTACCATTCTTTTTTCTTTTTTACTGGGCAATTTCAAATGTCCTATCTTCCAGGTTATTGATCCTTCTGCATGATCAAGTCTACTTTTTTTTTTTTAAAGATTTTATTTATTTATTCATAAGAGACACACAGAGAGAGAGAGAGAGAGAGAGAGAGAGAGAGGCAGAGACACAGGCAGAGGGAGAAGCAGGCGCCATGCAGGGAGCGCGATGTGGGACTCGATCCCAGGTCTCCAGGATCACGCCCTGGACTGAAGGCGGCACTAAACTGCTGAGCCACCCAGGCTGCTCTCAAGTCTATTTTTTTTTAAATTTATTCATAAAGACACAGAAAGAGAGAGAGGCAGAGACACAGGCAGAGGGAGAAGCAAGCACCATATAGGGAGCCCGACGTGGGACTCGATCCCGGGTTTCCAGGATCACGCCCTGGGCTGCAGGTGGCGCTAAACCACTGCGCCACCGGGGCTGCCGGGGCTGCCCCCTCAAGTCTACTTTTGAAGCACTCTACTGAATTCTTCAGTCATTGTATTTTTCAGGTCTAGTTTTTTTTTCCCCCTTTGGTTTCTATTTCTTTGTTGAACTCATTGAACTCATTTTGTTCATTCATCATTTTCCTAATTTTGTTCAGTTGTCTAAGTGTTCTTATAGTTCTCTAAACTTCAAGAGGACTATTCTTAATTCTTTGACAGTTAATAAATATCCATTTCTTTAAGGTCAGTTATAGGAACTTCATTAGTTTCCTTTGGTGGTGTCATATTTACTTGATTTATTGTGATCCTCAATTCCTTACATTTGTATCTGCACATTTGAGTAAGTAGTCTCCTCCTCAAGATTTTAAAGATTTGCTTTGGTAGAGGCAATTCTTCATTAGTCAGCCCAATTTGGGTTTCTGGATGTGCCTGCTGGTAATGTCTTTGGACAGGAATGTCTTGCTTCAGGGTTAATTTCTGGGCAAGGCAACTGCCTGAACTTTGAGGTCAGGGTGAGGGGGTGAGGAAGTGTGCTGCTGGCTGACAATAGTTGGTATGGACTATTGGCTTGGTTCTTTGTCCAGTTGAGGCTGTAGGATGGGCACCATGGTTCCTCAGTTCTTTGGTCAGGCTTACTAGACTGTTGGGACTGGGTACTATATTCAGTCAGAATATAGTTATATAGGCTATAAGTTAGCTTCTCTGCCCTGGAAGGACAACAGGATGGGATCTAAATCCTTCAAAGCTTGTTGTTTGGAGACTCAAATCAGGGAAGAATTTGCACTAAATTCCCTGTCTTGATTGGGGGTACTCTTTTTGTTCTTCAGTTGGGGAAAGATAGCTGTGCTTTCTTTTCAAGTGCCATTGTAAGAAGGGCTATGCAGCTTTCTGTGTGCTCTGGTTAGGTTCCATGGTAGAGCAGGCTGAAGGCTGTATTCAGCAATAATCAGAGCTATGAATTCGTTTCCTTGTCTAGGTGCAGCAGGACTAATTCCAAAACTTGCAAGGCTCTTTGTGGTCTTGATTCAAGCCAACTCTTCCTCCAAGTTCCCTGACTGAATAGGGCCACTGGCTTTGCTCTGTAGCCTATCAGTTTGTGTGCCTGCATTTTGGCTTGAGCTTGCTGAGGTAAGTAACCTCCAGGCATTCCGCCAGCCCTTCTGGCCAGTCAGGGGGTAAGTTACCCTCAGTAGTGGGTGTGGCTTTGATTCAGCTTCTTTGCCTGGGTACAGTGGGAGGGCCCACTCTAAGAACCTTCAAAATTTTCTGAATGGGCTTTCTGGTTGGGAGTAGCCAGGGGTTATCCTAAACAGAGTGGAGTTGTAAACTAACTTCTTTGTGGGCATAGCGGGGGAACTCTTCCTGTCTGGTACTGGCTTTGCTCTGGGGGTGATCGGCTCTGTCTGCCTTCCTCTCAACTTGTCACTACTGGGCTACTCAGCTTTTAGGTGTTTTCACCAGCCCTTCCAGTCAAATTGGGCTGGGAGCCATACTCAGTAGTGCATGGGCAGGGGCTCCAGGGCCAGTGAGACTCCTCATTTAAGGACCTGAATCAGGCAAATTTGCACCCTGCTGAGTTCCATAGTCAGATTACAGCAATAGCTTGGTTCTGCAAATGAGGTGCTGATTGGGAGTACTATTTGGGCTCTGTGGGTAGGAACTTGGTCTGCCAAGATCCATGTGCTGGCTGTTGCAAGCTTCTCCTTTCTTCTCTATTGTAATCAGTTTCCTAGGGGCCAAGCCATGTAGATTCTCCTGTAGTCACCGTTGGGCAAGACTTGAGTAGGGGATTTCACAAAGTAACCCAGAATACTGTGTGCGTGTGTGTGTGCATGTGTGTGTGTGTGTGTGTGTGTGTGTGTGTGTGTGTGTATAGTGGGGCTGGATGTCCCTTCTGGGCCCTCTTTCCCTCCAGAGGACCTGAAGGCCCACAAAAGAGCTCTTTGCACGCTGTCACACTGGCCTGGGGGAAGGACAATGTGGTCAGTGTGTAGCTGTTCCTCTTAGCCTTCTAATCCAATCTGTCTTGGTCTCTGTGGTTCAGGGGAAAACTTTAGCCTCACTCCCATGTTCTAGAATTGTCTCAGTGGTGTCTTGTCTACCAACAGTTGTTATTCTTATGAGGGGGGAGCAAAGTCAGGGACAATTTATATTGCCATCTTGGTCCTGTCACTCTGTGTTAACTTTTGAAATGTATAATTTCTATTAAAATGCCCAATCCTTCTAATAATTAAATATGATAAATTTACTGGGAGCTAAGCCAAGAAGTTCAGGCCTGTTGTGTGATCTAATCAAGTATCTTTAATTATAAGGGTGCGATTTGTGAAGAGGAGGAGGTACCTCATCTGTGGGTTGTGGGATGTTGGGGGGTTGGACAGGCATGCTCAGTCCTTCCTGGGCATCTGCCCCCAGTTTAGAGTGTGCAGGAGCTTTAATTTAGCCATACTGTTCTCTTATTCTGAATTAAATTACCCATCTAACAATATTTAAATTAACCTTGAGGCTTCCTGGAGAACATAAAAGTTATTTTGAATTATTTTCACTGCCAGGATCAGCACAATTCCCTTCCCAGCCAGCTTGGTAGGTATTCAGTGATAGAGAAACCAATTTTTAAATTAATACAATTTTGTGTTTGTAAGGAAGCCATTATTTTTAATTATCGGGCATTTTCCTCAGCCTGGCTTCCCCAGTTAATAAAACTCAGCTATTTAGCATGGTTTTTATTTTTGCAGAGGGCAGACTTTGGGAAGTAGTTTCCCCTATGGAATCTCCCCCCAGAATGTTTTGATCTCACCAAGCACACGCCTGTCACAAGGAAGCTCGTAAAAAACCCTGAGAAAAGGAAACGCTGTCGTCAAAACGGCCCTGCTGGGCCCATAACCAGTGACTCTAACTTAGCTCGAGGGGCAATGACGGGAGCTGGTGATTTGAGAAACATGAAGGAGGAAATTAACACCGGGCTGGATCCCCTCCAGGAAAAGGCATTGGAGCACAGCAGGAGAGGCTTCAGTGAAGCTTACTGAGGAATATTTTGCCTGTCATGTTTGGAGTGTGGGAAACCCCAAAAAGGTGAAGGAGGGAGGGCATGAGATTTTCCATGGCTGGAGATATTGAAAAGCTGAATTCCTGCCTTAGAGAGTTTAGGTATTCACCTACCCAGAGGGAAAGCCAGGGCTAGATGACATCTTCATTTCCTTCCTGGGTCAGTCCTCTGGGATTTATAAAGCAGCTCTCTCCAGTTGCCATACAACAAGACTCAATGCTACATTGGGATCAGTGCTTGTGCAGACAAAACAACTTGCTATAAATTTAATATTAGCTTAAATAATGCATAATTAGAAGGGTAAGCTTCTGCAAACACATTAAATAATGTATTCCCTAAGCAAACATTATTTTTTGGATGACCTGCTGTTTTGGATGATGGTGAAGTAGAAAGGTGGAAAGATCTGAATTTGAGTTGCAGTTTTGACACTGATTAGCTTTGTCAGTCACTGCAAAGCAGTCTTTTACCTTTAATAACCTCAGTTTCCTTATCTGTAATGGCCTGTGAGCTTCTGGTAGGTGGGGACTGTATTTTTCTTAGTGTCCATATTATTTTTGAAAGTGCTTGGTACTCAACAAATATTAGTGAATAAGGGAGTTGAATCATACCCACTATAAGAACCATGGCAATTCTGATGATCTAATGTTCTAATATGGAAAACTGGGAAGAGAGAATGTAACTGGGACATCTGTGATCTCCAAATAATGGACTTCATTCTAAAGAGCATTTAGAGTCATTCTGGGAGGCTCCCCAAACCTGGAATTAATAGAAGTTGGAAAGAGTGGATTTTCATGACATCAACCTAAAATCCCATTCATTCATTCACTAAATATTTACTGAGCACTTACTATATGCTTGCTACTGTGATCAGCACTTAGGACAGAGCAAGGTAGCTCAATGGTTGAGTGTCTGCCTTTGGCTCAGGGCATGATCCCAGGGTCCCAGGATCGAGTCCTGCATCAGGGTTCCTGCAGGGAGCCTGATTCTTCCTCTGTCTATGTCTCTGTCTCTCTCTCTCTCTCTGTGTCTCTCATGAATAAATAAAATCTTTTTTTAAGAAAAGAGCAAGACATTTATGGTCCTTGCTCTTATGGAAGTTACAGAGGAGGGTAAAGACACATGAGCCAACAGTGAAAACATTAGAGCTATAATGAGAGTAAACATAGCGAAGAAACTACGGGAAGGAGGAAGGACACTTAGAACTAGGCTCACAAGGACTGTGTCCTAGAGGAAGTGCTATCTCAGTGGGAGCTTCAAAGATGACTAAGACTTTACAGGTGAGGGCGAGAAGAGTTGGGGAGAATATTCCAGATGGGGAGGTCAGCAAGTGAAAGCTTGAGTAGTAAGCAAAGGCCCTGCTCAGGCAGAGAACTTCATTTCAGATGCTGTGGGAATATTCTAATAGAGGTGGGTGGTCTGTTGGTACATATATGGCAGACAAGAGAGGCATCTGGTATGTAGGCTCAGCCTGGATGACCTGAACAGGCTTGTACTAGTCATCTCTCAACCTGAACTTTCCAGAATCCAAGTATGTTGCATGTCTTCAGCCTCTGAGAAGGAAGGTAGATAGTTTAGTCTGCAGATGAATGCTCCTTTGCATTCGCCAATGTGTCCATCTGGGAAGGACTTGCATATTTCTAAGATCCTTCCCAGGGTCACTAAGGGCCTTTCTCCTTGACCCTGCCCCCAGTTAGTTTGCTCCACCCATACTAGCTCTCCTGCTTAGGATATAAGCAACGGTCTCTTCTGCTTCAGGGCATTTGCACATGCTGATACACTAGCATAGGAGGCTTGCTTCCCATCACATGTCTGGAAAATTCCTACTCTTCAGTTCTCAGCTCAAATGTTTATTTTCTTAGAGTGGCCTAACCTAAATCAGATATTCCCTTTTATCTGCACCCTGTATTTTTCTTCATGGCACCCATCACAATTTCTTTATATTATTTGTTCATTTATTTGATTATTATCTGTTTCTCTTTGCTACGGCACAGGGTCTTTCCACTTTTCCACCATACCTTCCAAAACAGCAAGTCAGCCAAAAGTAATACTTGCTTGGGGAACACATTGCTTAATGCATTTGCAGAGGCTTGCCCTTCTAATGATATATTATTTAAGCTGATATTAAATTTATTACAAGTCCTGTCTGCACAAGCACTGCTCATAATATAACACTGAGTCTTGTCTGTTTTGTTCACCAGTATACACTGAGTGAGTCATACAGTGCTGATGCATAGATGTTTGAAATATAAAATATTGGTGCAGAATGAAAACACTGGCAGGAAGGGGCTGGTAAAATTCACGCTTTCATGGTAACTGTGAATATTAGCAGAGCTACTTGAGTGGGCCTCATGCAGAACTGAGTTCACACGTGTGTGTTTGCATGTACAGCTGCCTCCCACCTCACTCCTGTGTCAATGTCATTTGCCACAAAGGTAAAACTAACACAAAGCAGTGTGTAATTGCAATGTCATATTAATCATATAGAAACCCCAACAAAATTACTAACTCCTACCTCTTCTGGGGAAGGATACTAATGCCAATATCATGATGGAAGATATCTTGGAAGTGATTTTTCTTTTGTTCTGCTGCCTACACATGTAGTTGTTTCTTGCTTCTGCAATCTCTGTGTAAATCATAATCAAGAGGAAATATCCTGGAGGGTGGTTGTATGCTTCCTGTTCAGAGACAATCATGCACTGAATCCATTTCAGGAAGGAGCAGGAGTTTTTTTTTTTTTTTTTTTTTTTTTAAGGAGCAGGAGTTTTAAATCTCAGTAGAAGGGGTTGGTTTCTGCTCTCTCTTCCAAAAAAATCTAGAAAGAAGACTTGCTGGTGGGGAAGGTGGGGTGAGGGGGGATGATACATAAACAGATCCTCAAGGCCAGGAGTTTGCCTTATGATCAGTCTCTGGAGGGATGGAGAATGTGGAATATATCTGGGGTGTGTGTGTGTGTGCATGTTTGTGATTTAACCTATTCCTTCCTTCTTTGGGTGTAGCATCCTCTTTCTGTATGGCTTCTCCTGTTTAGGTGGTCCAATACAAGGTACATGTGTCCACATGTGACCTAATACTGGCTGATCATAGATCTGTGCTAGGTCAGTCACCTGAGGTGATTTCTTTTTTTAAGTATAAATGCTGTGGGAGATCCTTTCTTCTATGTTCACTAAGCTAAGCTGATGTCAGCCTGAAGTCACCTTTGGCCAACTCTGACTCCCCAGTGTGAAGAGGTCACTGGTCTACTGTGGAAGTAAATGAGGCCAACTGCCAAGAGAAATAATGCTGGGGGATGGAAGGGGACCATGAGAAAGACAGAAAAAGAGAGGGAGATGTCAGCCTGATGACATCATTTGGATTTGTGGGGGCCCATTAGGCAAGACAATGAATGCCCTTTTTTATTACTCTAGTTTGAGTGGGCTTCCTATCTTTTGCAATAGAAAGATTCCTGACAGATATAGGGGAAATGTGTTTGTGAACTCATTCCTGCTTTGGGTGAGTTAGGGGAGCAGAATTCACACATATGCACCTTCTAAGGAGGAGCCCTCAGGAGGCATGGTCATCACTTCTTCCTTCCTCACTTGTTGTCTGAGTGCTTACCACATGGCACTTGTCACCAGGGACATAGTGGTGAGGTGGTTCCTGTGCTTATGGAGCTTACAGATGCCCTGATGCAACTGTTCCGTGTGTTTTTGAAAGGCCAGAGAGAACAGAGAAAGGAGTGGAGTGGAAAAGACTCTTTCAAATGAGATTCCTTGAGATGTTCTTGGGAGACAAAATGAAAATTATTCTCACATTGAGTTTGGGCAGGGAAGAAGGGACTAATACTCTAAGTTTTGCTGAAGCATCATAAAGCTTTTGGTGGAAGGATGTGGTTCTTTGATGGTCTACCCATCCACCATCTTACATTTCACCAACCTATATGGAAATGTCACTGACACTTTCCTCACCCATGAGATGACCCTGACTGGGTTGCTGAGAAAAAGAGCTACTTAGGTGGCTTAGAATTTCACTGGGCATGGGTCTATCATGGTAGCTTCATTGCGATTTTTGGTTTCCTCTGAATTCTAGGGAAGCTCAGAGCCTTGGGTCCTCACATCACTCCTTTAGCCAGACTCCTAGGAGCTGGACAGTCCCTGAGAAAGGTAGATCTGTTTGCTTCAGTGCTTGATACCCTCCGTTACTTCACCATAGATTCTCTACAAATTCCCTACTTTTAACGAAGGAGCAACAGTTTCTTCCCCATTCCAAGAGGCAGGACCGGGGCTGCCAGCATGTCACATCTCTGTCTTGGGGTTCAGTCCCCAGCCTCTCTCCTTCACAGAGCCTGGCAGGCCAGTTCACAAATTCTAGGTAGCCACTCAGTTTCCCAATCCATATGGTTATCGAGAGGAAGCCTTGAAAGCGAGCATGATACAGCAACTCTGCTACTTGTCAAATCCTGTTAATTATGTGTGCTAAATGTCTCCCCCTCTTTTCTTTCTTTACTCTTAGTGATTTAGTTATTTGTTTGGATTACTGCAGTTGCTTCTATGCTGTCCCTCTCTTCCTATCCTGTCCCCTTCTAATCTATCTTCCTCCACACCTGAGAAAGCTTGAGAGGTCTTCTAAGACGACACATCCCAACACATCACTCTGCTAATTAAACCCTGGAAGAGTTCCCCACAGTCCTCTGGATAAATGTCAGCCTAGCAAAATATTCCGTTCCATGTGCTGCCTCTGGCCAATGTATTCTTTGTTTGTACCACAGTGTAACACATTCCCCTTCCCTCTGGCCAAACTGAGTTAAGGTTTCTTGAAATGCTCTTCCCCTTTTTGACCTCTCTGTTATTTTACAGGCAGCACTTTTGGTCTGGTCACCCTTCCCCATATCTTTGCTGGGCTAATTCCTACTGCTCTTCAGAACTGATTCCAATTCTTCCGTGAAGCTCATCCTGATAGAGATGGCAGAGACCTTGCTATGTGTTCACCAACTCTTTCATTTTTTTCTCCCTTAGCCATTCAAGAAAGACAACATTTCCTAGGCTTTCTTGCAGTTCAGTTGAAGTGTTCTCACTGGGGTGGGTGAAATGAGCTCTGCTCATTCAGCCCCTTGTCCTTCCAGAGCAACCTTAAAGGTCACTTGCCTCCTGTGGTGGGATCACAAGACAGCAAGTTCAGTGAGTCACCCCTAGGACAAGCTGCCTTTCTTATTGGGACCGTGATGTGGTTGGCTCCTGAGATTGGAGGTCCTATTTGTTATCTGGCCTCAGTCCATCCTTTTCTGATGCAACGAGCTATTGCTTTCCTTGTGACATTGCTTGTATTACAGTTTACACCACACTATTCACATTGTCTTCTCCACTGGAATGCAAACTTCTTGCTGGCAAGGATTTAGTTTTCTTTCTCTAGTCTATTCCATAGCGCTTGGCATATAGTCAGCACTTAGCAAACATGTTTTTTTTTTTTTAAATTATAATATTGCTTTAATTTGCAGCCTAAAACAGAGGAGACTTAAAGAGAAAATTAAAAAGAAATGAGTTAGTTATACACAGGAAAATGATTATAGTTGTAAAATGCAGCATTCTGCTAAGACTCCATTCTAGTAATCTTCTGAACAAATGAATGAAAAATTTCAGGGCCCCATTTGACAATGGAATTCAAGATAGAGTGAAAAGAACGTTAGGACTGGAGGTAAGGAGAGAAGAGCCTGCTTGCCTTGTGTGGGCCAAGGTACCTTTGATTTGAAACTGCAAACTTCCCTGCCCTAGGCTCGCGAAGAGCCTGACTAAAAGGACACTCCCTGGTTCTCTTAATCCACATCATGCTCCATCTTTCTTTTATACCTTCTTCCAATTGCTCCCCTGCAATTTCCAAGAGTTGCTTTTATTTCATTCACTAAACAATTTATGAATTGAATTAAAATAAATGAGATGCAAATAAATTCCAGGCTTTCTCCCTCATTTTCAAATTACATTTTCAGTCCACTCAACCTGTTATAATCTCATAGTGATTTTCATTTAAGAGAGCTAAATGGATATGTGATTATTGTTACAGGAACTAACACCAGACAATTAAATGTTGAGGTGTTGATAGATAAAGCTGTGTTTTGATTTGCATAAACATGATGCCAGCAAATCTAACCCTGGCAGAAATTCAGTTATAAGACTTGCGTGCCTAACTTCTGCTAATTACCACAAGTATCATTATTAAGATTTTTAATATTCAGAGTTGGGATTATAACCATTTTATTTTAGGGCCACATTTATCTTTATTTTGAAAACTTAGTCAAAATGCATAACTGATTTATCAGAGAAAAGGCACGATTACTACTTATAATCAACTTCTACAGTGCAGCATATCAAAAATCAATTATACAGCCCTGAAATCCAGTCATTAAGGATTTAGCTACTAATCTCATTTCATTTTTGTCTTTAGGAAGATACTGCCGTTTGCAACTTTGCAGATACCAGCACAGGAAGAAAAACATGGGAGACTACTGATAACCTAATGTGAGGAATGAAGCTCCAACTAGACAAAGGCAGAACCTTAATATGGAGTGGTCTGGCCCTGCCAAGAGGTAGTGTCCCCTGGGTAGATTTCAATGCAGTAACAGGCCAAAGTTACTACTCAAGTGTTGTGATTCCAAAGTAGTAGTTGAACTCGGCCGTGCTCCATTGTTTATTCTCTTCCCAGTGCTTATCTTAATCTGCAGTTACTTTATTTATTAGTGTACTATCTGCCCCTCCTGTCCCTATCTCCCCCATTTACCACCCCCACTCCCTGACTGTAGCTGCAAGAGGGTAAGGATTTTGCTTGGTGTGCCATGTAGATCCCCAGTGCCTAGCTTGTAGTAGGCGTTCAGTAAATACGTGCCGAATTTAGTGAGGACTGGGATCCCTAGAATTATTTCACGCCATGGGGAAAGGGGTTAGCATGATATTAAGAATCAGTCCCTCCTCATGCCAGATAAGTGACTAGGGCAGGAATCAGATTATCTGGATGACTGAGAATTTAATCTGGTAGATGTGGGCTTGGTGGTTAAGGATATTGGCAAGTGAGCCAGACACAAAGATGGAACTGGGACCAAGTCCTGGCTATACCATTTTCTAGCCAGGGTGCCTTTGCACAGGTTATGTAGCTTCCCAGAACCTGTGTTTCCTCATCTGAAAAACAGAGGTAAGTACCCCCATGGGGCTGTTGAAAATAAGTAAAGCATTTAACATGGTGCTTGCATCATGAAAGTCCTTAATGAGTTTTGTGTGTTAGTTTTTAAAAGATGTAATTTGTTGGTAAGCTGCCTAGTCTGGGGAAGCTATGGTTGGTTAAAACTTTCTACTGTGGTTTGCTTGTGATTTTCTCTTGGGAAGCCTTCCCTGATTGCTTTAGGCTGGCTGACATCTCCTCTGTGATTCTATCAGGTCCTGGATGCTCCTCTCACTTAACCCATTGAATTATCCTGCATCTATATATTCTACTGGATTGTTAACTCATTGAGTATAAAGAGTACATTATAAGATTTTAAGATTTTTGTTTTTCCAGTATTCATCAAATTACTCAGTACACAGTAGGCACCAGGCACCAAGTTGTTTGCCAAATTGGTCAAAGAGTGAAAGCTGAGGGAGAAGATGGCAAGTGTGATAAGAAGACTGAAGCTGTCCCTAGCTAGGGTGTAAGGTAAATTTCCATTTTTTTCTCTTCCTTTCCCCCCTCCCCCCAGAGGGATATGGATTCTATCTTCTGAGGGAAAGACTCATCTTTTCCAGGGAAGAAAGGAGTAATGGAGGCTTGGGGCCTGGGCAATTTCCTCAGCTCTTGAGGAAAGGGTGTATCCCCTACTACTTTGAGGTGATAGATTGGGTGGAACCACTTACCCGGAGCTTCCTGCCAAAGATGGTGACTTTGCCTTTAATCTGTTCCTTTCTTAGGCGCCACTCAATGGAGTTTAGGCCGTTCTCCATGGGCAGGGAGATGTTGCAGCGCCCAATCGTGGGGGTGATGGTGCCTGCTAGGACGTGGGGCTCGCTGTGGAAGCTGACACCCATCCCATTGGCATACATCACCCGCAGGGTACCATTATTACAGAGCTGGTAGCTGTTCCGCACTTGATCTGGAGAAATGTAAGTGGGGGTGGGGATAGGGAAAGAAATTATCCACTCTATTAGTCATAAGAGAACAGAACCCCTATTTTTATAGGTTTCCATGGTACTTTGCAGCTGTCAGTGTAAGGCTGCCTTCAATTAGCACACATACAATGTTAAGGTGAGTAGCAGAGATGCTACTGATCCGTGGAAAGAAAAACATTATTAATATGTGGCACTCCAGAAATAATTATGCTGTGATATTTTTCTTTTACTCACTGAAGACTATTAATAGTACCTTTAAAGATGTCTATTGCCTACACAATTTGTGTCAATCAAATCTCTAATTTTTAACATATATATTTTAGCTTAAATGGGAAAAGAAAGACTAATTTTTTTTCCTTTTGTCTACTGCCATCTAACCTGAAGTTGATGGGCTAGCTACAAATCAGATCAAGAGAAAAAGCAACCTTCCTGCTCCTCATGCTTCTGCTGCTGACTCCACTATGATGCCACCTCTACTCAAGAAAACTCTGAAGAGATTCAAACAGCATAAGGTAGACTGAGCTAGTGGGTGCTGATAACATGCATTTATCTTCCCAAAGGGAATCTACACTAGTCAATCAGACTTCTGACCTTTTTTCTTATCGAAAAGTTCCAGGAAGGAAATGTGAGTCCGAAACTCCTTTTATAGATATATTGCTTCCTGATTATTTGGGCAAAGGAGTCCAGCTGGGCTGGCTTCTGAGATGCTGGCTTTTGGGATACTGAGCAAATGTGTATCTGTCACTTCTGCAACTGCAGCCATCATGCAGAAAGACAGAATCTACATCATTAATCATTTGGCAGAGCAGAAATAGAGTCATTGAAACAGGCTCTGTCGTGGGATAATAGTCCAGAAATGTCACCATTTATCTACTGAGAGGACACTTTTATCCTCTGACAACGGGCTAGCCCACTGACATTATATCTTAATTAAAAGAAAAATTAATCTGCGCAATTCCCTTTCTTGCCAGCTCCTGTGCTTGTCCTGGACTGTGTGTCATGTCAAACAGTACTAGTAACTATGGGGTGGTCAGAAATCTCTGAGATCTTGGCAAGGGATTGCTAAAGGGCTCTGATTCCAGGACAATCAACTCAACAAACAAGTACTTGGAAGAAGGATCAGAATGGCACCAAAAAAGGCAGAGGTGAACCCAAGGGGATAAATAACCTTTGAGAAGGTAACTGTGTGTATTGGGTTAGTGGGGAGTGCTAAAGATGGAGAGGTAAGAGCAAGTGGGGCTGACAACTGACATTTTCAGATAAATATATAGACATCCTCAAATCTCTAGACATTTCGTTTAGTATAGATGACATTCTCCTGAATCTGATTAAGCCATTTTCTACAAGACTGACCTCTTGTAGAATTTGTTTGCTGTGGACACTTGACTCAAATAGCAAGCTAATGGGCGTCTCTGGTCTCTGAAAGTCTTCCGAGGCTTACTTGGGGTCTGTAGGTGAGTTTAGTGGGAAGGGAGCTCACCTTGTACCACTGTGTAGGAGGCCTCTACTGAAGACAGATTGGTAATGACAGTGACGTCGTCATCACGGTTGGAGTTCTCAATGTCAATGGTGATAGACTTCTCCATTTCCCGGTGCAGACTGGTCACCACCCCCGTGGGGCGTGTCACATTGGTCAGGCGGCCCTCATGGTCATAGCTGGAGGACAGACACACTGGTTTAGGAGCACATTTATTAGAGCTGAAGCCTTTCCCACCACCTAGAACCACACAAGGGCCAGAGAGACTGGAAGGTGGAGTGGCTGGGTAGTATATCACACTGAGGCTCCATGGTACCATTAGCAAGACCTGGCACTGGAGACCATCTATGTCCTTGCTCTTCCATACTCATAGTCCTCTGGACAGTCACCCTGGGCCAAGCGCCACCTCCATGCCTTGGCTCAAGCATAGTAGGTTTGGCTGCCTATACCTCTTTCTCTGGGTTTATAGCCCTAAACCACAGCTCCCCAAGCAGCCACCTTAGACCATTTTCCCAATGAGCATTTTCCCAGTGCTCATTTGACTTGAGCACTGAAGTTTAGGTATACTGGTGATCAAGTTCTGATCCTAGAAAGTTGCCTGATATTGGACCCTTCTCCTTCATGTAAATCATCTTTATTCTCCTCTTAAAATAACTGTGGAGTTATTTTTTCCACTTCCTTTAGCAAAAAGTCTTGCTGTTCCACTCGGTAGAACATTTTCCCACTCTGGAAGATCCATTTTAAGTAGAAAGCTTAGGCCCTTTAAGGTCTGGATGTAGAAGCCTTTGAGCTTTCCCAGATGAGATGTTACTAGAAAGGGGAGGAAGGTGAAGCAAAGAAAGTAGTTTGCTTGAGCTCTACATGTGACTCCCCCTGGACTGGGGATAAAGACAAAGTTGGTGGGTTCTGAATGATAGAAATCGAAGCTTGTACAGCATGTGGGTGTGGGACAGCTAGTGAACAGAGCCACTGCAGCTTATTTGACTTTGTTTCTTAGGACTACAAAAGCAAATATAGATGGTGCTTGATAAGTGGTTTTAGAATAAAGGAATGCAGACCTGGTAAGTGATTGGAGAAAACATGGTAAGAAATTTTGCTTCTGGAGATGTTTGAAGGCTGAGAACAGAACCACATTAAGTTGCATGACCAGTTGGTCAAAGGTGGTGGGTAGGGGGAGGACTTTGAGCAGGGAGCCCAGCTTTTGGCTCTAGCCAAATCATTTGCCCAGGGCTCTAGGCAATAGGTGGGTTATACCACCAGAATTTTCCAGGTAAATACAGATGGGAGTCAGGGGCTCCCTTTTGTCGTCTTATCTGTTAAGGAAACTGCCTCTTAGGTAAACAAAGATGTTAGTTACTAATAGTGACAAATTAGAATAACCTAAATGATTACTCATCAAAGATTTGTTAAATAAGGATTTATCCATGAAGTAAAAACCTCTAAAGCCATCAAAGTTGAGGACAGTGATTTCTATCTATTGGAATGAAAACATGTATATATTATTGAATAGAAAGAGTGGAGCAGAAAAATATATTCCCCTGATAGTATACAGGGGTGAAAAATGAGTCTATGTAGAATTAATTTTCTCAAAATATAGATATCTCAACATTAAGGATAGTTTTTCTGCATGTGTTTTGTGTGTTCCCATATTTTAGGAATTATTTCTAACCAATATGCCTTACTTTTGTGTTTTATGACTAGAAACAAAAGGTATTTAAATGAATTAGAGAGTAAAAAGACAAAAGATCAATGAGACTAAGAGTTGTTTTTTTAAGAGATAAAATTGACAACCCTTAGCTAGATTCACTAAGAAGAAAAGATGACAGGACACAAATAAAATCAGAAATGAAAGAAGAGATGTTACTACTGATACCACAGAAATACAAAGGATCATAAGAGATTACTACTAAGGAGTTTCAATCAGTAATCAAAAGCATTCCAACAAACAAAACTATAGGGCCAGATGGCTTCACTGGTGAATGCTACCAAACATTCAAAGACTTATTAATAGCAATCCTTCTCAAACTCTTCCAATAAATAGAAGAGGAGGGGAACTATTCCAAACCCATTTTATGAGGCCAGCATTAATCTGCTACCAAAACAAGACAAGGACACCACACAAAAAGAAAATTATAGACCAATATCTCTGATGAATGTAAATGCAAAAATACTCAAATCGTATTCATATTTAAATTAAATGTAGAAAATCATATTCAACAGTATATTGAAAATGGGATTTATTCCAGGGATGCAAGGATGGTTCAACAGATGCAGGAAAAGGATCTGACAAATTTCAACATCTGTTAATGATAAAGTGGGTAAAGAGGGAATGTACTTCAACATAAAAAGGCCATATATGAACGTTCCACAGCTAACATCGAACTTGAAAGCTTTCAGAACAATTAAGGAAGCAAAAGAAATGCATCCAAATCAGAATTAAAACTGTCATTATTTGCAGATGATATATTACATATAGAAAACTTAGAAAACTAAAGACTTAACCTAAAAACTGTTAGAACCAATAAATTCAGTAAAGTTGCAGGATACAAAAATCAATATATAAAAATCTGTTGTGTTTCTATATGCTAGTAACAAACTAGCTGAAAGACAATCCCATTTATGATTGCATCAAAAAAAAAAATAACAAAAGCCTAGTAAAAATTTTAGCCAAGAAGGTAAAAGACTTCTTACACAAAAAGCTACAAGACATTGATGAAAGATATTCCATGTTCGTAGACTGGAGAAATTACAATGTCCATACAATTCAGTGTAATTCCTAACAAAATTCCAATGGCATTATTCACAGAAATAGGACAAACAGTCCTAAAATTTGTATGGAATCAGGGAAGATGCCTCATGGCCAAAACAATATTGAGAAAGATGTGTAGAGCTGAAGGCATCATGTTCCCTGATTTCAAAATATATTACAAAGCTATAGTAACCAAAACAGTATCGGATGGACATAAAAACAGACATACAGATCAACAGAGCAGAACTGAGAGCCCAGATATAACCCATATGTATATGATCACTTAATTTACCACAGAGGCAAGAATATACAACAGAGAAAGAACAGTCTCTTCAATAAATGGTGTTGGGAAAACTGGACAGCCATGTGCGGAATCATGAAACTAGACCATTATTTACACAATACACAAAAATTAACTTGACCTGAAACTATAAAACTAGAAGAAAACCTAGGTGGTAATCTTCTTGACAGTCTTGGCAATTTTTGATTTGGCAATAAAGGCAAAAATAAACAAGTGGGACTGCATCAAACTAAAAAGCTTCTGCACAGTAAAGGAAACCATCAACAAAATGCAAAGGCAGCCTACTGAATGGGAGAAAATTTGTGCAAATCATATATCTGATAAAGGGTTAATATCAAAAAATAAAAAGAACTCATACAATTCAATAGCAAAAAAAGTGAACAACTGGATTAAAGAATATACAGAGTCTGAATAAAGAAGACACACAAAGGGCCAACATATATATAAAAAGGTGCTCAACACCACCAATCCTGGGAAATGCAAATCAAAACCATAATGAGGCATTACCTCACACTTATCAGAATGTCTGTTATCAAGATAAGAAATAAGTGTTGGCAAAGATTGTAGAGAAAAGGAAACCTTTGTGCACTGTTGGTAAGAATGTAAATTAGAGCAGCCATTATGGGACACAGTAGGAGGTTCCTCAAAAAATTGAAAATAAAACTATCATATGACTTAGCAATTCCACTCGGCCATAAAATGAAATCTTGCAATTTGTGACAACATGGATGGAACTCGAGGGCATTATGTTAAGTGAGATAAGTTAGAAACAAATACCAAATATGATCTTATATGTGGAATCTTTTCTTTTTTTTTTTTTTTTAAGATTTTTATTTATTTACTCCTGAGAGACAGAGAGAGAAGCAGAGACATAGACAGAAGGAGAAGCAGGCTCCTCAGAGGGAGCCCCATGTGGACTCGATCCCCAGATCGGGATCATGCCCTGAGCCAAAGGCAGACGCTCAACCGCTGAGCCACCCAGGAGTCCCTATATGTGGAATCTTTAAAGCAAACAAAACCCTGAGTTCATAGACACAGAGAACATCTTGGTGGTTACCTGAAATGGGAGATAAGTAAAATGGGTGAAGGGGGGTCAAAAGGCACAAATTTCCATGTATAAATAAATTGTGGGGATAAATGTACAGTATGGTGATAGGTAATAATACTGTGTTGCATATTTGAAAGTTTTTAAGAGAATACATCCTAAAAGTTCTCATCACAAGGAGAACATTTTTGGTAACTGTATATGATGGATGTAGACTAGACTTATAGTGGTGATCATTTCACAATATATGCAAATATCAAATCATTACATTATATGCTTGAGTATGTCAGTTTTACCTCAATAAAAACAAGTTAGAAAATAAAACACTTCTAAGTGTTTGCGTATGGGGTGCCTAATGGAGTACTAGGTACCAGACTATATCCTCAACTCATGCAGCCAAGCAGAGACTATATGAGGAGTTCCATGATCTGGGATCCAGGCAAAGCTTTAATTCCAGTGCACCTGGACATGTATGATGGTGTAGGTTGCTGTGCTTCTTTATGAGAACAGTAATAGAAACTGGAGAGTCTACTTTTTGGGGAACAGAGGATTGGGGTTGAGGCCAGGATCTCAGGATCTACAGGAAGAAAAACATTTTCTCTTTAACTTTCAAAGAATAGTAAGTTTTCTACAGCTGTGCTTATTTGCCTGTGGAGTATCTTCAGAATCAGATCTCTTTGCAAGTAAGTCTACACATAGTTGGAAGGAGCTCTGAGTTCCAATAATGGGATCTCAAGGCCACTCAATAGAACCACTATAGCCTTGGCCCATGTGGGGCTAAAGGGTGCTTTTGATTCATTTTATTCAGCAAGTATTTACTGAGTGCCTACTATAAGCCAGGCATTGTTCAAGGCACTGGGGACATGACTATGGATGAAAATCCCTGCCTTTATGATGTGTACATGATGGACAGGGCAAAAATAAACCATGATTTAAAATACAGAGTATGTCAGATGGTAACAAGTGGTAAGGATTAAAATAAAGGAGGGAGAGAGAGAGAGAGTGTGTGTGTATGTAGGAGTGGTTGTAATTTTAAGTACAGTCCTGTGCCTTTCAGGGATGGAGACAGGCTGCTCTTTCCCAGCTGACCATGTGTAAAACTACTACAAAACAAAAGGAATCAGCCCTCTTTTTAGGAGGAACAAGAAAACCTAATGCATTTGAACTTGTATAATTGAGAATTTGTGATAATTGGATTTATCTACATTATCAAAAAAGCAGCTCTACAAGAGAGAAAAAAAATCAAGCAGTTTACATGTAACTCATGAACTTTTTTTAAAAAAGCATTCTGCATATATGTGTGTGTGTGTGTGTGTGTGTGTATTTTTTTTTTTTTTTTTATTAAACTAGGAACTCCTGGAAAATACTCCCCCAGTTAGAGCTAGCCTGTCAAGATGCACCTAAGCCCGAGCTTCTTTATTATGGTCTCTAAGAAGTCAGGCCTAATTCAGACTGGCCTCCTGAGAGTGACACTGTTTTGTCCTCAATCATGTCAGCCAACAAATTATCCCTGAAATACACTTGGATCTTTAGGTGGAACTGCTAGCGGGAAATGTGATAATCTACGAGGTATTTGGGTTATAGTATAGTTTTAACCTAAGTTGGTGTGAGAGCTAAAGATGGCACTCAGACGGTGCCTTCAGGGACAGAGTCACTGACTGGTAAAGTGTGATCAAGTCCCAGTGCCCTGAAGGATGCTAGGATGCTTCAGAAATCTGAGAAAGACAGCTTTGCCCAAAGAAAAAAGAGAGCAAGGGAAAGCAATTCTGCAATACAGGAAATTTCCAGCAGGTGGCAACAGCTTCCTTTTCATTCTCCCAAACCCATTTGCCTACCAACTGGAAGTGAACATTCCTGGACTTAGGAGTTATCCACAATGGGTCTTCTGTTCTCTCTCTCATCCCCCATTTCCCTCTGCAACAACGCCTCCCCACCTTACTAAGTTCTCAGCCAGCAGCAACACCTAGACAGAAAGCAAGCAAGGACTCCAAACGCAAGCTTAATCGGATCCTTCACCATCAAGGAGGGTCAGATACTTGCAAATTCCATCACAGTCTCAGCGGTGACTGGGGGAATCACCCTTAGCAATTTTCCCCAACCAGCATCCCACTGGTTAATACTGGCAGCAGTGACAGGCAGTGTGACCAAGTGCTGCCTGCAGGAATGGTAGAAAACAGCTTTTTGGCAAAACAAACAGCAGGACTATTAAGTATGAGATAATTGTTAGGGGAAATATGGCCAGCTCTCACATCTTTTAATATACCTAGCACTTTATCTCTATTGATCTGCTTCTGCTAAGGAGGAAATTCAGAGTTTATCTACCTGTCTGTACAATCAAGTGTGTTGCTGGACCTACTGGCAAATTACAGGAGTCCCACCAGGATCTTGCCTTTTAGATTCTAATTTCCGCACCCATGGCAAACATGAATAATCAGCAAAGTTAATGAGCACTTGCTCTCCCAGGTGCCGTGCATGTCCAATATCCTGAAATTGGAAGGGCAAGCAGGCAAAAGGAATCACCAGCCCCTGTAAGGAGGATGTTCAGTATCAGAGACCCAATAGTGCAAGTCACTCAGGAGTCAGGGAGAGAGGGGACATGAATATCTTGAGGCTACAAGTTGACTTTTAAGTCAGGAAGACAATGTGACTAAATAATTCTAAAAGCTACGTGGACAGCCAATCCTGCTGCCAGCTAGGGTAGGGTGATGTTGAGAAATACTTTACAAATGTACTTACTCATAGAAGGTTGTCCATCCAGTTTCATCACTCTTGGTAGCTAGAAGGCCAGTGTTCCCATCATAGGTCATGAGACCAAGCTCCAGGTTCTGTGTGGATACGACTTTGAGACCTCCGTTGGTGCCCACTGTGAGGGTGATGATCTGGTTGTCAGGCATGAGCAGGTGGCGGGGCATGCCACTACTGTCCCGACGGATCTTCAGGGAATTCCCATTATTGTCAATCAATTCAGTGACATCATTGTCGGCACTGTAAGTGAAATTGTACAAGTACTCCCCCGTCACCAGGCTCACAGTGTACTGGTGGATGCCATCGGCATTGAAAACATACAACTCCTGTTCTCCAGGGGATGCAGCCTCATACTGGTTGAAAGCATTAAGAACAGGCTTGTTTTTGCTGACCGCCCTGATCCGAATATTTCCAAGGTCTGCGATGTAGATGGTTCCATCTGGAGCTACAGCTAAGGATGATGGGGAATTCAAGATGGCATCAGTTGCATAGGCGTCATCTCCTGAGTAGCAGTTGCAGTTGACATCGTTTTTGCAGTCACAGTCTGAGGCAGCCCCAGCTAAAAGGCAGATCTCCCCATTGGTTGTTACCTGGCGTAGACGGTTAATCTTCTTCTCATCCGTCTCGGTGATATAGAGGACTCCAGTGTGAGAAATGGCAATGGCACTGGCTGACTCCAGAGCAGAGTGAATGGCTAGTTTGCTGAGTGAGTAGTCAATTCCAGGAACCTGGCAGTGCATGGGGCGTCCCGCGATGATGCTGACTTGGTGATTCTCAGTGATTCGAAGGATGACGTTGTTCTCAAGAACATACAGGGAGTTGTCCATGGGGTTGACGGCAAGGTCTGTTGGCCACTCCAGGCGAACCTGTGGGTGACATGGCATCAAATTAAAGAGCAGCCTCTAATATGCCCAACATTTAACCGGAGGGCACGTATATTGGTTTTATGCAGCTGGGGAAAAAAGACTTTTTACCCACACTGTATGAGAAGTGCCCATTATCAAACCACTTGCCTACTGCCCATGTCGAGTGTACACAATGAAGAAGAGGCCATGTAACAAGCATCCGTTATATCACTTGCTGTGGCTACAGTAGGTCACCAGCTCTACCCATGATGCTTTTCTCAGCCCCAGATGATTAGAACAAGGTCAGAGTCATCATGTACAGTTGTATAGGTAATTCACTGCACAAGGGGCTAATGTAATCCATCCCATCCTCTGCTCACTAAAGAGGCTATGTTCATTTAGAGGCAGCACTTTTTATCTAATGCACAGAAGGAGCCATGCTGTTTGGAAGGTGGCCCTCACCCAAGGGCCACCAATGCACAGGTTGGCTACTGAACTACAAGTTGAGCATTTGCTTGATGAACTGGACCTTCTCTGCAAAACTGAAGCAACAATCTCAGTGGCAAGTTGTCAGTTTGCTGTGGAATCTGAGATGAAATTAATGAGATAGACTGAAGGTGGAACAGGCCCTTATAGGAAGGGCAAACATATAACATCCAGTTTCTCCTGCTATACATTTGAGTGAGCCTCTATTTTCTGCCCCCTAAAGAGCCCATACTAAAGGAATATCACTTGAAGGAATATTGTAGATGGCTCTGCTTTAGTTTACTATTGCACAAAGTAAAGGTTTATATAGTGAGGATGCAATCATTTCAGATTAACAGGGAAGCTCTGATTGACATATAACACAGTATAGTACATTCTCAAACCTGCAATAATGATGGGTAAGAGAGGTAATTACACAGTAACTCCTACCCTGTAATCTGCCACGGCTGGAGTGTGTCACCAGCTCCACTTTCTGAGCAGAACTCCCTCCTTCCCCCTCCACAGCTCTCCTTTTTCTCTTGCACTCTCTCTCATTCCTATCTGACATTTCTCATTCCATCTTGCTGTCTACTTCATCTCAAGCCTTCTTCAAACAAACCTGTAATCCATATCTATATCTCTTCCTCACACTTCACTTTCAACCCAAACAGGCTGCAGGTGAGACTTCAGGCCAAGAACCAGAGGTGGCATAGTGATGAGAAATAAGGAAGTCCCACCTGGGCTACATCCATGCTGGAGTCACAGCTTAGTGGCCGGACAGCAGTGAGGTCATTGGAGCCCAGCAAGGTAGAGATGATTCCATTCTGGTCGACCTTCCGGATCATGGTGGCATCGACAAAGTACATGAGCCCATTCTTGTCTACTGCAATACCTGATTAAGATAAAGAGTGGCAATATGTCTCTTGGCAAGGAGTAGGGCTTGTAGGATGGTGTAGGTGGGGATGCCCTATTGGACGTTATCTTTCTTGATCTTCTTGGACCAGGGACCTCACTGGATGGATTAGTAGTCTTAGAGCAGTGGCTCTTAACCTTTAAAGGTAACACCCTTTCTCATGAGTACTGTGCTGAGACCTGCATAATTCCTGGGGTGCTGGCTGTATTACCACCCAATTGAAGAATGAACTTTGGGCTGCAAATGAACCAAGGCTGCAAATGAATGACTGGGGAAATAACTTGGCATCTGCTCTCTTCAGAAAAGAAGTTATTTCCCAAGTTCATTGCTTGAAAAATTATTGGTAGTAAATTACTTGAATACCCTTCACAACTAATTACAACAATGAGGTTGAGAAACAGTGATTCTTGTAGTCATAGACTCCCAATTCAAAATATATCCTCCAGGAAACATTCCCAATTAAGCCTTGACTCCACTCGGTATGCCCTGGGGGAACACCTGTGCTAGCACTCTCTTGGTAAGATGTATGCAGTGGCTTCTATTTCGTTGGCCCGTTCACCCTCGTGCCCAAGCCCAAGGCTCCTCATCCTTAATTCATACTGTCAGATCCTTCAGTGGTAGCTAAAAATACTAATAAGAATTGGGCCATCAAAGGACCAATCGGTCTTTAACCCTACGTATCCTTGGTCCTTTTCAAACAGAGATCCATAGGTTCTGAGAACACTTCTCCTCCCCCCAATCCCAGGTCCTTGGAGATTATACCCATTCTTAACTGTTATAATTTATTGGGCACTCAGAAAATGTCAGGGATTGTGCTTAAGACTATACATACTATTGTCTAACATGAACATCTGAGAGTGGTTGGAGGCTCCCACTGGGCTCTGTTCTGTCTCCAGCCCACACAGTTGGCACTCTGGCTCATGGAGCTAATGTTTCCCTCTGACTATGACTGGCAACAGTCAGAAATCTCCTGGAGCAACCCACCCCATTTTCCATTTGTTGTCTATGTGGGTGATGAAGTTTACCTTGGATAAACACATTTTTTTTTTTTTAAACACCCACACACCAAAGAAACCTATCAGAGTTAAACCATTGTAGAGAAAGCTGTATTTGGGACTGCCTGGGCTTAGTTCACTTCCAGTTAAGAAGAAAGCCAAGCTTGTGGCAAGCTTCTTCTGGGGGAGGGGGCTTTCTTCCTTTGTAGCCTTTACCTCGAGGGCTCATCAGGGTGGCATCCACAGCCTTCCCTCCATCTCCACAGCGGGCTTCATCAAAGGGCAAACATTGCTCTCCAGTCCCTGCCACCACTTCTGAATTCCCAGCCAGGTCCTTAGCACCGCTCAAAGACTTGACTCGGTAGATTCGCCGACTGTTGGTGTCAGACACATAGAGAGAGCCGGACACGGGGTCTACTGCCAAATAGTACTTGTGTGCTGGATTGTTGCTTTAGAAGAAGCACAAAGAGAAATGAGAAGGGGGCTATGCAGCTGGTCTACTTGATCAAAGAGGTGACAAAAATCCTGCAAGACTCTAACCATTTCTAGTGTCTTTCCACTTTATTGAACTGGAAAGAATCTAACATAACAGCTGAGTGTTCCAACATATCATGGCTCTTAGCTAGTGACTTCTAATTGGACCTAAGCTTCTCAAGCTATGCAGAGAGTTTATCATTTCAATCGTACTAAAACACCACTGCTTCATTTAGCTGGTACAAAAGGTCCCACTCTGGTCCTGCTTTGGTGTTTGTGTTTGTGTGTATCAGTCTTTATTTCCCCCTAGGGGTTTGATATGTTTCTCAAGTGGGATTGAGGAACACTTCCATGAGACAAGGTTTTCTTTTTAGTTCATGCTTCCTCAATGCCTCCAGGGTACCACTAGATCATTAAGACTGGGGGGCTCCCTGAGAGACCCCCAATCCTCAGCCTCACATCTTTTCCACTATTTCTCAGTGTGGATATGAATAAAGTTGGCTTTTGGAGGAGGGGGGAGGGTAAATTTGATGTCTAGCTGGTATCACACCCAGAATCTGGATTACTGAGGGAGGAGATACAGTTTTTATATTTTGAGTAATAGTGAGGTCACAGATGTAGACCAAGATTTGCCAGGGCCCTAAGCCACACTAGGAGAGAAATACCCTAGTATGAGAGAAATGTAACTGAAAGGCACTAAGCCTCAGAGACCTGGACCTCTTTCTCTGCCGTGCATCTAGCTGCCCTCTGTGTTGCTGATTAGGACAGGACTAAGACATGGGAAACTCTAAACTTAACACTGGCTGACCCAGCTGGTGACCTGAGCTAAGTCTTTTGGCCATTCTGGGTCATAGATTGCTTATTTGGATAATGAAGAAATCAGATAATTGCTCATGCCCTTTTGGCTCAAAGCCTACGGTTTCTTCCCTTTGCAGTGTCTGTTACTTGTTGGAGGTTGAGACCAGAATAGGTGCTTATGCTATTCCTATACTGGTTGTTACAATCACGGCCTCTAGGATACCTCTACTGAATGCCTCTCTGCCCTAGTGTGGTAGATAAGGTTTTGATGCCACATGCCAAAAATGAGCACAGGCCTCTTGTTTTTCAGTTATTTTTCCATTGTAGTTTGGAATTACGGGAGGAAAAGGGATGGGAGAGGTGAAGGAAAAGTGAGGGTGACAATAGTGTTGGATGCATTTGTCCTGTAGACATTAACTGCTAAATTACTAATTAAAACACCCCCATTTGGGTTCTTCCCTGATTTAAGGAAGAAAAGAACTAGGAAGCTATTTTAGGAACAGTTTGTGAATCGAGACCATCTTTAATTCCACTTTCTCCTCAGGTTGCTATTAAGACACATAATTGAACTAGAAGTCAAGGTCTTTCTAAAATTCCAGCCTAGATAACTAGTTTAAAAGAGTAGGCTACCAAGGTTCTTTTTCTTTCCTTCCTTCTTCTTCCTTCCTTTCTTTCTTTTTTTTTTTTTTTTTTGGCTATTAAGTCTTTAGAGAATATCCACATATGCAAAACAAATTAGGGCAGAAAGGGAAAACTTCATGCCATTTTTTAATTAGATGCTGTACTTTGTTACTGAATGAATAGTAGCTGGCGTGATCAACAGAAGGATCAGGGCACTGCACATCTGTGCCTATCTATGAGCAAGATAATTAATTCTGGACTTTCTAGGGAACCCGATTCAAAGAGGCTTTTCAAAAATTCTGGTAGAAGAGCAGACTTTTGAGGGTATGTGGGGTCAGTTCTTGCTGGGGTCTTATTCTTCCCCCATGGTGTCATATTCATTCCCACCAAGATTCTTGAAGACTCTCAGGTAGATGGACAGCCATGCTTCCACATCTGTGGCTCTGGTGAAGGTCAAATGGGATATGTGAGTTTGAATAGGGGGTGTCCTTCCAGGGCATTGTTACCTTTTTTTATTTGACTCAGTCTATAAGCAGCTAGTTTGGGAGTACTGGTGGAAGAGGCCAAGAGTTCATATGCATAGCTTTTCTACTGACTTTGATGATCTTGTACAACTTGTCTCTACTCTATGTCTAATTCTCACATAACATCAGGAAGAAGCCCCTTTCATGTTTCATTTCAAGAAGTAAGAAGAAGCATTCCCTGGAATATTAAAATATGTTTTCTTTTTCTCTCTTCTTCCAAAGAAAAGGGTCACTTTTCTTCCATTTTAGGGCAACCTGGAGTTTTTCCTAACTTTGTAATGGGAAGCTCCCCAGAGCCCTATGCGTAACTATGCATGCCTGTTGTACACTATATATGTGAATTATACCAATATGGTTTTAAATGATAACCTGGAGCAGTTGAATGACAAAGGTTATTTAGACAAAAAGTACTTGGTTTATACCCTTCATACTACTTAAAAGTGATTTAACTCCATGAAAATTCCCAATGCATCTGACTGTTGGATTTGTTCTGACCAGCAGATTGGCAATTAACTGTTTTTTTTCTTAAATGACCATATATCCAGGGGAAAAAATATTAATGAGTTGAAAATGAGTTTTTGACCCGTTTCCAGTTCATTAAAGCTTTTGTGAACCCAGTCCAGCATTTACAAAAGCCAGAAGTTTGCCTCAACTGTTTAGCCCAATTATGGACCGCACTGAGCAGTCGGGATAAAAGTTCGCTGAGGGTTCATTATCTTGCACTTGCATCTCCCGGAAATTCTAATTACTGTCAGCTTATTTGGTTGCTTTTTGACTGCATTTCATAATTGCTAAAGCTTATCATATCCACAACACACAATTAGCACATAAAAAAGTTACTATATTTGGTACATAAAAATACACAACATTACACAAGGAGCACAAAACAAAAAGCAAACACAAGGAAGCAAACGAACCATATCAAATTATACGGGAAAGAGTTTTTTGTCTTACCTATGTTTAAACTCTTTATTTCTTTATAGAAAGAAAACAGAAGGAAAAAGAACAAACAGTTAGCTGAAGAATTGATGATAAAGCAAACACAACATTTTCATTTCTTGTATAAAAGGGCCCAAAAAGGCAGTCTTTTTTTTCCCCTTCTAGCTGACAGCTCCTGGCTCAACTACTTGGGAAGTACCTCTGATTTTGGACTCCTCCAGGCCATTGAAAAATCTAGACAAGAATGCTTGAATTCTCTGACCAGCTTTGTGACTGTCACATCACACAGGTGGCAACAGGTGAAACAGGTCTTCTGGCTAATGAAAGGATGGCAAAGAGGTTATCTCCTGAGTACCAATACCTATTGACTAGTAATGGCTGCTAGGAGGGCGGGAGAAGGATTCTGAAGCCCAATATAAGATCAGCAGTAAAGAGTGCTGTGACTCATTTGTAATGTCTGTCTTGGGTGTGGGAGGGAACCTGGTGCCACCTGTGCCATCTATTTGCCTTTGGTGCATTACAGGGTAGAGTCAATACCACCCGAGAAAGTCTTTTCCCAAATCCATCTGCAGTCTGGCAAACATTCTGTTGAACCCTGAGAGTCTCAACCATTTCCTGTCCCTGCCCTATGACACCTTCCCTCTCCCTATCTCATTTTGCATATGTGGGACCCCAAGTATGCATTCTTTCTTACAGATAACACCCATACATGAAATTCATGGGTATTAATATTCTCTCATAATTGGAGCCAAAGATTTCAGTTACCATTCATTTTTTTGAAAAGTGGTAAAAGTTTTGCTGGATTTTTTTTTTTTTTTTTGGAACAAAAATACATCATGTCAATTTCAACAGGAAAGTGGCTAAGAAGTTAATAACATCAGGGCAAAGAGAACAAAGTCTAAGGCCTCAATAAAGAGGACTGCTTCTCATTCCTGAGGCTTCTAGGCCACAGTGGAAGGAATTCCTAACCCCTTTTTCCCTTTTGGCTGAGGGAGGAAGCTTCAGGGAAGGGACATAGAGGGTTCAATGCCACGATTCCCGCTTAGGTGCAGCCCAGGCCTCTGCCAGGGGCCATGATTAGTAGTGGGTTTGCACAGGGATTACATTTTTATATTTTATTCCAACGTGTTAGTTTTCGTTAAAAAAAAAAAAGTTAATTAAATGATGCTGATAACTCCTGAGCTCTGACTGACATGGTGCAATTTAAGATTCATTCTGCAAAGCCTGGTGTGTCAGGGTGGCAGCCGGGAATTCTCGCGTCTATTTTATATTGCTTAATGAAAGTGAAATGTTATCTGCCACCAGTGGTAGTCATATTTGGCTCTTAATTATTGCAATATCAATTCCAGTTTTTTAGTCAAGATTTTGTGAAAAGACTGGATGGGATTTGGGTCTGCAGACCTGACCTACTTCTTTCCTAAGAACATCTGCTTTAAGTTGATTAATATAATATCTATGCTGGGGAAAGAAGAAGGGCAGGAGTAGGGGACCAAGTCACAGAGGGTACAGTCCAAATGATCATATGGATATGAGCTGTGGAGAAAGGCTGAGGTCACTGCTACTCCAGTCCAGGACCATTGGCAGGGTGGGTGCTTAGCAGCCAACAACCCAAAACAACGGCATTGAGTCAGTCTATGTAGATTAGCACTGGTGTGTTACTTACAAAGGACAGGGCTAGGTTTTGTCTATGGCTCAATAATGCAAATCCTTTAGGCGCAGCCTTTGAAGGCAAAGTAATGTTTTGGATTCAAGAATCGAGATGGCTCAGCTTTGTACACTGTGAAGGTTCAATGATTCCTCTGTGGGGCCTTCAGGGCCTCTCTAAGCATGCTCGGTTTATCATGCAGAACCCTCATCAGGCTGTCTTGTGATTTATGCACGTGTATTTGTCTTCCTCACTTTGTTGTGAATGGAGCAAGTAAATATGACATACTCCTCTCCATAGTGCTGATTCTTAGTAGGCAGCCCCGGAGAGAGTAAGGACTGGGAAAATCGGTTCTTGAGTGACAAAAGGAAAGAATGAGGCTGCTTCTCTTAGTGCTGGGCAGATCATGGCTTGGACTTGTTCCAATCCCTCATGTTCTGCTCAGAATCACAAAGCTGCAATCAGTTGAGACTACTGCCTCTTTCCTTTCCAACTCTCTCCGTGCCGCAGAGTAGGGTGGAATTGGAGTGGTCATGGTTTTCCGTTTGAGTTCTAATAAAAGAGAAGTTACTTGGGATAAATTTAGTTTAGTCATAGGGGGACATGCTTATATGGCTCAGGAGTCCTTTCACTGTCTAGTTAGAGTATTGCTAGTGCTTCTGGCATAGGAGGGGCTTTTAGGTATACTCCCACCTCATCGTGCAGATTTATCGAGCATTATTACTGGAAGTGTAATGCCCAATGTCACCAAATGGATGTGGTGTGGCTTGCTCTGAGTGGGCCTCTAGCTCATTCTGTTGCTGTTATGGCCTCCACAACTTGAGAGACATGGAACCAAGGACAAATTCCAACAAAAGGCAGGATACCGGTCTGTGTCTCCTTTAACTGGAGCAATGTATCTTGAGCCCCCAGTGTGCACCAGGCACTGCCCTAGGCATCAAGGGGCAAAAGATGCCAAAGGTACCTGCTCTACAGAAGCTCACACACTAGTGCCCTAAAAGACTTACACAGAATATTTTACTATTACCAGGACATCAATGACAAGCTGGTTAATGAGTATCAACTCAAAGACTATTTATTCACTGTGCGAGGAAACCTGAAATACCCAGAAATACTGTGAAAGAAGCTTGATAAGGTTTTCTTAAATTTTAGGACTCTAACAATTTTTATGACATCACCAGTAATCCAGTTGTGAACATGAAACAACATTTACTAATTTATCAATAATCTGAAACAGATTTTGACTATATTTGTCCTAGAGGGAAGAAAATATTGCTCTATTCTTTCTATAGATGACATTACAAAATCACTGTCATATTAAAAGATGATCGAAGAGTATGCAGCCAAAAAGTGTAGGAAAACAAGTATCATGGAAGTGTAATAATAGTAGTTAATGAATAAAAAAATTTAGGTAATTTATCTGGATTTTGTGATGTTTGTACTAGCTGTCAGCTTTTCAAAATGTGTAATTTGTTTTGGTTTCTTTCTCATCCTGAATAATATTCAGTTTCATTCTGAAATTATTTAAGATTCAGGCCCAACTTGGACCTTAAAAAGATAGTTCTGAAAACAGTACCAAGAAGTGCCCAAATTTTATGGGGATCTTGTTGCTATTGTTATTCTAGGAAGGATTGCTGTGTTACATTTTGTCTCTTGACCTTGGTGTTTATACCCTGACCACACAGGGAAAGCATTTTCTCTGTAACTAGAGCCATATAGTCCTCCCTCACCTTCTCTACTGGTATCAAGCAGGATCTGTTCTCATGGACATTCTCAGGCAAAGCTTTGGTGAAGCTTTCTTCCAACTTCTGCTCCCCTTGCCCTCCTTCCTAATCTCCCACTCTCCTGTGGCTCTTTCCTCTCCAGCACTAACACGTCTAGACTGGACAATTCTCTTCCCTGAAGATCTTCCCTGAAGCAATGTTGCTGTTGCCCTACTTCAACAGCACCATCAGAATCTCAGCAGGGGATGTGTTGTTGTTGTTGTTGTTTATTGGAATTCAATTTGCCAACATATAGCATAACACCCAGTGCTAGGGGATGTGTTTTAGGGTGTGTGTGTGTGTGTGTGTATGTAGTATTTTATATTTGAAAAATAATTTTTTTTTAGAATTCAAACATTATGGGAAGTGTGAGATTCTTATGTTTAGCACAAGAGGCCAACTTAAGAAAAGACAGAGAGGCACCATCCCATACCTTACAATTTATTGCCTTATATTGGGATCCAATCCCTAAGATGTCCTCAAATTGAGGAGGAAGGAAAGATTTTCCTATGCCAGAAATTCATTCTAGGATGTTAGTGACTGACAAATGTACTCTATAAAGCTTGAGTTTTCCAAGGATCACCTGGAGAGGGTATAGTTTTAAGAAAGGAAATGGGCTGCAAAGGGTGGGATATCAGATTTTTGAGGAAGTGGGTGTTGAAAATGTCTTGAATGCTGGTGGAACTGAAGCATACAAATGATAACCCTTTTACCTAAGTAGAAGACTCTTTTTAACATTGGAAGTCTTCCAAGTGTGTAGAACTCTGCCCTTATATGTTTTGGACCGGCAAAGAAAGGAGGAAGAGAGGACATAGTGAAGGAACTATGGGAGCATTTATATATAATTCTGATTCAGAGGCTCAGCTCTGAGGTGGGTAAGTGAGATCAGGATGGGCACTGACTTCTGAAACGAAATCATTCAGCTGCCAACTCATAATGGAGAAAAGACATAACAGGTCTCTTGCCCCTCCTCCCTCCCTCTGCTGGTTACTGTTTTGAAGAGAGGGGATTGACAGCCCTTTGTTTTCAGGTATGTAGTGGGAAGAAAAGAAAAATCAAACCAGTGTTCTTGTAAAAGCTTAACTTCTAATCGTCTCTGGATACCTGGCTGATGAAAGCAAGAATGAGTCAAGGGTGGTTAAAAAGTTTAAAAAACCAAACCAAACCAAACCATACCACACAGCTGTTGAAGGAAATTGGTAGTTATACTTCCTCCAGCTGTCCTTCATGTCACCATGTAGGTGTGGTGTGGCTTGCTCCATGTGGGCCCTTAGCTCCTATCATTAACATTGTGGCCTCTACGACTTGAGACACCTGGAATAAAGGAGAAATTCCAACAAAAGGCAGACTGGTCTGTGTCTCCTTTAACTCAAGCAATGTGTCTTGAGCCCCTGGTGTGGACCAGGCACTGCCCTGGGCATTGAGGGGCAAAGATAGCAAAGGTGTCTGCACTACTGAAGTTCAAACATGGAAATAACTGAAAAACAAGGCAGTAAATAGAGCCAACTTTGGTGGAAAACTAGAGTTTAAGTGATCCAGAGGAAGGTGAGAATTATTTCTGCTAGGGAGGTCAGGTTTCATGGAAGAGGGGGATCTTCAAAATAAGCTTTAAAGATGGACACGAAGAGGCATATCAGATAAAGTATTTAAGTAGAGGGAGTAGCATGAATCTTTTGGAGCTGGGAATATAGCAGGCAAGTGCTGATTTGGCTCTGGGCATCTAGAGCCGTGACAAAGAGGTAAGGGCCAGACATGGCCCCCCGCTTTTTTTTTGTAAAAAAAAAAAAATGTGGGACGCTTGAATGGCTCAGTGGTTGAGGACCTGACTTTGGCTCAGGGCATGATCCTGGAGGCCTGGGATCAAGTCCCACATTGGGCTCCCTGCACAGAGCCTGCTTCTCCCTCTGCCTGTGTCTCTGCCTGCCTCTCTCTCTCTCTCTCTCTCATGAATAAATAAATAAAATCTTAAAAAAAGAGATGCAACCTTCATGGAAAGGCAGAATGCTACCTTCACCTCTTCCCCGCCCCCTTCCATGGCTCTCCACTGCCCACAGGATTCCTAAGAAGACTACTTTCCTAGGATAAAAAGGGAAATAAACATCTTGAGAAGAGGATCTAGTTGGGGAGCTCTAGGAAATGTTGTTTGCCTGATTATCAATTTGACAGCTTGAGAACTATCTAGCCTTTTGTATTTTGTCTCTTCCTCCTCTCATTGTTCATCTTTTGATTATTATAAGCACCTAGTCTACCCCATGGCCTCCCCTTCTTTGTTTCTATGCTAGGTGGTTGTTGGTTCTTCTAGAACACTCAGCCTGAATTATCTCTCCTTGCCCAGTGCCCATCTGTCACCCTCACATGGGTACTCTTTGAGTCTGTTTCATCCCCTTCTAGACCCTTAGAGCCCAGCACATGCTTGACTCAGATCATGCTCAGTTAATGCCCACTGGATCACTAATTCTGTTACCTTCTTTGGGTGGAGCTGAGGTTTTCTCTCTCCACCCTTCTCATCCCTTCCAGCGCTTGGCATAGTCTCAGCTCCCAGGAATACTCAGCAGCACTAGCTGATGCTTCATTCACTGATCTTTCTCATAGAAGGGGCCACTAAAAGGCAAATGCAACCTGTGGCTTCCTCTAAGTCCTTTGTGTGGTAGCTGAGGCTACTTCAAAAGGTACTACCTACTCGGTTGCTCAGGTCAAAAATCCTAGTCATCACCCTTTTTTTTTTTCTTTCTTTTCTCCATTTCTTACACCTGATCCATCAATAATTCCCATAACATTTACTTTGAAAATATCTCCCAGTTGGAATACTACCTTATCTTTCTTCCTCCCCACCTTAGTCTACACCCAAATCCTGGCCAACTGTTACAGCTTCCCTATGGGTTTCTCTGCCTCCACTTTTGTTCCCCTACAGTCCATTCATTAACACAATGGCTAAAATAATCTTTTAAAAAAAAGATTTTATTTATTCATGAGAGACACAGAGAGAGGCAGAGACACAGGCAGAGGGAGAAGCAGGCTCCCTACAGGAAGTGTAATGTGCGACTTGATCCCAGGATCCTGGGATCATGACCTGAGCCAAAGGCAGACACTCAACCACTGAACCACCCAGGTGTCCCCAAAATAATCTTTTAAAAAGGCAAATTAGATCATGTCAACTGCATTCCATTTCCTACTTCAACCTCTAGTAGCTGTCCATTGTAGCAAGAATATAATTTACACTTTGTAACAAGGTCAGTAAAACAGTGAAGTTTTGTGACTTTCCTGGCCTCCTATGAGACACTTTATCCTGAGCTCACTACCCTCCTCCAGCCTTATTGGGCTTCTACCCTTTAAATAAACCAGATTATCTGGTGATATAAAGGCTTTTGCACAACCTCTTTGCCTCAAATACTTTTCCTCAGATCTTCACATGGCTGACCTCATCATTCAAGTGGCATCTCAAATGTCATAGTATGAAATGTTTCTCTGACTACTTTATCTTATGTAGCTTCCTTATCCCTCCCAATATCTACCACAGTCCCTAATTTTTACCCCATTATGTTTTCCTTAAAGCTATTATTACTACTATTTTAATTTGTTCACATGATTTGAAGTTCCCTGTCAGACCACAAAAACACCTAGGGCTTTGCCTGTTCCCTCTCATCCTCTCCTCCCTTAGCATATAGTCCCTGGCACACAGTATACATTCACCAAGTATTTTATCCCTTATGTATAGGGGATAGACTTCATTTCTCCCTTCACTTACAGATCTAGGTTTAAGGGCTTGGAGATCAGCTTTCCTGGGAAGAGGGTTTACAAGAACTTTTGTCCAAACAGGGGAATCTGAACTTCAGATTCAGTAGCAAGCAATGACCAGGAGGCATCTACCAGCCGTGGCCAGAAGTTACCTGGCAAGGCCTATGCAACACTTCTAAGTCATATCCTAGTGAATGGGCAAAGATCCAGAGAATTTATAGAAAAGTAGTGCATAGAGGCACTCAATAGAATCACTTGAATTAGTAAATGAACATTAGTGGTTCTCAAACTCTGACATATATCACCATCTTCTACAGAGCTCGTCAAAGAGAAAAGATGCCTTGGCTCTTCTCTAGACTTACTGAATCAGTGCCTCTAAGGTGGGCTCTAGGTATCTGTATTTTTAGGAAGAGTCACTTTTGAAACCACTGAAACAGAAGAACAGCTTGAAGTTGTGGTTCTTTGCTTCTTTGGTATGTATCAGATTCTTGTGTGGAGGTTCTACGAAACACAGCTGCTCGGGTCCCACCCCAAGCACTAGGACTTAAAACTTTCACCCTTGTTTTTGTCAGGTGTTAACAATTTTATCAAATATGTGTGTGGTGTTTTTATAGATTCAAAAAGCATTTCCCAATCTTTATTTGATTCTGGGCCTAGGTTTTGAAGCTTAGCCCATTATATGGAATATGTGTTCTCTTGAGAACTCCCAATGCATCCATAATTTACCCAGCGAAGCTTGGTAGCAATGGGAGCAACAGAGCAAAGGAAGGTTTGCTGTGTGGCCACTTACCTTAACTCCAAAATGCTGGTCACATTTCGCGAGGGAAAGATACGCCGGATGTAATTGAAGTCTCCAACGAAGAGGCTCCCATCAATTCCAACAGCCAGAGCTACTGGGGCCAGCAGCTTGTTGCCTTCTGCAAGGCCATTGCAACTGGGACAGGAAATGCTTCGGCGGCGGCCATTGCCCATGATGCTGGTGATGATGGCAGGCTGCTGGGTCAGGAACTGGTTCTCCCCAGTGCCCTTGTGTAGGATTCCTGGGAGGAAGGAAATGAGGGTAGTCACTGCAACCCTCTGGGGAGGATACTTCTATGGGCTTATGGAGGGTGAGGGGCAGTGGTAGAGAGAAGAGAAACAGTAGGAAACTTTGACCTTTTGGAATTCCCCTATTATCTCAGGAGGCTGAGAGAGTTGTAATGGGGCACTGACCCCAAAGGCTAAGATATCATTTATAGGGATAACTGAAGAAGAATTGTGAGGTACACTAAGGTAGACAGTCTGGGAAAAACAGCTCAACATTCTTTGACATTTGAAAGGAGAAGGTGGAGGGGCACTGGGTGTCTCAGTCAGTTATGTGTCCAACTCTTCATTTAGGCTCAGGTCATGATCTCAGCTCGAGCCCCATGTTGGGCTCCCCACTCAGCTTGGAGGCTGCTTAAGATTCTTTCCCTCTCCCCATGCTTGAGCATGCTTGCTCTCAAATAAATAAATACATCTTTAAAAAAAAAATGAATGAGGTGCCTCAGTGGCTCAGTCAGTTAAGTATCTGCCTTTGGCTCAGACCATGATCCCAGGATCCTGGGATTGAGCCTCACATTGGGCTTCCTGCTCAGTGGGGAGCCTGCTTCTTTCCCTGCCCCTCTCCCTGCTCATGCTCACTCTTGCTCACTCTCTAATAAATAAATAAAACCTTTTAAAAAAATAAAAGAAGGTGAAAAAAACCTAGGAGTATTTTGGACATTTGATGAAAAATGCTGAGGGAAGAAGAGAGGCTACCACTTAAATGTCAAGACTGCAGAGAAGGTTCTAGAGGAGAGACCAGGCTGTATTTGGGAAAGGAAATGTGCCTACATACCACTTTTAACATTGAGGATGTGATGTTTGTCCAGAGACCAGCCACCGAGGTTGGAAGGGTCCAGCTCGAATCCTTGAAGGAGGGCTGTCCTTTTTTCCCATAGGATTAGACTGGGGCAGGTCTCATATTCAAACCCAACAGAAACTGAAAGATAAAAGTGGGTGGGGCAGAGTGAAGAAGAGAGTTTCCTTGATTACTCCTGAGCTTTCCAGCTGGAATGAGAAACACATGTTCATGGTAATACAGATTCCTTTCCAGAAACTCACTCAAGGAGGCGGGTTGATTGCTTTTCTCCTTGTGATTCCACACAATATTAAATTCAGATTTCAAGCTGAACTCAGCCTTGAAACTTTACACAGTAGTACTCTGTGGGGATAGAAAGACTTTTCCAATGAACAGCTGGCTTTCAAAAATGACCCTAGTGATGTGGAAGGAGGAAAAGAATCATTTAAAAATGAAATACAACTCTCCTTTAGAGATGGACAGGAGACTGTTTCTCTCAGCCTGCTGTTCATGGCATGCATTTATTATACTCTGTGTTATTTATTTTCACTCACTAGGAGGAAGGCCCATGGAAGCATGGTGGCTCATTTATAAGGAGATTGTGGAGGCAACAGCTTGTGTAAGTTAAGGCTCTTTGTATGATCACTCAGGATTCCAGAGAGTGCCAGGAGAGGCAGGCATGGGGACAAAGCCTGCCAATTATGTGACAATTCAGTGGGGGAACAGAATCCAAAGACTGTAAAAATCCTGCATTTGCCACATGGACAAATGGGAGAGGGAGGTGGGAGAAGAGGGACTTCAGTTCTAACTCTGCTCCAGCTCGCATTTCCTCATGGCTCTGTTTTCCCCATGTGTAACACAGAGCAAGTGAAACCTCCATTTCTCAGAGAGATGTGGTAAGGATAAATGAGATAAAATGCCAAGATGCCATACATTTTTAATTGCAGCATTGCTTTAGAAATATGAGGCCCTGTTATTATTTGTATTCGTACTACATTAAATTCTTAACTACATGTGTCACCTTTGGGGATTCTCCACAGCTTCTTTTAAATCCTGAGATATAGGAGCGTCGATATGAATGGAAGATACATTTTTTTATTAAAAAAAAAACCCACATATAATTCCTAACTTGTCCTCTGAAAATTCCAAGAAACAATAGCCGACCTAGTAGCAGAGAGAATTGTTAGTGCCTGGCTTGTGGCCTTGACATATTATTTCTCATTAAAAGGAAATCAGGCAGGGCTCCTTGAAGAAATGGCTGGAGCAAGAAATGCATAAGATGAGACTAGGCCATTTTATCATATGAGATAGCAAGGAAGAAATCAAAATCTACTAGGGTTATGTCAAAAGAATATGGGAGTCAGCTTGATGAGTGTTCCACTGACCACAGATGGGACAATTTGACCATTAGTAGAGATAATAACTTCAATGGATTGAAACATACTAGGTACATTTTATTCTATGAGTTCATAATGGTATTAGAAAATTAATTTTCCACCATTAGAGGATGTTAGAGGACCAATTTATTATACTGAAAATAGTAAATAAAGGGAAATAATTGAGCATTTGTCCCTTTTTTCTTATTTGAACTATACCTCAAATAACTAAGTAGTTAATGAGAAAATATATAAAAGTATTCTAGCTAATAAATGGAGAAGCAATGACAAAATTAAAATGTGACTTTGCAATCCCTAATGACCTAATGGATCTAGGCAATGAGCACCAATGGCTACCAAAATTACAAAAGGATAAACAAGATGACATTAGGTGCCTCTGATGGCAGATGAAAGTACCAACTAACCAGTTGTCCTGATTAAAAAGAAAAATTGGAAAACAAGGTATCTAAGAATAAATTTAACTAAGGAGGTGAAAGACCTATATGCTGAAAACTGTAAGAGACATTGATGGAAGAAACAGAAGACATGAATAAATGGAAAGATATTCTGTGTTCATGGATTAGAGTTATTATCATCATTAAAATGTCCACACTATCCAAAGTAATCTATGGGCTCAATGCAATTCCTAACAAAATTCCAAGGGCACAGAATAGAAACACAAAAATAGAACAATTTAAAAATGTTATGAAACTGCAAAAGACTCCAAGTAGCCAAAACTATTTTGAGAAAAACAAAGCTAGAGGCATCACACTCCCTAATTTCAAACTATATTACAAAACTATAGTAGTCAAAACAGTATGGGGTGGGCATAAAAACAGACACATAGATCAGTAGAACAAAATAACCCAGAAATAAATCCACATATATATGGTCAATTAATTCATAACAAAGGAACCAAGAATATACGACGGGGAAAAGACAGTCCCCTCAATAAATGGTGTCAGGGAAACTGGATGGCTGCATGAAAAAGAATGAAACTGGACCACTATATTACAGCATACACAAAAATTAACACAAAATGGATTAAAGACTTGAATGTAAGACCTGAAAGCATAAAACTCCTAGAAGAAAACATAGTTGGTAACCCCTTGACATCAGTCTTTTTTTATGGTGAAAAAATTTATATTTAGATTTATAGCCAGCTGGACTCAGTTTAGATGATCCCAATTTTGTTGGCAACATCCAAACATCATAGTCAGGAGCCAGTCGAACATACGCTTTCTTCTCTCCATCAGGCCTGATCAAGGTGTTAACCTTGGCCACATCAACCTTGACATCAGTCTTACCAATGACTTTTTGATCTGACACCAAAAAGCACAGGCAACAAAAGCAAACATAAACAAGTGGGACTGTATCAAACTAAAAATCTTCTGTGCAACAAAGGAAGCCATCCACAAAATGAAAAAGCAACCTACTGAATGGGAAAAGTAGTTGCAAATCACATATTTGATAAGGGGTAAATATTTAAAACATATAAAGAACTTGTACAACTCAGTAGTGAAAAGGCAAACAGCCCAATTAAAAAACGGGCAGAGGATCTGAATAGACAGTTTTTCAACGAAGACATATAGAAGGCCAACAGGTTCGTGAAAAGATTAGTTCAACATTACTAATCGTCAGGAACATGCAAATCAAAATCACAGTGAGATATCACCTCACACCTGCTAGAATGGCTACTATCAAAACACAAGAAATTACAAGTACTGAAAGAGATGTAAAGGGAACCCTCATGCATTGTTGGTGAGAATGTAAATTGATGTAGCCACTGTGGAACACAGTACGGAGGTTCCTCAAAAATATTACAAATGGAACTATACCATATGACCCAGCAATTTCACTTCTGTTCATTGAAGTGCAATTTCGCCATGTTCATTGCAGCATTATTTACAATAGCCAAGATACGGAAACAACCTAAGCATCTATTAACGGCTGAATGGATGAGAAAGGTTGTGTGTGTGTGTGATATTATTCAGCCATAAAGATATGAAATTTTGCCATTTGCGATAACATGGATTAACCTTGAAGGCATTATTATGTTAAGTAGATAAGTTAGAGAAAGACAAATACACTATGATTTCACTCCTATGTAGAATCTTTAAAAAATAAAATAAAACAAAATTCATGGATACAGACACAGATTGGTTTGTTGCCAGAGGCAGGGGGTGGGAGATGAAAGAAATGGGTGAGGGAAGTAAAGGTACAAACTTCCAGTTATAAAATAAACAAGTATTGGGGATATAATGTATGGCATAGCAACTATGGTTAATGATACTGTATTGCATTTTGTAAATTGTTAAGAGTAGATCTTAAGGGTTCTCATCATAAGAAAACAATTTTGAAACTATGTATGTGATGGATCTCAACTAGACTTGTTGTGATACTTGGATAATATATACAAATATAGAATCATTATGTTGTATATCGGAATCTAATATAATGTATATCAATTACACCTTAATAAAAAATAGTTGATATAGATTTTTAAAAAATCAAACTTGAATGTTAGAAAGACTCAAGATTCCACTCTGAGTTTACAAGAGATCTAGAACAACGCAATATGTTAAAGAGCCTATCAGACTATTGGAAATTCTGTAACAATGCAGCAAACAATGCAATTGGTGCAAAATAAAATACAGAATTAAAAAAAAGGCTAGAGATGGAAGGGAAAACAATAGATTACAGAACTATGAGAAGTCAAAATTGCAAAAGGTGGATCTTATTTGGATTCTGATTCAAACAAAGCACTAATATTTTATGATATTCATAACAATTGAAATGTTGAATGGGCTATTTGAAGATATATTAATAATGAATCATTTAAAAATTATAATGGTTGGCATGTTTTTGAAGTATTTTTTAGAGATACATTGTGAAATATTATGGATAAATAATATGGATAAAATGATGTAATATCTGAGACTTGCTTCAGAAAAACATCAAGAGTAAGGAGGTGGATGAAAGAATGGAAAAACCAGTAATCATCATGACTTGCCAGAAGCTAGATGCATGGGAAAGCATTATAATCTTCCAACTACTTTTTGATATTGGATATTGTTTTGATATTGGTAAGTCTAGTATAATATTTGATTAGCTACTTTATATTAATGCACTAGTTACTTCAATAACTTATTACTATCTTTATTAAGTTAATACTCCACTTGCCAATGAAGCAGACTACTAGGGCCATATCCTGAGCATGTGTAACCTCCTAGGTAATTTAGATACTTATTTACCGTTTCCCTCCTGTCCCATCTACACAATGGGGATTATGAGAGTGTCTCCTTGATAAGGTTATTGAGAGGCTACCCATGACAAAGGAGTTAGCATAGTGCCCTGCACAAAGGGAAAGTCTGATAAACATTGGCTACCAATTACAATGAAAATTTCTAAGTTTGTTGGTTTCTTATTTTGGTAACTTATTATATATAGTTCTTGGAAATCACAAACCTAGTGGTGAAGAAAATACAAGATTCTAGATTTTAATTAATCCCACACAGCTCTCTATGAGTAGGAAAAGATACTAGGTAGGTTGATACTAATCCACAGCTCACAATTCTTCAGAGACTGATAACCAACAGACCCTTCTCTAATGGTAGTGTTTCATCAGTGGGCAAGCCTCTGATTCCCTCAAAGGCACAGCCTGAAGCACAGCATGTGGCTTTCACATCCCCTCCAGCTCTATTTTCTGATTCTCACAGTGCATCCTGTGCCATTTGCAAGTGCTCTCTGGGAACATGAACTAGCCTCTGTCCACCTTTTTCCTCTATCTCAAATGTTCTCCTTGTCCATACATTCCATCACACTTGGCCTTTTCTTTGTCCTTCAGACGCACCTGATTTTTCTTGCTTTTTATGCCAGTGTGATTCTCACATGGCTCCTTCTTGTCACTCAAGCCCCAGCTGAAGTGTCCCCTGCCAAGAAGCCTTCCCTGAATGCCCACCCACAGTTGCTTTTCCTTCACAGTAAATATCACTTATTTTTACTTTCACATTAGCACTTATCACTGCTTGATATTTTCTTGTCCAGTCTGTGTTTATTATGTGGACCCCCCCCACCCCACTAGTATAGAAGGTCCATGAAACAGGACTCTTGGCTACCTTACTGACCACTGCATTTCTCTCTACAAGGATAGTGCTTGGCACATAGTAGGAACTCAATAATGATCGAATTAATGCATGACTAAATTCTAGAGTCAATAAGGAGTTGAAACCGAAACATACCAACAGCGTCAGAGAGTCCATATACCCTCTGGCCATATGCATCTGTCTTATCCCAGATGAAGGTATAGGCCAGGTTGGGAGAGGCCTGGAATGACTTCTGGAAGAGGTGTCCCTCTACAGCTACCATCAGGTGAACCTTGATAAGGTTCAGGGGCACTGTGGACTGGGTCATGGTGATCTTCAACAGAGACTTATAGCCTGCGGTTCTGGAGCTCAGATAGCGAAGCTTCACGTTGGAACCAGGGAGCTCAATTTCTTCATGAAGAACCTGGAGAGTAAACACATGGTAGACATGCTGCATCCAATGAACTCTGGGCAAGTGGGCTGCTTGCAAATCTGAGGTTGCCTGTCTGCTGCCACTCTCACCAAAGCATCATGCCTTATGTGGGGCGCAAGGACCACTTCCTATGACTGAGAGAGAGAGAAAAAAAACGCACAACCAAACTTTATCCTTCACCATGGAGTGAAGGGGCTGAGGTTATGATTTTTGGATTAATAATTATTCCTGGACACTGTTGTGTTTCTTTTTAAAAACCACACTGTTGGCAAAAGATGTAAATAAGAACAGCAGGCTTTATTGCTAGCTGCATGTAAGGAGGCCACAAGAGGCTGTAATTATATGAACCTGCAACTTCCAGTGACAATTGGTATAAAGCAACAGGGAGGCAATAATGTAATATGCCCTCTGTCCTAACACTGATGTAGATCATTAAAGTGCCTCTTATCATGTATCTCTGTGACTAACAGGAATAAAAAGCAATTTGCAGGTGGGTTGCACATATGTATATTGTTTTTATTTTATTAAAAGCTCTGATGACTGCCAAAGTCTTGAATGAGTATCTGAAAACATCTGGAATGTCAAGGAGAGATTCAGTTTTTTCTCCAGTGACACTGTGTTTCTACTTCTGGTCCCTCCCCCTTAATATTAGTTTCTGGCCCACCCAGGGAGTGAGATGCGGTAAGAAGTTGGCCAGGCAGTTTGGGTTAAGGCAATATTGAAGAGTCCTACCCTGGAACCTGCCATTCCTACCTGGGTCTCAGGCACGATGGGATTGTGCCCTGGGGCAGCACTGAAGAAGGTGGACAGGGGGGAGGAGATGATGATAGGATCTGGTCGGACAAAGCCACTGAGGTCACAGCTGGGGATGGAGTTCTCCTCGGTCTTCATCACCAGGGTGTCCATGGCGTAAAAGCTATTCCATGGCAGCCACACGGTGCGCTCCTGGCTCATGAATGGGGCTCGCTCGAAGTGCAGGGTCAAGGAGGCACCCCCATTGGCGATCAGGTCAAACCTAGAGAGGGGGTAAGTGGGCTCACTAAGAGGGATGAACTTACCTTTAGACAGGCAGGGGCTCTGAACTCTGCACCTGACGGCAGAGGGAGGGGCAGAGCGCGCAAGAGAAGGTGGGCTTTGGAGGCAGATGGGCTGAGTTAGAACCCAATCTCTACCACTTACTAGTTGTGTGGCTGTGGGCAAGTTACTAACCCCTCTCTGAGCCCGTATCTTCATCTGTGAATTGAGAAGAATTATACCAACTTCACAGTACAGCTGAGAGAATGAAATGTAATGAGAGCAGAGCAGGGGTCAGCAAACTAGGCCCATGAGCTAAATCCAACCCACCACCTGTTTTGGCAAACAAAAGTTTTATTGGAGTAAATCGAAGCCATGCGGTTTGTTTACTTATCCTCTCCAGCTGATTCTGTGCTACAAAGGCAGAGCTGAGTAGTTGTAACAGAAACCATATAGCATGCAAAGCCTAAAATATTTACTATCTGGCCCTTTGCAGAAAATGTTCCCCTGCCCCTGCTGTAAAGTACTTAGCGTTGTGCTAGGTTAACAGAAGTGTTCAATAAATAGTAGAGTTATAATGATCAATGCTAAGTCATGGGCGGGCCTCATTAAAGCTTTCTTCTCATCTACTTGGACTGTTATATATATTTGTATATATATTTGGCTTCACAGAGCCATAACTTTTGAGATACAACTGACATATAGCATTACTTTTAGGTGTAGTACAACATAATGATGTGATTCTTGTGTATGTTACAAAATCATGGCTACAAAAAAAAGTCTAGTTAACACGTCACTACACAGTTACACTTTTTTTTGTGATGAAAACTTTTAAGATTTATTCTCTTACCAACTTTCAATACGCAATACGTTTTTTTTTTTTTTTTAATTATTTGTGAGAGAGAGAGAAAAAAAGAGCATATGCATGGGGAGCAGCAGGCAGAGGAAGAAGCAGGCTCCTTGCCGAGCAGGGAGCCCAATGTGGGACTCGATCCCAGGACTCTGGGATCATGATCTGAGCTGAAGGCCCTCACTTAACTAGCTGACCCACCCAGGTGCCCTGCAATGCAGTATTATTTACTCTAGTTCCCATGCTGTATATTACATCTCCAGGATTTATTTATTTTATAACTGGGAGCTTACACCTTTTGACCTCTTCACCCATGTTGCCCTGTTTCTGATATTGTTGATAATTGCTTTTAAATCTTATTCCTGTTTGTGCCTCAAGAGCTGGACAAAGGTCTATTACTAGTAAACTAAAACAAAGGTAGTTCTTTCCCAATTAACAGAAAAGAAGGAAGTTAACGGAGAGAAGTCTCCCAATTTTAAGTTTTATTCCACCAGGATCTCTACCAAGATTTCAATTCTTCATGCTTTCTTGCTCATTTCAGAATTTCCAGCAATTAACAGAGTTCCTGGATCAGAGTAACAACTCAGTGAAAATATACAGACCCACTGGTTTCACCCAATTTGGGTAAATACTTTTGGTGGTTTTTGTCTGTTTGTTTACTTTTGGTATTTTTTGCTTACTTTTGTTTACTTTTGGTGTTTTTTTTAACAGACAAAATGCAAGAGAGAGAAGCCTGTGAATACTAAGGCAAATAGCAGAGCATGCATAGTGCAGCAGTTTATTACATTAACTTGTTTGTATATTTATTTTTGGGCATGCATACTGCTGGGAATGGTTTTGTATAGGACACAGAAGAGAGTCAAATGTCTTGAAATGAAATTGGTATGATAGAACCAAATCATCAATGTCTGTGGCACACACTACTATACAACAGATTGTGTGATTCCTCAGAGCATTCACAAATACATCCTGTTACTTCCAGGGCTTTGCAACCTGAACAGGCTGAAGAATCATCAATCCTGGAGGTTGGATAGATGATATGGGAAGTGGGTTTGGGTGGTAATTAGTCAGGAAGCAGCTGAGAGGGATGGGGCAGCATAAGGTAGGGACAGGCAACAGGCCAAGGACTGAGAAATGTCCTCTGTGTTGTCATAGGACTTTGCAGGGCAAGAATACTGGCTTCTAGGAATGAACAAGTTCTGGATACTACACATTCATAGTCCTAGTGCTTTAAAAGAATTAGATTTGGCTGCAGAAATGTATGAGTGAGGGGGTCGGTTAAGCATCCGACTCTTGGTTTCCGCTCAGGTCATGATCTATCTCAGGGTCGGGGCTCCACCCTCAGTGGGGAGTCTGCTTGGGATTCTTTCTCCCCTCTTCCTTTGCCCCTCCCCCCACCTGACTCTCTCTCTCTCTCCCTCTAAAATAATTAAATAAATATTTTTAAAAAAGAAATGTACGAGTGAGATATCAGAAACTTTGTGAATATTGAGATTTTGGTGGAAATCGTCAGATGACTTCTTGGGTTTCAGAGGTGGGAATATGAGAATAGGGTTATTGTGGGCTGGTAAATTTTGAAACTACCTGCAAGGTTACCTTAGGATGTAAGAAAGTAAGGCCAATATCTTCACCAGAGAAAAGCAAGACTCATAGCTCTTAGCCACATGCTATATTCATGATTTTTTATAGAAAAAGTGTTGCATCAGATTTACAGCCACTGTCTTCATTTTCATTTGGAATAGAAGGTAATAGTTCGTGGGCTTTTTGTAGCCTAGGGTGGGTGAGTGATTTCACCGTCCCATAGATTTCTTCTTCTTCTTTAAATTTCAACTCCATGCCCAGTGGATTAAGGAAATAACATAGCTTTCATCTTGGTGGGGGCTGCACGGGTGCATGTTTCCAATCAGAAGATAATAGGAAAAGGTTTCCTCCTTCACACAGCAGGGTGACAGCTAAATGTATTTAATTAGACTTCTCTGATTACATCCCACCCCCTCAAAACAGGCACGAAAACAACACAGCTCCTAAAGCCACAGATGAAAGCAGAAGGGGTTCACCACAGGACACTATGTCATGTGGATCCTTGTCACCCTGCACTGCCTTTGATTTAAAATAGGAGTGAGTTTCCAAGAGCCACTTTGCCTTTTTCTTTCTAGAATCTGCCCTCCCCCAGCTCCAACCCCAACACATGCACACCCACAGAAAAGCATTTACCTGACTTGGAAAGAAGGAAAATGATGGTTGTCAGCAGCCCTAGGTAGTCTGGCCCTTCTATTTGTTTTTCATTTTGGATACCATGCCATAAAGCAAAAAATATATTTGGGGGATCCTTACTAGGGCTCTGGCCTGGTGGGTACTGCAGTCCACAAGCGGAAGCCACATGGTTCCAGGCCAATAGCCCCATCTGTCTCTCTGCACCCTCGGTCCTGTGTAGGTAGAGCTCACCACGGTACTTACGTGCCATCTTGGCGGGTAATGGTGTAGCCGTATTTTGGGTACTTGACAAAAGACACGTTCACTCCAACCAGAGGAGTCCCATCTGTAGTTACTACTTGGCCTCGAATGAGAGAAACCAAGCTAAGAGAAAAAGAAACACAAGTCTTGAGACAAAGACACGAAGACAAGGAGACCAGGGGGTGTGTCAAGTTCTCCTCCCATATTGCCACTGTCCCCACCCATCCTCTTCTGGTCACTAAGGTAAGAAGATTTTCGACATTTATTTCTGGCTTTGCATGATCACACCCCATGGGGAGGTCTTAATGCTTGCTTTCCTTGAGGAGCAGAACTGGTGACATGTTGGAGTGAAATCCATGGGCAGCATCTCCAGTCACTTGGCTGGGCAATGGGGTCTCCTGTGCACATTCCCTCTACCCTTGGCCTTGCTCCATTTCTTGACATCATTTGGCTTTTGTTTGGCCTGAGCTCCAGGCTGCCCCTCATCACTCATACTTGTGCCTTAGTCTGGCATAGAGAGTATTATACTCGGGTGAGAGCTTCCCCATCTGGCTACTCATTTCCTTTTTTGGCTTTGGAGAAAGGCAATGTTACTCTTCTCCTCCAGGCTGGGATGTCAGAGGGAATGGAGGGAAGCACATAGAAGTATTTTTGTTTTTGTTTTTGTTTGTTTGTTTGCTTTTGTTTTGTTTCTATGAGGTTGGGACATATACATACATTGTTTTTTGCTGCCCTCTAAGAGCAAAATTTCTCACAATCTGTGACAACATGAGGAAAAGAGAATATTGGAGATATTTTTTTCTGGTAGAACTATCTTAGATTCTGGATTCCACGTAACTGTATTTCTCTTATATCAAATTCCTGCCATCTTGATGGAGCAAGGATGGGGGTGGTTGAAATCCCACTCCACTTATTTCCACTGTCAACCTGAGCTCTCCTCTCTCCAGATCACAATAACTAGAAGTTTCTTGAGAATGCCAGTGTCTGACGAGCAACTTCTGCAAAATCTCACAAAGTAAGAGAGAAGCCGCAACAGTCCTCTCAAAAACCACAGAGGGAGCAGACATATGCTTCTTCTTCCCTAAATTTTCTGATTTCACAGAGAAATGGGTTAATGAGAACTTCCATTTGTGCACTTAGCCCCCAGCCTACCAGGCAGGTCAGCAGCTGTATTGTTAGCCTTCAAGCCACTGGGTATTTGGCAAAGCCAGAGAGGTTCTCAGGTTTCCAGCTTCCTGGACATATTCCCAATTTCTGGACTAGGTAATCAAGCTACCTGTTCTTTGCCAGAATCTTGTCCAAGTCTGCTCGATCTCTGGAATGCACATACTTCTGCCGTCTCAGGTGACCTACAAACTGGAGAGATGTTTTCTCCGGGCACCTCTCTTTTTATTAGCAATACCCCCAACTGTTCAACTTCAACCCTTTGATGATCTTGGGAGAGTTTAGACTGTTCCGCTGACAGCTCTAATTGTCTGCTACTGGCTGCCTAACAAATGCATTCCATTTTTAGGTGGTTCCAACTATAATCCTAGAGTCTCTTGAAAGTGGAAAACTAAATTATGAAAATAATTCTTTTGTTCAATTCCATTTCCTTATCTTAGCGCAGACTAAGATTTCTTTCATGCCTTCTGAGACACTATTTTAAAATCGATGTGTGTTGATGACCACAAGGTACAAAGCATTTGTGATGAGAAAACAAAATTGGGAGCATGTCCCACACTGGGTTTTTTTTCCCCTCCTTTTTTATGTAATTGTTATTTCTTTTAAATAATTCCTATAGCATAAGACTTTGCAAAGCATCACAGGAATAAAAGGGGCCTGGTTGCCTAGGCTTCCTACCGTCTATTTTCCTAATTCTTCATTGTTGCTGGCTTCATATCGTTTCTAGGCAGACAATTCACAGAAAAGACTCAGCTAAGACATGCTATCAGTTCATTTCTATTTATGATTATTGATGTGTAACAATTATCACATTATCTAGATAGTGAGATCTGCTCTATAAATTATAGTGGTGGAGTCAAGGCATTTTAGTGATTTTTGTATGCCATTATCTCGGGGAAATGCCTTCTTAGAAGTCTTGAATTAACTTCTTTTTTACTCCTAGATTTCCCCTTCATTTTTCTGTCAGAGGATAATGCACTAAAATTCACATGCTTGGTGAACTTCAACCTATGTCTTGGAGTAACATTTTTTATTTCTGAATTATGTATCTATGCCAACACACTGGAGCTGGGCTCACTTAGGTGGTGCTATCTATTGCAACTTTCAAAGCTCCAGAGAAGCTTTCTCTAAAGCTTTTTTTTTTTGTCCAGATCTCTGGGGCTGGTATAATCCACCCAATATTCTGGAGTCCCTGCCTCCTCTTCTGCATCTTGGCTGTAGCTCGTGGTTCCTTCTGGAAGTGGTAACTTTGATGAAGAGGATAAGATTGAATTTAAAGGGACCAAAAGGAGAATATCAGGAAATTACTAGATTTGGGGTAGAAAAAGTGAAATGTTAATAGGAAGCTGAACAGAGCACAGGCCTTTGAAAGATGCATTTATAGTATGAGGAAATTGCATGCAAGCTATACTGAAATGCTTCCAGCCTGGTGCAAGGGCCATTCACGACTCTCTGGCAACAGGAATAATGTTCATAATTAAAGGGAAACATACCTATAGTATCTCTGTTGCAGAACTAGGATTTGACAAGCAAATACTTTTGTGATCAAAGATTTTTATATTAAAGTAATAATATAGCTGTGTGAGTATACTCTATAACATTATTCTAATTTTATCAATCAAGAAAATGAAGTTTCTGAGGTTGAATTACTTGCCTAATGTGACACAGGCTAGGGGGGTGTCAGGGCTGAAATAGAAGAGGGCCGAGATTATTTTTTTTTCTGTTTTATTTTTAGTAAAACGAGAATAGGAGAGAGGCTAAAGCTGGTGGCCCGAAGTGACCATGTTAAAAGCCTTCATATTCAAAGAGCTGCCAGGAATTGGAGCTGCACAACTTTCCAGAGAATACCTAGGGGCTGTGGAATTAATCAGCTATACCATTACCTCCCACATCCCATCCCACCTTCACCAGACTTTCCCAAGGAAGAGGAGCAGTGTCTGAGTCATGGCCTGATGATGTTTCCTCCTCAGAGTCTAATGTAGGGGGGCATCAAGAGAATCATTTATAAAGCTAGGGTCTCCCTAAGAAGTGAAGTCTTATATTTCCTTTGCTGGCTGGAAGCCTGCATGAGCAGCAAGCTTCCTGACTTGCTTCTGGCCTCCTCCCCCCACCCCAGAACTAAGTGAGGACAAAGAGAAGTAAGAGAAGGATGGCATGAGGAGGGTGGTTAGAGGGACCAGGAGGCCAGGGACACCCCACTCAAGGTCAAGTCTCCTGGAGGTTTTATGAAAGAGGACCCAACCAGCAGCTCTTATTTCCTCACAAGAAGGAGCACAGAGATGAGGCACATCCCCAGGAAGACCACATCTGCCACCCTCACATCTGCGACACTCTCAACATCTGAACCCAGACCCACCGAGAGAGATCTGTGATATGCAGGCAGACATAAGAAGACTCCCACCCCTCTATCCTTCCTTTCACCCCAGAATCAGAAACAGTGCCTAGAAGGGAGAAGGGGATGGGATGCCTCAAAGCCAACTCCTCCTGCCCTTCTCTCCACGGGTACAGTTCTAATTTATTCTGGGAGGAAGGGAAGGGCCAAGCTGAGTATAAAATAAACCCAGAATTTGCCCCAGAATTGCTTCAAATTAGCAACTGAGAGCAAATCTAAACTCAAGAGAAACGCTGTCATTTTGGTAAAATGCCTCAGCCTGACATATTGGCCAAAGTAGGCCCACAACAGGTCCAATTAATGGCGTTGCTGTAAGGGCTAGAGATGGTCTACATAAAGTTTCTGGCTCATCGTACGTAGGTGCTCAATAAATTCTAATTAATGTTATTAAGTTAATAGCTGTTTTCAAAAATACTCTATTGAATGAAATATTTCAGTGATGATCAGACAAAAGGCACTATCGGTGGTATTTTATAAAGAGATATAAAATAATAACAATACCAAATAATAGATTATAAAAGTGATCTAAGAATCAGACAATCAAAAGATGTCTCCAGCAGATTCTGGGTTGAAGGTGGCCAAATCCCACAGAGAGGAAAGGGGCCCTCTGTGAACCAGAGAGAGGAGCTGCCCTCATGGCGTAGTTTTGAGGCCAATTGGGCCCACAGAAAAACCAGGAGCACTCCCTCCTGCTCTGCCAGGAAGGAAACCGGCCACGCTGGCAGCCTGTATGGACAGAAGGGTGCCCACCTGCTATTGAAGGGGTTGTCTCCAGGGATGATGTGGGTGCTGTCTTTGCCTGCCAGGAGCTTGATGCGGTCGTAGAAGGACTTCACTGCAGGCGAGTCTGTCTGGCCCTGCTGAATGATGTCCAGGGGGTCCCGGGACCCTCGGCAGAGCAGGCTGTTCTGACAGGCCGACTGCAGGCAGCAGTCAGGGTCCAGACAATCCACCAGGCCATCTGGAAGGGCAGAGGCAAGCCAGGGTCAGTGCATTTCATGGCACAAAGCTGCTGAGAGATTCCTTTGTCAGGAATATCGTCAGCTCTTTCCAAGGCCTTGAAATGGCAGGTCTCACACAACAGGCCTAATTTAATTCCAGTACGTATGCATAGACAATAAAATGAGAGGGAATAATTGAAAATGTAGATGAAAGATTATCCCCAGGTAGTAGATTAGTGTATGTCTTTCCTCTTTCTTTATTAGACTTTTCTAGGATTTCTTTTTCTTTTCTTTTCTTTTTTTTTTTTAGATTTTATTTATTTATTGAGACACACACACACACACACACACACAGAGAGAGAGGCAGAGACATAAGCAGAGGGAGAAGCAGGCTTCCTGTGGGGAGCCAGATGTGGGACTTGATCCCAGGACCCTGAAATCATGCCCTGAGCCTAAGGCAGACGCTCAACCACTGAGCCACCCAGGTGTCCGGGATTTCTGCTTTTTTTGTTGTGAGCAAGTATTATTTGAGTGGTTGGAAACAAAAACAACCTTTTTTGTTTTTGAACAGCACAGCACAAAAAATTATCCATAGCCAGTTCTTGGGGGCCTGTGCTAATGGGTGCACAAATAATCAAAATGCGTGGTATTCCCTAAGTCTTGATTTAATGGAGAAAAATGTTCCAGCCCCACTCCCTCTCAGGCAGGGAGGGTATTGCTGATCAGTTTGACAAGTGGGTGGGGTGAAATCTACATTTTTCAGGAAATGTGGAGAAATGGTTTTGGCTAGAGTACCCAGAAATTAAGCTATCAGTTCACCCAGCTGCTCCTGGTGGTACCTTGCCACACACCTGTAGCACTTTCAACGTCCTGATTTACTCGCCTAGATCCTTGCCTCTCCACGTCCCTTTCCTGGGCTGACTCCTATCATTCATATAACATTCAACAAATATTTGAGTGCCATCCATATTCTGGAAATGAAACATGGAACAAAGAACGAAGAATGATGGTATTTGTTCTTAAGGAGCTGACAGTACAGTGGGGGGGAAATAGATTTGATTCATCCTCTAAGACCCAGACTAGCTATGGCTGCCTCTTCTAGGAAGCCTTCCTGGTGATGCCTTTTGCTAGGTTAGGGTATCCCTGCTCTGTGTATCCCCGAATCAGAGTTTCTTAGAGAATGGTTCTGCATCAAAATCCCATGGGGAGAATCGAGGGTCCGCCCCAGAACTTCCCAAGGGAGAGCCTCCAGAAGCAGGTCCTGGCATCTGCCTGTTACACATGCTTCTCAGGTGATTTTAATGCACAATAAATTTTAGAAACCCTTGTTAATGCCAACTTCCTTGTGCTAGAATTAATTATCTCTGTGTGTTTGCCTTCCTGTCTGGAGAGTGAGCTCTATGAAGAGAATAACAGTGTCTTATTCATTTCTATACTCACATCTTAGTGCCAATCACAGAACTGGGTATTCAACAAAGGTTTGTTGAATGTATAAATGACTGTTTCCCCTTCTTCACATGTGCGTTAGGGGTGAGCATGTGAATGTTTCGGCCAGTCTTTGCTTCTTGGAATTCCCTACTAGAATGGATTAGTTGGCCAACCCTTATTCACTCTGTTGGGAATTGACTGAACACACAGTAGTAGAGAGAAAAGCTTGGAGAATAACTTGCTTGCACCTCCCAGATTTGATAGCAAGGTACTTTGGGGCCATAATTAACATCATAGAAACATGTACTCAAACCCTGGGCTGTGACTTGACAAACACTTGTACTGGAACACTGAATCAGGGGCCTGCCTGCGTGCTTTAAATTTACTACAATGTAATTTTTTGGCATTACTCTTTTCGTTTGGTTCTGCTAATGAAATTGAAATATGTAATTTCACCGAAGTTCCACTGTAATTTAGCAATTAATGTACAATTATTTTAATGCATTACTTTCTTTTTAGCAAACAAACAAATTAGGAGGTTGTGTGTTTTGCTTGGCTTTAAATTACTAAAACTAGCCTCTCATTTTCCACATGGGCAAATGTTGCTACTGTGCCTCGTAACACATTTAGATTTACGGAATTTCCTAGAAATACAGACACAGGAGGGTGAGCAGCCACACACACTTTAAATTTAGAGACTTTCCGAGTCAAAGCTCTGAACACCTCTGCCTGACGTGCTGACTGAATCAGGTACTCCCCAGAGGCTCACAAATCTCAGACCCAAGAAGCAGGGCCAGAGAATTGTACCTCAGCAGCAGGATGATGCTAGGGCATGGTCTCAGATCTATGTTCAGATTGTACAGTGGATCCCAGGGCCCCTGGCAGAATAAGAAAAAGAAAAGGAGAAAAAAAACCCCGCATAGCATTCCGCCTTTAACGTCACCTTCTGTGGACTGCCTTCACCAGACAGAAGGAATCTACTGTGGAATGCCTGCGTTGGATTTAAAATTATCCCACTGAGATCTGTTGGCGGTGCTTCATCCAGCAGATGCAGAAACTCCTCAGGTGAGAAGAAACACATCGCTATTAGCACCATAGTTTTCCTTAAGGCCGCTGGCCTCTTCTCATTAGAAGTTCCATCTGTCTCTGGTGGCCTTTCCCTCTGGGATGCTGGGAGCATCCCCTACCCCCCCTTCCGATTTACCACCCCTTCCATATAACCAGCTTGAGAACCTCATTGGGCTCAAATAGTAACTTAGGACAGTTTTCCTATTAAGCACTCAACACATCCCCCCCCCCCACCCCTGCTAGTCTGCCACTCATTCTGGACTTGCGACTTCTTCAAAAGTGTGGGCCTCAAATTTTTCCCACTGTTTTGTCGATTCTAGGGCTTTTTATTTAAGGGCCTGTCTGGCAGGAGATGTCCTATAAACACATCAGCAATAGCAGATGGCAAGTGCTAAAAAAGGGGGGAAAAGGATAGAAATGATTTCTTCCTACATATTTACATTTACCTGCTCCAAGACGGTGCATTTGGGGTTCTATCGGTTATTAAGTGTGAGCATACGTTATGTCTGTAATGACCTCATCATGTTGCGTGATTATGGGCTGCTGCTGCTGAACACTTACCGACGACACCGTGAACTTTAAATTGGCACTCCAATCTCCCAGTGGCCTGTCAGTCATGAGAGCCGCATCTTTATGCCAGCAAGCCCCTCGCATGGAGTCTGACATGGCAATCTTCAGTAAATTACCCTGTCACTGACAATCTTGCAGTTATCTCGCAAACAATCAAGCAGGCAATCAAACTGTTCTGAATTGCCAGTTCAGGACCTGAGAGGCTGCCGGCGTCTCTATTCAACAGGGGCGCGAGAGCAGCACAGCCCTCCCGTGACACTGGACGATTTCTTTCTTTATTTATCCACCTACTTGTTTGTCTGGTGGGCTTTCTCCCAGTGAGGGTGGTGACAGGGGTGTGCAGAGCCCATGATAAGGGCCCGGTTCTGACTCAGCGTTTGGGGAAAGTGACCCAGGCCTTCCGGCCCCTGCCCCACAACTGTGTTGTGCATGTGTTTCACGTGTCATCATTTACTTCACTCAGTGAGATGGGACCACGGAGAATTATCTAGGTGCTTTCTGTTAGAACACAGGCTAAACCACAGCTCTGGCTACATGCCACATGCATCTGTCATATGCTAGTTGTAATGGCCATTTCAGAGAAATATGGATGTGAGAAACTTTCTGGGAATCATGTGAGGCATTCTTTTTATTACTTTTGATAAAAAAAATCAGAGAGAATCTTTTGTAACAGGTCTAGCAACATGAAGCAGAAATCAGGGTGATGCTAAATTGAATCTTTTTTTTTTTAAGATTTTATTTATTTTTTCATGAGAGACATACAGAGAGAGGCAGAGATATAGGCAGAGGGAGAAGCAGGCTCCATGCAGGGAGCCTGATGTGGGACTCAAGGATCACGACCTGGGCCAAAGGCAGGCGCTAAACCGCTGAGCCACCCAGGTGTCCCTAAATTGAATCTTTTGAATTAGAATTCCTAAGATAAAATTTTAGCCAGAAAGTCTACTGTGTCAGAGGCAAGAGCCTGGCCTCTGGAATCAGATAGATGTGGGTTTGAGGCTCATCTCTTCTAGTCCCTGGCTGTGTAAGCTTAGAAAGATAACCAACCTTGCTGAACTTCAGTTTCTTTGCTTTTAAAAACTGAATTATAATAGTGCATATATCATAGGGTTATGTGATGATGAATAAATGAATTGATGTGTCTGGCATAGTATGTGTTCAATGAACCATAGGTGTTACTATAACCAGGAAATCTGGAAAGTTTTCAACTTTTTCAGTTTATAAGAACCAGATATGGATATCATCAATGAAATCCCCTATTTGAGTCATTCACTGGTATGTGCTATGGGTAGGTTGAATCTTGACAAGAACATAATGTTTCCACATAGTGATAAGTTAATTGACAGTAATAATAAATGATATAGGTTGAACAAGATTTATACATATTCTTGATTTAAATCCTCACAGCAACCCCACAAAGCAGAATATAACCCTTAAGCTGTACACTCTGGATCAGGGTGTCTGGGTTTGAATCTCAGATCAGGTGCTACCCACCTGCTGACCCTGGGCAATTAACTGCTCTGCATCTCAGTTTCCTCATGTACAAAATGAAGATGATGATGACGATGACATTAGAAAGTGCTGTTTGGAGGATTGAAGCAGTTATTACATGTATAGCACTTGGAATCGTGCCAGTGAACACTCAGTTAACTATGTGTTATGCCCATTATCACGCCATCACCCACCTTATAGAGTTGGAAACTGAGGCTCAGAGAAGCTAAGTAAGTTATCCAAGTGGCTAAGCAGCGGCTCTGGATAAAAAGTAGGAAAAGGCAATCAGTGAGATCATTACCCTCTGTCTTCTTCATTACCAGAAGGAGGAGACATTCCTTTCCCAAAGGGAGTCTACAGACAGTCTACAGACAGGGCAGTGGACACCCATCGACTGGGGAAGTATGGGTGGTCGTGAGATTTAATTACTTCTGCAGGCCTGTCTACATCTACAGCTGGGAAAGAATCAGGCTGGTTGAAACAAGCTTCTAAAAGTGAATCAGCATGAGAGACAAGATGCCTGGGAATTCATTCCCTGCAATGCAGGCTACTGAGGACCACACTATTTACCTGTGAGATTCAAACCCCCCATTCAGCTGTTTACCATCGGCACAAAGTGGCACTTGCCTTCTGGGCTGGCTACAAGTTTGTGCCAGCTGTTTCCAGCCCTGTCAGTTCACTCTGTTGGATTTTTAAAGGAGCTCCTAAATAGGCAAAAGATATAACCTCAAAGCCTTAACTGAACACATACCAGTGAAGCTATGCTCAGTGGGGAGGAGGCCATGGGTCAATGGAAAGGCTGCAGAGAGCCACAGCAGATACTGGATATTTCAGAGTTGCCTGGAACATGTACATCTTTTCTGCTTGGGAAAGGCTAAGTCTGCACATCACTCTTACAGGGAAGAGAGGTCTCTAGGAATGAGAGGGTATTTATTTCATTCATCTCATTTATTGTCCTCTTTGATCTTTGTAAACTGAGCAGCTTATGGAGAATCTGGATGGAAGCATTTTGTTCAATTTTGGTGCCTTTTATTCCCTGTAGCTTGGTATGCAAGCGATTCCCTTTATAACCTGCATGAACTCTCCGGCTTTCTTGGGTATTAAAGGCTTCAGAGAAACATCTAAATTTACTTTTCTTAGTTTCATTTTGTGACAGGGTGGCACAAATCGACTCCAATAATTCACTTCAGGTGCCATGGATGGCTCTGCTAGTGTCCGCAAGCAGGACCTGACTGAGAACTGGTCAGCATCTCAGATTTTAAAAATGAGCTCCATTCTTTCCAATCATGGTTTGATGAGAGGCATCACCAACCACCAAATATACCTTCCCTATTCATCTGGCCAAGAGGATGGTTAAAACTAGGAAGAGTACACATGGTTCCATTTATGGGATGTTCAAGAACAGGCAAAGTTAATAAATTATGACAGAAAGTTAGAAATTGTAGTTGCATTAATGGGGAGATACTGGCTGGGAAAGAATACAGGGGAACTTTCTGGGTGCTGGGAATGTTCTAGATCTTCATCTTATTCACCTATCTATACACACCTCCAGGTATGTATTTAAGATTGTGCAATTTATGTACTTGCTAACAGATGGACTTTAGGTAAGATACCAACCTCTCTGTGTTCTGTCCTCCTTATTTACAAAGTGGGCATGATGATGCTATCTCACAGGAGCAATGAGAGGGCTAAGATAATCCACTCTAGGTATAAGAACAGCTGTGAGCATCTAGTAACATAATACATGCTTCTGGATCTTTTTACTTCTTTTCTTGGCATCATAAAAGTTTGTTTAGCATACAGAGTGAGGCACTTGCCCAGTTCTCATTTCCCCAAGTAAAACAGAGGGAATCCAGGTGGTAGACCCCACAAACCCTAGGGCCACTCTTGTGATCAGTTAATGATGGGGAAGTAGAAAATTAATAAAGAGTGGAGAAATGGGAGAAGAAAACAAGCTGGAGCAAGAAGGAAGAAGACTGTGCTCTTTGCTCTTTGTGTTGGAAATTAAGGAGTGGTGGAGGCTGGCTGGCAAAGGCCAAGGGCACCTGAAGGCCAGGCACATCAACAGATTCTTGAATAAGGAGAAATATGGCAACCCTAGGATTCTTTGAGTGATGGGAATTATTTTAAGGTGAGCTCTTTCAGGACCATGTCTAAAACGTGTGGAGTCCCTAGCAAATATCTTTTTTGGCACGCCCTGTCTGTATGAGCAATCTGAGCTACCTGAATTGACACCAGCACCATTCTCATGCTGGTCTCACATGATCTTGCAAAATACTCCTCCAGCCAGCAGGAGCAATTTACTTGCCAATATGTCCACTGGAATTAAGGTCGGGCACTAGGCCCTAAGATACCTCACAAAAGCAAGTCCCCAAATGTCTCTGAAAATCTGGTCAAACTTACATGCATGGGGATGGGGTGAGGGATGGTAGAGGGTCCTACAATGGAGAAATAGGGGCCAGAGCTCAGGCAGGTCCTAGTCTGGGCTGGTGTGTTCCTGCCAGGTAGCATTGCTGACCCTGGCTAGTCCCTGCCACTGGAGGAGCACTTAGAAAATTTCAAGGAGAAGGGGAGCACTCCAAAGCTCAAGGATTCACTTACCCAGAGTAGCCCTGGATTCTTGGTCCAGTTAGACAAATAGCAAAAGAATACAGGCTTTAGAGTCAGAATGGCTAAAATCTGTTCTCTCATTCATTAGCTTTGTATACTTGGCAAGTGACTGACCCCCTGTGACTCAGTTTTCCCAGCCATAGAATGGACTTAATAGCACCTACTTCACCAAAGAGCATGAAGATGCTATGGGACAGTGCATATGAAATGAGATGGTGAAGGTATTGCACTGAATACACAGCAAGAGCTCAACCAATGGAGGCTATTCTTCATAATATTGTCTGCTCTCCACCAGGGAAGGCCTTGTTCCATTTGCATTTTACCCAATGTCTGCTGACAAGTTGGAAGGGAGGGATAATTGAAAGTATTCTGGCTTGATGTAACTAAAAAGTGAAAGGAGCAGGCAAGGCTGACTTGATTTAACCTGGCAATATGAGATTAGTTCTTCATTGCCTCTGTTAGGTCTCCCGCATTGCCAACCTTTTAAAGCAATAGATTGGCTGACAGGGTGCTCATTTGGAAGGTTTCACCTGCCATCAATACCCTAGCTGCCTGATGGACCATCGTTATGCAGGCATCCCCTCCCTCCTAACCAGAGCAACCGCCATTCTTAAATATTGCAAGAAGTAAAATCGTATTTGTGCTCCTTCTGGAAGGCCTGTTGGAAGCTTTGCTCTCGCTTCGTGCCAACTCTTTTTTGACAGTGATTTCCAAGGCCAGAGATACTTGCTCCAAACACCTTTGGCTTTTCTTATGACTCAGCAATGGAAGATCAATCATGTCTGACCAGAGACCTGGCAGAGTGGAGGCCCCACTGAGCTGTTTTTCTGGGTTTCCTACTGTTCAGGATGGATGTGGGAAAGACAGTGAAGGCTGCTTAGGAAAACCCAGGACACAGTCTAGTAAGACCACTTCTTATCAGGATTCTGACTCACCCTGAAGCCACTGGGGCATCTGGTCAACCCAACACGTATGGGGGTCGGGGGGGAGGGTTGGTAGGAATTCCATGACAATGAGCTTGCAGTGTGTGTCCATTTTTTTTTGAGTTTATTAAAACTAAGCAAATGGAAAAAAAAAAGCCCCAAACAAATATCATCAATAAAAACCTTTAAAACTAATGCTAAAATCTAACCATCACTGGAATCACCTGGAACCTTGCTAAAATAAAGATTCTCTGGTCCTACTGTGTTCGGCATTTCTGACAAGTTTCCAGGTGATGCTGCCGCTGTTTTGAGCACTGTAGTGCCGGAAGTCAGGCACTAAACCTCTGTTGGTCAAGGTGCGCTCCCTGACCTCCTGCCCTAGAACCTCCTCAGTGATTGTAAAATGCTATTCTTGCTGTCACCCAGGCCTACTGAATTTCTGGGTGTGGAAACTGAGAATGTGCATTAAAAAAAAATTATTTATTTATTTTGAGAGAGAGAGAAAGAGAGAGAACCTGAATGTAAGCACAAGGAGTAGGAGAGAGAAAAACCTCAAACCAGCTCTCTGCTGAGCATGGAGCCCAACGCGGATGCAGGACCCTGATATCATGACCTGAGCAGAAACTAAGAGTGGAACACTTAACTGATTGAGCCACCCAGGTGCCCCAAGAATGTGTATTTTAAAGAAGATTCCCAGGTAATTCTTTTGCCTACTAAAGCTCAAAGACCTCTGCTCTGAATTATTGAAAACGCTCCTCAGATATCCATAGCAGTCCATCTCACTCTGAGAGACTAAAGGAGTTTTCCTGAACTATGTCTCCAGGGGGATGTTAATAGGAGTTCCCTAAAACATAGAAGTGGAGGTGGCACTGAAGGATCTGTGGTCAAAAACAACTTGAGAGATGTTGGTTGAACACTTAAACTAGTTTTTAAATAGGATTTCTCAGGGCCTTTGATGTGTGAATATGCATTATTAATCTTTAATGTTGCAATGGAGCATGCAGCACTTCCTGACCAGGACCCCTTTTGACCCAGAGCACCTCTCCACAACAGTCTAGTGCAATACAGGTTGGGAAGTACTTCATGAGAATGGAGCTCTAGGCTTGGGAGTTCTGTCCTTGGAAGGATCAGCTATACCTTCATCGACTTAATACTCACAAGTGGTAGCCCTATGCTTGATTGACCTTCTCATAAAACGCATGCTTTGGAGTGGTTAAATGCAACACAAACCACATCATCACTACCAGCATATCAGCTCAAAGCCCTTGTCCCTGGCCTCCCAAAGCCAGCATATCTCAGCATAGAGACCCTTTGTTACAGGTCACACATCTCGGGAGTTGGTAGGATGATGAAGCATTAACGGTAATCATGTTTAATCAGAGCAAATGGATGGCATTTATGAAAAGCTTACTATAGGTGCCTGGGTGGCTCAGTTGGTTAAGCATCTGCCTTTGTCACGATCCCAGAGTCCTGGGATGCAGCCCCGTGTGTCCAGGCTTCCTGCCTAGCAGGGAGCCTGCTTCTCCCTCTCCCTCTGCAACTCTCTCTGCTTGTGCTCTCTCGCTCTATCAAAAAAACAAAACAAAACAAAAAAAAAACAAAAAAAAAAAACCCACCAAAACCAAAACACAAAACAAAAACAACAAAACCCAAAAAACTTACTACATGTCAGGCACTGTGCTAAGTGCTTTACCTGCATTCCTTTGTTAAATCACCACCAGAATTCCAGGGATCATTAGCACCGTTGTTTACAGGTGAGGAATTGGAGATTTAGAAAGAGAGGAAATAACTTGCCTGAGACCAGACAGCTTCTACATGTTGGGCTGTGTTTTGACTGAGTTCACTGTACCCTGAAGCCAAATCCTATATGAAGCTGCCCTGTAAAGTCTGTTACAATAGAACATTCTGAACGGCCAACACACAGGAGCCGCTGTGCCTGCTGCCATGACACAGTAGTGCTTGCACTAAGCTCTTTCACCTAAGGCAGGACTATGTCAAACAGAAGAAGAACAATTAAATACACAGAGTGTTTGCGCCAGCCCTCTGCCCCAGCTCCTACTTCTGACAGGAGGACCACTATAGGGCTGTTTCTCAGTCAGCCGCTGAAGCTCCTCTGTGTTTTTGCAGCCTGCACCTTGTACCCTTGTATCCAGTCATCATCCCCTATACTCATAAGAACACTTTGAGATAGCTTCTATGATCTCTGTTTTGCAGGTGAAGAAACTGAGGCTCAAAGAGGTTAAGAGCCTTGTTCACAGTCACACAGCTAGTGAATGATGGAGGAGTGAGTCACCATTCAGCTGTCTACCTCCAAAACCTACACTTGGCTTCTATCCTCAATTCTTCACAGGAGAGGAGGCTGTGAGTAGTCCTGGCTATATAGAGGTGCCTGTGAATAGTGTAGGACGTGGGAGAGGAAATGCTGAGGCTTCAGAAAACATCTCCATTCCCTAGTTGCTGTTCTTTCTCTCAACCTCTTTCTGTCCCCCCCCCGCCCCCCCACTTCTGCTGCTTCTCCTCAACCCGGACAGAGCCTCCAGGAATAATGATCTCACTTGATGAGAGTTTGCCCACCTCGGACATTCCCTGACAGGCCTCTCTGGCACAGCCTCACCCTTGTTAGCCTAGGGCCATGTTTTTTATACCTGAGGGATTTCTCTCCTGGCTGCTGCCGTCTCCCCGCTGTTCTGTTACAAAAACTACTGGCAAGAGAGAGCAAAGGTCTCTGATCTCAGCCCCCAATGTTCCCAAATGCTCACCCTCTGCCTGCTGTTCCTGGCCCCTCTCCTGTGCCCCTCATCAACCTCCCTTTCAGAGAGCCCACTGACAGGTCAGACAGAAGCCAGCCCAGCAGGGGGTGGCGGACTGGTGGGGTGCCAGACAGTGACCTGCTGGGCCCCTCAGAAAGGAAAGGGCTGTCACCACCGACATCTCCAAGCAACAAAGCGGAACGGTTACTTTCCACCTGAGGAGAGACCTTGTCTCCTGGGGGGAGGTGGGAGGACTGGCCCCTGAGCTGAGAGAATTAGCAGAGGGCATGATGCCTGTCCTCCTGGTGTATAAAGAAGCACCCCAGGCTGCCAAGTGGGAGAAAGGACCAGACTCAACTATCATGCAAGCTTCCGGTTGGATTAGGAAAATGAGAAGTACTAATTCCTAAACATGGCTCTTCCCATGTTTCAGGTATTGTGCTTAGCACTCTGTAGAGATCACCTCATTTCATCTTCACATCCGCTCTATGGTGTAGGGACTAGGAGCCAGTTTTGGACTACCAATCAACATCACAGGATCTGGAGGTTTGCAACATACTGGCTGTGTGGCCTTGGGCTAATTAGCTTACCTCTCTGAGCCTCAGTTTTCTCATCCATAAAGTGGAAATGATAATAATACTAGTTTAATAGGGACTTTGTGAAGGATTAAACAAGCCTTGTGCAAAACCATCTGTTTACTCTGGCTTTACAGATGGAGAGCCCTTTGACAAGGTTGGGCAGCTGTTCATGAGTGGCAGAGCTGGGATTTGCACACAGCTGGCCCAGCCTCAGATTTGCTGATCTCTCTTACCACTCTGTGCCTTATGAGGCTGGCCATGGTTTGAGAGATCCGGCTTCACTCAATGTGATTCTCAGCAGCCCCTGCCTTTCCTCTTGTCTCAGAGAAGGACTATAGAGCCTGCATACCTACTGCCACCAACCCAAAGGAAGTCCATGTACAGGGTGAGCCAAGTTGACAACAGAGATGAAGAGCAGTATAACCGTGTGTTCACCTCCTACTGGAAAGAAATAGCATATCTTACATTTGGATTTTCTTTGCATTAATAAAATGGTATGAATGGTATATCGTGATTTGGGTGTCATTGTATGGATATGTTTTTTTAATCCTAAAATGAAAATGTATTCATACTAAAATAATGTACTGAGTAAAAGACAACTGCTTTCTATCCTAGAGACTTCTCATTAAAACTTTTATTCATTCAATTCATTGAATAATGAGTTGACCAAGATAGAGAGGGACCCTGCAGTTAGGAATCTAGATTCTAGAGGGGAAACAGACAATTAGCAAAGAAATGTATGACTTTGAGAAAGTGATAGTGTTCTAAAGAAAAGTAAGGCAGAGTAAAGGCTGGGAGAGTGATGGAGGAGGGGGGTTGCTGCTTTAGATGGAGGCAGGGTAGGGAAGCCTTCCCAGAAGTGACATTTGGGGAGAAACCTGAATGAGATGAGGAAACAAGTTGTGGAAACCTCTGGAGAAAGAACATTCGGGGCAGAGGGAACAGCAGGTGCAAAGGCCCAGGGTGGGAAAGTATCTTGAGAGTAGGAACAACAAGTTGGTGAATGTTGGGATGGATGATGGAGATGAGTAGAGGAAGATGTAAGTGCTGAGTGGAAGGAAGAGCCCACTAATGCAGAGCAATAGAAGCCATGGTTGTGACCTGGATGCCATTCTATGGGAGATGTAATGCCCAGGGAAGGTTTGCACAGGGGCATCATATGATCTGACTTTTATTTTTTTTATTTTTATTTTTTTTGACCTGACTTATAAAGGGATTCTTCTCCTTTTTTCAGGCAGCCAGGGAGATGATGGTCATACAGATTGAGCCTGCCTACCAAAAGCAGTCAATCATCTTTTAAAATAAGAAGAAGGGCTTGGAGAAACTGGCCAGGAGAAGGTCCCACAATACTATAAAACAAGGAAGCCAACCGAGAGCAACTATTTGGACAAGAAATACCTCTTTACTGATCATGCATCCATCAGAGGGTGGATCTGTCTGATGTGGTGACCAAGATGAAGATGCAGAGGACCACTGTCACCGACTGGGACTACCTCCCCTACATCTGAAAGTATAACCAATTCAAGAAATGCCACTAGAACATGTCTGTGCCCCATCCACCTGCTTATGGGATGTCCAGATTGGTGACACTGTCCCACTGGGTGAGTGCTAACCCTTGAGCAACACTGTGCACTTCAACATGCTCCAGATCACCAAGGCCACCAGCACCAAGAAGCAATTCCAGAAGTTCTGAGATGAGACATCTGCCCACACGCCAAAGAAAACAGTTATTTTTCCAGTCATGGGCCCAGCTAAAAAAATAAACATAAAAATAAAAGGATTCTTCTGATTGTTTTGTATAGAATAGTCTAGAAGCTAGAGACCCAGTGGTCCAGCCCAGTGCAATTGGATGCATGATTGGGTGGAGATGGAAGGATATTAAGAAACCATGGTCTTAATGGTTAGGGAAAAAATGCATGGCACCAACTTTGGGTGTGAGGGGGAATGGGACAAAGGTGCACATGCAATCTGTGCAGCAACACTCACAGACAAAGGCGTCGTGTGAGAGATTTGGAATGACCACTGCAGCAGACCACGTGGTAGCTGGCAGTGCTGTACATCAGAGGGTGCTTTGGGTGTGGGCCCCAGTGGGCTGGAAATTTCTCCCTGGCTCTGATTCCTGAACCATGTGCTTTATGAGTAAGCATAGCAGAAGTAAGAGTAGGAGAAGCTTGCCCCAGTGACTATAGCGCCCCTTTCTCTGTGGGTTCCCCTTCCCCTTCCCTGTCCCAGATCCCAACAGCTTTGGACTCTCTGGCAAACCCGATATACAACTACTTTCAGGAAAACAGGTCTGGGAGGAGAACAAGTAAGACTTTTAGAATTAGGAGAACCAGCTGCAATCCCAGCACTTCACTGCTGACTTTGGACAAACTACTCTCTAGCTTTTTAGTTTTTTTTGTTGGTTAAATGGAATCCTCTATTGTTAAATGTCAGCAGCTAACTCAAAGACTTTTTTTTTTTTTTGACCCTATGCAGGCCAGACATGTCAGTGAGCCACCCAGATCACTGGGTTGTGATATCTGAGGGAAAATACACTCAGTCCAGCATGAGTGGGTGTGGGATTGAGGGGGATTGTACACTAGAACAGGAACCCAAAGATGGATTTCTGATTTTAATATGCTATATAATGAGCTTTTGATTGGGAACAGTATGTGTGTTTAGAGTCTCTGAAGTCACATTACACAGGGAGATACTAATAATTGGACCTGTCCTTTAAATCAATTGGCATTTAGGCACTTCCTATGAACTTGCTAGTCAAACCTCACAAAAGGCCTGCGAGGTTGGTATTGCTATTCCCAGTTTACAGCTGAGGAAACAGAGGCTCGGATAGGTCAGGTGCTTTGCACAAGTAAGTACAACCAGTAAGAACTGGAGTCAGAACTTACAAAAATCTGCCTGACCCAAGAGCCTGCAAGCCCCAGCAGAAAAGGGCACAGCATCAACTTCAGGCATGAAGGGGAATGGGAGAAGCCCCAGGAAGTCACAAGGGTGAGAGGCCAGGGCCAGCTACCGTGTACTCTCTTCTAGATGCTCCTCCCACATCTGTCCTTTACTCCAGTGTTCTTGGAAGGGGGGAGAGGAACAGATCCTGGGATTGGAGCCCTGAGCCCCTCTCCATAGCCACATCTCTGTGGCAGGGCTTTCAGTGAGTACAGTGACACACCTGGGCTTCATATGCCAACCATGTTGCCCCTGCCTTGGGATGCAGAGCTTTTTGGCATGTCCTCCCCTTCAGGTGGCCCAGGGATGCCACACTTGGAGGAATCACTCTCTCAGCACTTGGGATCCCCCCCAAACTGCACCTATTGTGTCATATCAGTGATTCCCAAAGTGTCAGTATCACCTGAGTCCTTGTTAGAACACGTATCCCTTAGAAATGCATGGCCCTGCACCAGACCTACTATACCAGAAACTTGTGATTTGGGCCCAGTGACCTATGCATTAACATCTTCCCGGTGATTCTGATGCTCGCTGACCTAAGAGAACCATTGTACTAAGTATTTTCCATGTATGAACTCATCTGAGCTCCCAATATCCTATGAGGTGGCAACTAGCATTAGTCCCACTTTACAGATGACAAAAGTGAGGCTTACAGAGATAGATCAAATGGCTCCCAGACACACTGAAACAGTGGTGGAACCAGGACGTGAACCCAGAGCTCCTAGCCCCAAAGCCTCTTTACCACCCTGCCAGGCTGTCTCCTCCCCTCGCAGTGAAAGGATGCACACATGCGAGGAAGAGACATAGAGAAAGCCCACTCTTTCTTCTCTGCTGCGAGCATATGTGTTTAGGAATAACCCAAGCAGATATATCAGCCTTCTGTCTGAGGGAAGAGGTGTGGTTGCAGTTTTGAGACCAAGATGCTAAATGCAAGAAGGCAAAGCAAATACTTGGGGTAAGCTTCCCTCTGCCTGGTGCAGCAGGCGCGGCCTGGCTCTCTCTGTCCAGACCCGCTTCCCCAGCCTCACCGTCCTTCAACTCTCTGTCAATCTTCCCAGAGGTCTCTGAGTACACGCAGCTGTCCCTTGTCCTCTGCACCTTTGCCATCTCTTTGCCCACAATGCTTTCCCTGTGTTCCCGATGTAAGTCCTCTGTAGCTTTCAAAATTCGAGTTTTTCCTGTTTTGGAAGCTCCTTGGCCTCATTCTAACCTGAACCCTTAGTATGTGGCTTTGTAGCGGCTGATTTCACATTTGTGTCACACCCTCAGCAGACCTTGGATTCTCTAATGCAGAATCGGAGTCTCCTTCATTCTGGTGGCCTGGCTGGGTGTATGCATGTGACTGGTGGGGGCAGAGGTAGTGTTTGCTCTCACCACCATCCGTGACAAGAGGTGCGAACAGGGCCAGGGCTAGAGATGGGTGAGGGAGGCTGGCCTAGGGTCACAATTAAAGGAGGTGCTCACTCTTGGGTGCAAAGGTGCCTGGACTCATCCTAGTCTAGTTGCTAGGTCTCAGACCAATCTCACCAGGCACACATTCTCTTTAGGGTGACTGGGTCCTTGTAGGAGCATCATGCTATAGAGAAAATGTACCAGATTTTAGAGCCAGGAAACTTGGCCTCTGACCCAGATCCGCCCTACCCTGTTGTTTGCCCTCGAAGAAGTTACTTCCCCTCTCTGGGTTTTAGACCTGCTGGGGACTCCACATTTTAGTCTTTCTGAATCTCACATTCCCAGACTCCACAAACCCTGTGAATCAAAGAGGCAGTGTCCCTCAGTGTGTGTGGTCACAGAGTTCCGGGAAACGGGGTTGGCAGATAGATCAATGATGAAGCACCTTGAGCTCAGGAAGATGAGGGAATCCTCCCTGGAAAGGTTTGGTCTTCATTGTGCTGGGGGAGAGAGACAGGCACTGCACACAGAGCTTTGGGGCACACCTTGCAGTTTTCCTTGGAATCACATTTGGCCACATAGCTCTGGCTCCTGTCCAATCCCCCAGAGCTCTTGGCTGAGAAGATGGAAAGTCAAAGAAAAGAGCACAGACCTTGGGCAGCTGCTCTGGCTGTGCTGCAGAGAGTGTCTAGCTATTTAAAGTCCAACTGCTCCACTTTCCCCTGCTTGTACCCTGGCATTCCAGTGCATAAGCACTTTGTGGCAAAAATGCATTCCAAATCCAAAACTGGGGGGAAAAAAGCTAATGCCAATGCTATTTTTCAGAATGTTGCAGAATTTGTGTTTCTGGGGGTTAAGGGTGTTAAGCACTCACAGATTGCCTGCTCCGATCCTGGACACAATAGTCAGCTGCTGTGAGGGGTGCACAAGGAAGGCTCTTGACTTGGGTTCTGAGTCCTGGCATGGCTATATTTTAGCTGTGGGGCCTGGGTAAGCCACTCCGCTTCTCTGGCCCTTAGTATCTGCCTCTATGTAAAGGATGTTAAGAGGCTCTTAGGGCTCTTGTGGGCTATTGTCATGATTTATTTGGGCAATGTGGGTAAAGTCTTAGTAAGTGCTCCATGCATCAGGCCTCTGACATCAAGTCAAAGACACTCCCTGTTCTGAAACTATCTGGACTCCTCTGATATGTCTCTAGGAGATGTTAATACCTGCACCAGATTTCTCAGCCTTGGCATTATTGATATTTTGAGTCCAATCATTCTTTGTTGTGGGGGCTATCCTGTGTATTTGGGAGTTTTAGCAGCATCCTGGGCCTTTACCCACTAGATGCCAGTAGCATCTCCTTTCTTCCTCCTTCCCTGCTTCTTCCCTTCCTCCCTCCCTCATAAAATGTCTCATGATGTTGCCAAATGTCCCTGGGAGAGTAAAGTTGTCCCTGGTAGAGAACTGGTCTGGGCTGAGGGGAGGACTGGGGGGTGCAAAAGACCTAATCCTGGCACCAGGGCTCTTGAGCCTTTATTCAAATGCTGGTCACAGGAACCAAGAGGGAGCTTGCTATAATCTAGGCAGTTTCTCTGGCCAATGCAAAAAATATGTGAAGCCAACATAAGGATATAAATGTTACCTCTTTGCCCACCAGTTAAATCTGTGTTTTGATCCTTTAATTCCCTAAAATAAGTGATTTAAATTATTAAATTTTTTTTGCAAATTATGCATTTTAATCACCATTTTATGATGAATAGTTGATTTGTCATCTAATCAGGGAAAAATATAATCCCTTAAGAGACACTTAATAATCATTTAAACTACTAAAAACTTGATTAGAAAAGACTAAAGGTATGATATTAAGTAAACTCATGAACTTTAAATACCTTCTTTTCCTCCCAACAAATTCCATGGTCAAATACATTTACTGTGAGAAGGTGTTCGGTGGGTAAGTTCTATGTTTGAGGTGACTTTTCCTGAGGTCTCTTTACAACAATTCTGTACTTGTTTGAACCTTCTTCAGAAACAGTCTCCAAATTTAGTCAGCATTTGAGAAGAAATGAGCTTCTGCCTTTAAAGTACCAAAGTGGTCTATCACAGTGGTTAGCTGGAAGCCTATTTTGAATATTACCTTCTCTACCCTCTGTATCCTTATCTATGATATGGGAAAATTATAAAGAGATTCACAGAACTTCTGTTTCTGCTGTGAAGACACAGACAGCATGCTAGGAAGATATAGATGGGATAATTTAGGAGTGTGACATTTGTTGTGAAGGAAATACCATGGGGTGATGGGGGGAGAGACAGATAGGTCAAGACAGGCTTCTTTGGGGAGGTGACGCTTGAGTTGGGAACAGAAAATGGCTGCCAGTCATGCCAAATGCCCAGGTCAGAGGGTTTCTGGCCCTGGATCAGCAAAGGCCCTGAGGTGCGACTCAGCTCAGCATGACAGGATGAGGGGTGGGCAGAAGAGGGTACAGCAAGCAGAGCTGCTGTGGAGGGCGGTGGGGGATGGGCGAGAGAGGAGGAAAGGGCACATCACAGAAGTCCCTCCAGGTGAAGGTGAAACGTTTGATTTTGACTTTTTCTTTTAAGAGATTTTATTCATGTATTCATGAAAGACACAGAGAGAGAGGCAGAGGCATAGGTAGAGGGAGAAGCAGGTTCCCTGTAGGGAGTCTAATGTGGGACTCGATCCTGGTAGCCCAGGATCACGCCCTAAGCCAAAGGCAGATGCTCCACCACTGAGCCACCCAGGAATCCCTGATTTTGATTTTATCTACATGAGAAGCCCTTTGAGGGCATGGCATGATCTGATTTACAATTCAGAACTATCACTCAGGCCGCTGTGTGGAGGAACAGAAAGCATGGTGTGGTAGAAGCAGCAGAGAAGCCCACCCGTTGGTTGCCCATCCCATTACCCAGATGCCTACAAAGCTCAGAACAGGGCTCAGTGCATGTAAGCTCTCAAAAATCTCACTGACTGTAGTTTTTATATGCGATAAAGAATGGATTCTACCTTTTTTCTTTTTTTTTTTTAAACCTCATTAGAAAACTGTGTCCCAACCCTCAGTTTCCTAAACAGAAGATTCTCTAGTCAAATAGGTTCCCAGAGGTCAAAGATCTTATTTATACTGGAAGATTCAGAATAATTTCAGCCCCCCCATTGCCATGTGGTCCTCAGTTGGGGGTTAGTTCTGTTTCCTTCCCAAGGAAGAGAGACCCAGTGCCTGGCCAGCTGGCAGTGGCCTCAAGGCCACATTTCCCTTGTAAGCATTAGATATATTGCTTTCCTCTCTGGGAGCTAATTGGGGACTCTGTTTATGGCTCCAGCTACATTTGCCACAGGTCTTTGGACTGCAAGGGGAATCCTCATCCAACCCAATTAATAGAGCAATGTTGTACTTCTAACCTGTCCCCCACCCAACCAATCCATCAACATGATTTGCACACATTAATCAAGGCATTTACAATGGGTTCACCAAGCTTTATCTCTCATTGGATAAAGAAATGGGACTATTTGGACTTGAGAACTATAACTCTTCCAGAGTCCCTGAAGTCCTGAGCTTGGCGCTGCTAAATGCACAGACAAGGTGTTATTAATTAACAATTGAGATAAATGCCGGAATAGCATCCCTGAATTATGTCAAACCAATTTGGATGGTTATGGGATGGGGAAAGGGGGAGGAGGCCATGGGCAAGGGGTGGGCTTCATCCGTTCCAAGTGCTTTGGACAGACTCCAGTGTTATTTCTCCTCATTTAGACCTGGCTGGAGCGCCTGGAACTCAGGCCAGCATCCGCATCTCTTAACCCAAGGCAGCCTCCTTTGGAGCAAAACAAGGAACCAAACTTCACAGATAGAGGTGGGCTGGGAAATACTGTTATGGAAGCCTTAATGGAGGGAAAGAACTACAGAAGATGCTGGCGGGTGGAAGAGCCCCCATCAGGGGTTCCTGACCACACAGATCGGTGGCTTTGAGGACTCTCCCAGGAGATGGTACTGAAGACATGGGGTTCAACATGGCGATGGGCTTCTTGTCCTGTGGCCAATACCCACACTCCATGACCATCGCCTCTCTATGTTCCCACTGAAGGAGGGTCTTCCACCCTGTCAACCCTGGCTGCAATAATTATAATAATGTGTTTATGCATCTTATCTTTTGAGATGGATATGAGCTCTTTGTGGACACTTATCATATTTGGCCTAGTATTTCCAAAGTCCAACATGAGCAAACCCTCAATAAGCATTTGTTTGTTAGACCACAAATGAATAGCTAGGGGATGGATGGATGGAGGATGCACACCCTGATGATATAATTAAATGTTTTTTTAAATCTTGAAGTGAATATTGGTCACCTCTCCATCCAGGAATGGAGAATACTTCTCAAAACACACTCAAATTATTAACTGAGAAACTAAACATGAGAACGTGTTCATACGTTGTCAATTACTTATTTCTTCTTGACCTAAAATTCCCCTCTCCTCACTTTACTTCTCTCCCTTGAGTTTTGGGAATCTTAGCAGTAGGGGCTAGGTGTGTGGGCACTAGGCATTGAGCTGGGTCAGCCTACTCAGTGGGAAACCATTATTTAAACAAGTTTTCCTCAAAATGTGGTCTGCAGACCACTTGTATCAGAATCCTTTGAGGTGCTCAATAAAAATGCAGATTCTTAGGTCCCATATTTGACTAGATAAATCAGAATCTCAAAGGTAGGGGCCTAGAAATCTAATCTAAATTTTAAACAAGCTCTCCAGGGTGGTTATGCAATGCTGAAATTTGATACGCACTGGTTAGAACCTCAGTGGTTATGGACGATGGGAAAGTTACTGGTTGGGCTCCATCTATGTGGACTCAGCCTCTGTTCTAGAAACGATAGCAACATTGCTAACAACATTAAAACTGGCAGCAACCAGCACGTGAGGGCATCCCACGAACCAGGCACCTAGTAAAACATATTGCATATGTTTTGTCAGTGAAACTTCACACCTGCTCATGGAGCTGGCATTATTATGCCTATTTCACAGACAAGAAAACTGAAACTTTGAGGAGTCAAGTTACTTGTAGAAGTGGGACACAAAGACTGCTTCACAAGCCCAAGCTCTTAACTGTCACGATGTGACAGTGTCACATGAGCAACCAGCAAAGTGACATGAGAAGGAACAAGAATCCGACTTTGAGTGCTGTGTCAATGTAACGGAGGGAGACGCGGAAAGCTTGCTAACACAGTAAGGCAGGATGGGATGCGCTACTGACTGTGGACAAGCTCAGCTTAGAAAGGTTCCTCCCCACTCCACTCCAGGCCTCCACCTACAGACTGGAGAGGGCATCTGATAGGATTCCATGGGCATTTCAGACAGACTCCCAGGCTGGCTTGAAATGTTGGGAGCAGGGCTTGTACAGACAGAGGGCTGGGGCTCCTGACTCTACGTTCTGGCTGATAAAGGGGTGTGGGGAAGGAGTAAGCCCTGTCTTTCCAGGCCAGACAGTCTAACAACGCTTCCCCACCTCGAGGTTCCCACTTTTAGAGGAAATCTACACCCTTTCTCCTACCCCTGGCTGTGATGAACTAAAAATCTCACACCTCTGTCTTGGTGGTGATAATTAAATATTATCTGCCTGTCACTTGATGCACATGTTGTGTGTATTCTCAGACTTTAATGAGCTGGTATTTGTCTTCTGTAAGCAAAAATATTTCTTTGAGTCTCTTCTTTTTCAAATTGGGGTGAGCAGTTCAAGTGAAGATCTTTCACTATTAAAAAGACAGTCTGCTTACTGGCATGTCTGTCTGAACTGTTTCTACTGCTTTAGTAGAAGCAATAGCAGGGAGAACCTGCTCCTTCAGAATCAGCCATTGCTTCCTGATATTAGTGGTCACATGGCTAGGGGGTGTTGGGAAACTTTGAAAGGGTTGCGATTAAGAAGGTAGCGAACTGGTATAAACTGTTTTGGGAGATAGTCATAGGCAGCTTTTCCAACAGGGCTTCTCATATAGGCACAGCAGAATACAGAAAATGTTTGAGTGAAAATTTTCTCAAGTCTTCTAAGGAAGCACTTAGCTAGCACCGTTCTAGATGCATAGGAGAAAAGTGAATTCATTCCATATAATGAATGTTTTAGGACCGTGGTTCTCAAAGAGAACCTGCCTCAGCATGGAGGCAAAAAATGTCCAAACCTGTAAATTTACTTGAAATTAAAACTCTTGCATCCCACCACATGCCTTTGGAATCTAAAATTCTGGGGGAAAAGATTTAGCAATCTCTGTTTAATCAAGCCCTCCAGGTGGTTTAAGCTAAAGTTTCTGAACTATTAGTAGCCATAAAGCACCAGGACTTAATTCTCTCCCAGAGGAATCAAGGTTGGAAAAGGCTGTTAAGGGCTTCAAATATCTGTATCTATATTTGTATCTATATCTATCTCAGTTTAAAATAAAAAAATATCTATCACTTTAATCTGAGATTTTTTTTTTTTAAACGTAGAGTGTTCCCAGATGAAAGCATGATGCGCCTCTTCCGCTCACTTTGGAAGAGCACTCTATTATTTCTCCATTCATGAGGTTCATAACAAATGTGTTCATCGCAGCTGCTCCCAGGGCCGACATTCATGCTCTGCCTGGGTGCCTCCTCTGACCTACTGTCAGGTTTAGAAACACACAGCCCCGCCTGAGAACTCCCAAAGCAGGAAAGAGCCTGGGGCAGAACTCTTACCCCCACCAAAAAAAAAAAAAAAAAAAAAAAAAAAAAAGTGATATAATTAGTGTGCTGCCGGATTGGATCTGGAGCTGATGAGGAGCAACTTTAATATTTATCAATAAACAGCAAAGTGCTTAGCACACCTCCTAGGGAAGTAATTAACCATAAAAAGGATACTCTGCACTGAGGAATCTCCTCCAAAAAAAGAACTCAGTTAATTGTGAATTGCTTACACCAGGTGAGAGACAATCCGTGTCTACCTCCCTCACCTGACATAAGCAACTCTGAATTAACTGGGAGTTTCTTTTTATAAACACTGTGCAAAGCCTTTTTTTTTTTTTTTTCCTGGTGGCTAATTACTTCCTTGGGAGGTTCGCTTTAATAGTTCCCATAACAAGGCCATTATTGTCTTTAGCATAATCACTGCCTCATTTGCTTTTGTGCCTTCCCTTCCTGACGCTCTGCCTCTGCCCACCAGGAGGGACCCTGAACTGTGTGTACCTATACTGCAGTCCTCAGGCTAGGACCAGTAGCACCTATCGTGCCTCCTCTAGTTCTACTATGTCAGAAATTCGGTTTTCTCCTGAAAAGAGCTGCCATCAGGGATAGGGCTGGTAGAGAGGGATGGAGATGGTGCAGAGCATATTGAGGAGACTGAGTCAGCTCCCCTCCCCTATATGCAGCATTCCAACCATTTGTTATGCTTTCAGCTGCTGACGCCTGCAGTGGCAGAGGGAACCAGGACAGCAGCTCATTTCTGGAAGAGGAAGGAACTGATCTGTAAGCAACCACTTTGCTAGGTGAAATGGCCAGGGACCAGAGGCAAAAACTGAACCTTATCAGGAGAAGTAATGCGATTTTGACTGTCTTTCTCAGAAAAAAAAATGTATAGATATATGCAGTTATGCCTCACTTCATTCAAAAATGAATTAAAGTGGCTTCTATTTTGGCTCTGTTTCAGGAAGCTAAATGAATGTGTGGGAGCTCTGTAAATTACACCAGGTCTTTAAACTTTTTTGATTGTTGTACTACTATCATTATATGAACATTCGCTTATTTATATATTATATATAAGTATAACAGCAATAATAGATTATGGAAATTGCAAGTGTTTATTTAGAGGATGAGGAAAAATGAAAATAGAATATCTAATACTTTGATCCATCACCCTGATGGATTGCGCCCCTTTCTGTACACTACCTAAACTGACCATCTGGGGCCTTTGAGGACAGGAGCTGATAATCTCAGAGCACAGGGATTGACAAAGTGGGACTAGACACATTTTTATTAAGTCATATAGTTGGATGCATGGATCCTCTTGAAACACCCTGAAACAACTTCTGCTCTAAGGGAATTCTGACCAGTTAGTAATTTCAGCGGGAATAGGTCACACACCTGTACTAATGTTTATGGAGCACTGTTCCATACTCTTAAGGAAGCCACACAGCCCGTATGCTACTTTAACCCCATTTAGTCCCAGAATCTTAGCGGTCCACCAGGGAATAATGCAGAACATTCAGTTCAGAGGTTCAGAACCGGGATTGCCAAATTTCCTATAAAGGGTCAGAGAGTAAATATTTTAGGTTTTATCAGCCATGTGGTCTCTGTCCAACTACTCAATGCTGTCTTTGAGGGTGAAACATAAACCGATAGGCATTGTTATGTTCCAATAAAACTTTGTCAGTAAACACTGAATTTTGAATTCCACACAGTTTCACAGGTCTTGAAATACTGCCATTCTTTAGATACCCCCGGCAAACTTTAGAAATGTAACCGTTTTTTAGCTCATATAAGACCAGGCTGTGGATTGGATGTGGCCAACAGGCTATCTAGTTTGCCAGCCACTGGTTCAAATTGGGACTTTGGAGTCCGATCTGCGTTTGGGTCTCAATTTTACTATTATTGGTGGTCGACTTATCTTAAAAAAGTTACTTAAACTGTGGTCTAAGCCCCAGTTTCCTTGTTTGTAAAAGTAACATCTCAAAGGGTTGTAGGGATGAGATTGCCTGAGATGGCTGAGTGCAGCATGAAACGCACACTGTAATCATCGCCATCGATTTGCTTGTAATTCCCGGCCCCGAAGGCTCAGGCAGGAAGGGGCACCCAAAGGCAGAGCCAGGGCCCAGCCACCTCTCTGTGGTGGTGTGCACTTGAGAATCCAAAGCCAGCATCAAACCCCAGTGCCTCCAGCTCTCATCTCCAGGAACCCCCACTGGCCCAACGAGGCCCGTTCTCTGCTGCATTTGCTTCAAAAGAAATGTTACAACAGCACTTGACAATAGTATAGGGGAGGTCTTTCAGGAAAAATGACTCATGACTGGAAGTATACACAATGCTCTGCTCTTGAGGGGCTGGGAATGAGAAGACGCTTGCTCACCTCCCTCATTATCCTTGTTATCAGCACAGGAGGTTTCCATGGCAACGTTGCATCCGGGCCCTCTCCAGCCGGTCTGGCAGACACACTGCCAGCTGTTCTGACCCAGTGTGCATCTCCCGTTGCCGTTGCACAAATCGGGGCAGCCATCTGGTTGGAGAAATGGAGAGGATGAGAAGGAGGGCCGTGAGGCCGCGCTGGGGCAGCAGGGGAGCCATGCAAAGGGGGAGCAAGGCCGCAGGGCAGCCACTGGGCCAGCCTCAGAGTGAGGCCCGTGCCTGCCTTCGAAAGAGTCAGGGGAAGCAGGCAATGCATGCAGTTGCAAGACACAGTGGGGTCCCAGATGCAGGGGATCCCCAATGACACTGACCTGTGTGAAGGGATCTGAGGCAACCTTCCCAAAGTGGGGAATATTCCAGAAAACTAAACCAGCTCTGAGCTTACAAGCCTAGGTAGGATATAATTTCCAGCTAGTAGCTCAAGATCGAGGTTACCTCAAAAAAAAATCTTTTTTTTCTCTTTCTTTCTTTCTTTTTTTTTTTTGTTTCTTCAGAACTAACTTTCTGTGGGAGACAGAATATTCCCTATCAACCCAGGACAGAGGCAAAGTGCCCTCTGTCTTTCAGAATTTTAAGAATATGTTTATATGTGATTATCACAAGCTTCTTATGACTAAGAACTGGATGGTTCTGCTGGGCTATTTTCATATTTTTGCAATATTTAGTTTTAAGGGGCACTTTAAAATGTTGGTTGTTTATCATTCAACCTATTTATTGCATGATTTAAAGATACTGCCAAGTCTGATGGCCACGGAAGAAACAGGTACTTAGTACCGTGAATGAGGAAAAAAGAAGAATGTGTATGTGTAGGAGGAATGAGGTGGTGTTCGAGTAATTCTTATTTTGTGGTAGCCTTTTCTTTCTTTCCTCTTTTTTGGGGGGGTGAGTATAAGTATGAAATCAGCAACCTGCCTAATTCCCTATTGCTCTAGCACCTAAAACAACTGTAGCTACCAGCTTTCTGGCCTGAGCTGGGGCCCCTGTGACCTGGGGGAGGGAAAAAGAGAAAAGGTGGCGGGGGGCACTAAAGCAGGGTGCAAAAGTCTCTCCAGCAGAGCCTCTGTCATCCTCTAGAAGATGGAGAGAGCTGTACAGAATTGGTAGGATGTCACCACCCTCACAAAACCTACTTGCTGGCAAGAATTTCTGGATATGTTTTCATTTTTCCTTTAACAGCTTTATTGAGCTATAATTTACATACCATAAAATTCACCTGTTTCAAGTGCACAATGCAGTGACTTCTAGTAAATTTAGAGTTGTGCAATCTAGGTATATCTTCTTACTTCATTTAAATAGACCCCAAATGACCATTAATATAGTTGTCCTCAGAAAGCAATTTCCCTGCATATCTATCTTTAATTCTATCTTCCCCTCTGTTACCATGTCTATCTCCTGCTCTTTCTGCATATTTTTTTTAAACCACACAAAGTGCAGGTGGACTGGGTTGTGGTGGAGGGATGAAGAGCTTTGCAATGATGGAGGTACCTGATTTGAAACCATTCTGGCCGGAATCTTCAGAATCAAAAGCATGCATGCAATTCCCCTTAGTTCTCTCTCCAGTGTTCCAGAGGCCTTCACCTGCTATCTTTCTTCTCTTCTCTCGAGTACCCCTTATGAAAATGCCAATAAACCTAATTTGTGCATGTGACTGTGGTGGGAATGTAAAGGACTCCTCCCAGGAAGGAAGGTCTGGAGGGTTCGAAAGTGAGTTGAAATGTACTTATTTAAGGGTATCTTACTTTTGAACGCTTGTTCTCTCCCACCCTTTCCAGAATGTGGTAAGGGTTAGGCCCTGAGAAAAGAGGGTAAGCGAAAGAGTTCTATGTGGGGAAGTCTCTGTAGAGAAGCTGAGCTGTCTTGAGAGGGGAAAGCAGGAGGCTGTTATCAGAGAACCTGTTTTCTTTGGCTGTGTAGCCCAGCACTAAATCCAAAATGCAAACAAAGCCTAAGCGTTTGCACACCTCAAGAAAGACTTGCTGGTATTCACACCTATCCTTACAGATCCCAGTTGCCAAGATTCACATTTCCATTCCTCTTCTTACCAAGGAGGTGACCCCATGGCTCTGGAGAACCAGTGACATCCCCCTTGTTCATACTGTGAGAGTGTTCAGGGAGTAGAAGTCATCCCCAGTTTCAGAGAAATCCCGTAAACATTTCAACAAGAGCAAAATGAAACTCAGTAGGAAAAGCCCAAGGGACATTTCAGAGGTTCTCAAGGAAAAGAGTGTATCTCCAACCTCCAGCCACCTCCAGCTTTACAATTTCTACCAGTAGAGTTTTGGTTGAATGGATCACAGGGAATACACTAAATGACAAACTTAGCAACATTTGCTCAGCATGCCATCTATTATACGTGCTTTGTTATTTAGCCACTTTGAGGTCTTATGTTTGACTAAAATCACACCCAAAGTCGCAACAGAAGCCTCATTGTGTAGGAAACCCACGTCTACTATATAAAATTTAAATTTGCAAAGAACACTAGCTTGTCAGTCAGAGATATGCATTCAAAATATCTGTGCTCTTAGATTGAAATGAAGCTTTTTCTCCCCCCCTTCTCTTTCTCTCTTGATTTTTTTCTCCCCCCAACCAACTGCAGTGAGATAAACAGACCATAGTAGCAGGTTTTCTCCACATCATATGAAGAAGATGAAAACATGAACAGTGGGAAGCTGGCAAATCTCTGAGAAGTTTCAGGATAGCTGGGAATTAATGGACAGGACTTTGCTTTTAGCTTGAAGAGGAAGAAAGTAGCCTTGGCAGGTGCGTGGTGTTGCTAGGCAACCCCAAACTACCCCTGGCACAAGTTCATTCTGCTGGTGGCCTTCTGAGGAGGTGATTTGCTGTGTTTGTAAAGTGCAAGGCCAGCTTCTGCTTAAGGAAAAACAGAATGCAGGAAGTAATTAGTCTGGGGGGCAAATAGGTGTCAGGTGGCAACTTTTCTCTGGAGAAGATCCTATAATTGAAGTTGGATTGGGTTTATGGGCTCCTCCTTGGGGGTCCGAGAGATCTCTTATATGGAGTTCTCTGGATTTCAGGCTAGCACTGCTGACTTCCTTGAATGTTGATCTCTGAGATCACTGGCACAGACTATGATATGGCACACTTTTAGTTCTTTGCACAGCAGGACAACTGGCTGTCTGGAGACTTTAGGTTCAACCATGACCCTAGACTAGCGATTCTCAAGTGAGGCTTGTTATTTCCCTTTTATTCCTCAAGGTAACATTTGGCAAGGTCTGGAGACATTTTTGATTATCACAAATTGGGGAGGATGCTACTGACATCCAGTGCATAGCGGTCAGGGGTGCTGTTCAATATCTTACAATGCATCGGACAGTCCCCATAACAATGATACAGGCCCAAATGTTAATAGTGCCAAGATTGAGAAATCTTGCCCTAGACCCCAAACTGAGAGTTCCTTGTTTGCTGTTGGGTCACAGAGATTGGCCTTGTGTCAAGCACATTGTAGATGCCTGAATGAATGTTCAGTCAGGTTGTGCTAGTTCATTTCAGTCTGCTTTATCTATAAATTCTCCTGAGAGCCATAAGAAGATAGAGGGGTCTCCTTCTCAAAGATCAAAAGAGAACTTTCAATGGCATCAGTGATATTTTGGGCTGGTTCTATCAGACTTCCAATGCCTTTGGCAGGGTGGAAATGGTATAGTTTCTAGGACTTCTACACACAGAATTTCAACCGCTAAAAACCCCCCCAAAACAAACCATCAACACAGCTACCAAGTAGGCAGGCTTTTTGCCTTGACACAAATTAGACTTGAAGCAGAAATTTGAGATTTAAAAAACCCAATCCAAATACACCCTTATATTCCAATAACTCCCGAATCTTCATCTCCAGCCCTCTGAAGTCTAATCCTGGACTCCAACTTGCATCTGAATATCTCCATCTGTTCACTCACAAGCGTCTCAAACTCAAGAAAATATCTTTACCCCATCTCCCCCAAACTCTGATCCCTTGATTAAGGCACCTTCATGTACCTCAATGCCCAAGACTAAAACCTTGGAGTCATTTTTAACACCCTCTCCTGCCCTCCACCACCTCTCTCATGTTTCGTGTCTAGTAACAACCAAGTCTCGCCTGATTTTCCTCTTAATGATAAGAAGTCCTACCTGTCCTTCCTCCTAAATATCTCTGGAATCTACTCTCTGCTCCCACTCCCAATTCCATTGCATTAGCCCAAGCCTCCTCATCTTTGCTCTAGATGCTTGTGAAAGCCTCCTAACTGGCCTCCCTACCTCCAGTCTTGCATTATCATCTATTTCTCTCTTCAGGACACTGCTCAAAACACTCTCACAGCTTTCCATTGATTCCAAAGGAGAATGTGAAGTCTTTAACCTGGCTAACAGACCTTACATGAACTGGTTCTCATGTCAGCCCATCTCAATAACCACTTCAGGCTTTGGCCAGATCAAAGCTGTTCAGTCTTTCTTTTTCTCCTTCTTCATCTGCTTAACTTCAACCTATCCTTCAAATCCCTACTCAGAAGTCATCTCCAGGAAGCCTTTCCAAAGCTCCCAGATCCAGGCTAGCTATACCTGTCATGGTGCCTTCATTCTATCCCATCCTACCCTATCCTAGCCTAGCTTACCCTACCCTACATTAGCTTACCCTACCCTGCCCTATTTACCCTACCCTACCCTATCCCATCCTGCTCTACCCTGTCCTACCCTTACCCTATCCTACCCCACCCTATCCTAGCCTACCCTCTCTACCACACTGTATCACAACTGTCTAGCATCTCCTTGATACTTTTTTTTTTTTTCAATTTTCTTTTAAGTCCTGGTAGCAGCCACCTCCTTAAGACATTTTTACTGTCACCTGCTGGAAAGTTATTGTAATAAATGTGTACATAATCAACTATAATTTGAATGGTGCCCCTAGAATTGTGCAGTGCACAACTGAACAGCTGCCCTGTGCACTCCTGTTATGAAATAAATCTGTCAGGGCAAGTGCCACGTCAATCTTGTTTACTCTTGGATTGCTAATATTCAATAAACAGGGAAATGAATGAGTGAATCATGACTGAACTCAGAATCTCCAACATCTTCGGCAGAGTAGAAATGCAATCATTTCCAAGACTTACTACACATAAAATTCCAAAGAGTAAAGAAAAAAAAAAGCCCCAAACCAAATGACAACAACAACAACAAGCCCTCCAATGACACAGTTACCAGGTAGGCAGGCTTTTTGCCTTAACAAAAATTAGGCATGAGGAAAATAATGTCTAAAGCACAGTAAAAAGGGGAGCATAAATGCACTTGAAGAAAGCTATAATTACCATAAAAGGCTTTTCTAAAAAAGCATCAAGGAACATTCTGCCATGTGCAGCAATTTAGAGGTAGAAATAAGTGGCTGACAGTGTATGAGGGGTGGAAGGGCTATGTAGTACATGAGGGGTGCACAGGAGGAGTAGGATCTTAGCATTTGACATCAAGCACACTTGGCAAAAGCAAAGAGAACAGCATTCCACCGAGACAGAAATGCAAGTGAAAAGGGGGGCACTTGATGGGATGAGCACTGGGTGTTATGCTATATGTTGGCAAAATGAACTCCAATAAAAAATAAATTAATTAAAAAAAAAAGAAAAGAAAACACAAAACTGGCTGCATGTGAATGCAGACAGGTGACAAGGAAAGCTGGAGAAGGGAGACATCCCTGCTTGGCTTATGAGACCACCACGAGGAGAGCTCTTGCATCCTGGAATGAGCCCTTGTGGAAAGTCTTCTGAATCAAGGGGAAAACCTTAGCTTGGCTTATGGTCAGAGAATTCTGGGATTAAAACCTAGATTTGGGGCAGCCCGGGTGGCTTAGCGGTTTAGCGCCACCTTCAGCCCAGGGCCTGATCCTGGAGACCCAGGATTGAGTCCTGCGTCAGGCTCCTTGCATGGAGCCTGCTTCTCCCTCTGCCTGTGTCTCTGCCTCTCTCTGTGTCTGTGTCTCTCACGAATAAATAAATAAAATCTTAAAAAAAAAACAAAAATAAAACCTAGATTTGTCTCGTGTTGTCTGCGGGACCTCGAGCTGGTAGCTTCACCTATTCCCCATGTCTGTAAAACTATAATATCCTACAAATTAACCTTATTTATTGTCCTTCCCAATAGAATGTAGTCTGCATGAAGTCTGGGATTTTTGTCTCCTTTGTTCATTGAGATATGTTCAGTGTCTAGAAAAAGAGTCATCATATAACAGACACTCAGTAAATATTTGTTGAGTAAATAACTTAACAGAGATGCTGATAGTTTATACAGATGCCACAGGTGTTAAACGAAATGATAAGATTTTAGCACAGAACTTAGCATGTTGTAAATGTTCAGTAGGTAGTAGCTCTTTATAGGTTGTGTTGATACAGTTGCTATCACCAACATTACAATTAGTGGTAGGCCTTTCCCTGGGGCAGTTTTAAGGGCTGGCTATTTTTCTTTGTTTCACCTCCAGATCAGGAAAAAAAACACAAGCCTATCCTCTTTCAAGTTAAAAAAACCCTCCAGTATCCTCAGTGTACTACTGTATCACATCCTAGGAAATCCTTACTCTCTCTATGACCAAGAGCCTAGCAATGCCAAGAGGAGAAACCCACAGAAGCTAGGGAAATTCTGAGGGGCAGGAGAGTTGAAGGTAGAATAAATGGTGGCTTTTTCTCTTGGGCAGAATTGTACTTTTGCATGTTAACTTAATTAGCAAACCCCTCTCCCCCCAAGTCTTTTAAATGTCACTGTTTTCTGAGCGAGAGCCATCCAATGTTGGGATGGAGAAGCAGGTACACACTGGAAATATGGAATAGAGTCTTCCATTGCATTCAGAACTCTTTAGAATTGAAAACAACTGAAGTGTTGGGGACCAGGAATCACCAGAGGTTCAGTAGGCATTTATACTAAACAGCAGTGGCAGACACTCAGAAAATTAATTTGGTGCTTCAAGACACTCTGGGGAAAGGCTCCAACTAATTTTAGAAGACTGGCTGCCAAAGAAGCATTCTGGTCCCCAGAAAACAGAAGGGCTGGTCCCTCTTGCTCACCTGTGTGAGGAGGAGGGAGATGTGGAGAGACTATGTTTCAAGGTAAAAACTAGCATAGAAACTCAGCCATGAAGTTTGAGTGGCCTCCCCTGCTTTGTTAGAGAAGACATGGAAAATCCGGAGGCGGATGTTTTTCTCAGTTTCAACAGCCTCTGTATGTCTTAGAGTGTTTGCATCGGAGAGCTTATGGGGGATGCTGGGTAGGGACGGCTGGCAAGGCCAGTGATCCTTTCCAAGGTCCGCTGCTTGTCTTTTGCTCATAGAGCAGAACTCATACCCCTCCACCCCAGCAGCAACAGAAGCAGCAGAGCCTCCATGAGGTGATATAAATTTGGATCCGGCTGTCTATGCTGCACGTTTCCTGGATGCACCTGGATTCTCACTGATCAGCATCGTTTCTGTCTGCCCAGGAAAAGGAAGGCAGTAGGCTTAGCTTGGCCTCAGAGAAAATGGTAAACTTAAAAAAAAAAAAAAAAAGGTACATCTTGTTTTTCACTGTTTTGATGCTTTAAATTCTTATTTAAAATTCTTTTTTTTTTTTCTTATTTAAAATTCTTAATGCATTTTTCCCCCAAATAGTAGAAGATCATGGGGGGAAGGAAACGGAGTTTAGGTGATAGTAACTGGAAATAGCTCTTCTTGGGAGGGGGAAGCTCATGTCAGTTACTTAGTGAATTCAAGACTGAATCGTTATCACTCAGGAGAACCAGGGTCTCACATAAGCCTGTGCTTCCCTTGGGGGAGCCTGCTTTCTTCCTCTGGAACATCCCCCTTCTCTATTCCACTTCACTTACCACAGGACGATGTAGTGGATTAGTGCTAGGAAAATATCACCATGGTGCTAAGGCAAACACCAACGGGTACCATGTTGAAATCTGCTGAAAATCCACCTGTGAGTCTCTCCCTTGATTTAGATAGGAACAGTGCTTCTCAAAGCTTGGTCCTGGGACCAGCAGCATCAACGTCACCTGGGAACTTGTTAGAAATGCACATCCTTGGGCTCCATCTCAGACCAACTGAATCAGAACTTCTGAGTGGGGCCTGGAAATCTGCATTTTAATTGGCCTTCTGGGGGGATTCAGATGTCTGCTCTGTGTGAGAACCACTGCTTTAGGATTAAGTCTTGAACCCCTAAAAGGGCCCTGAATGCATTATCTGCACTATCTGGCCCTGTCAATTTCTCCCTCTCAACTCATGACACTCAGGCTCTGCTCGCTGAGCTTTGGCCACACTGCCTTGCTAGGTTCTAGAATGTAGCCTCGATCCCTCCTTGTGGACTTTTACAGATCCCTGTCCCTACACAGCACTCTCTGCACTCTGGCTAAAGCCATTCATACTGGGATTAGCCAGCATTTATTTCGAAGGCTTTTTGACTTCCAACCGAGGGTTGCTACCCAGTAGTGATATCATGGTACCACCCACTCCTTCTCCTATAGCACTTCCCTGCCTCCATTCTAATTCATCCTTTGTTTCAAGCAGTGGGTCTCAACCTGGCTGCACATTAGAATAGAACTGGCCTACAGTCTAAGAAATCCTGATGCTAGGCTGTGTCCCAATTAAATCAAAATCTCTGAGGATGAGACTCAGGCATCAGTATTTTTATTTTTTGAGCTCCTCCAAATGATTCCTGTGTGTGTGGCTGAGATTGAGAACCAGCGGTTTAACGCCCATCATCCTGGGAGCCTCTGAGTCTCCTGAGGGCAAAGACTCCGACTCTGTTGCGTATGGCTGTTTTCCCAGTGCCCACCCCCGTGCCTAGCATTAAAGATATTTGTTGACTGAATGCATAAATAAACCGTGTGTGTGGTGTTTCTGCTGCTTCACTGTGCCCTTGATTCAGCAGCCAGGTAAAAGTAAGAGCTTCCCGCAGTCCGTACCCCAAGCCCCTGGATGGATGGCACTTCCCCCAAGCAAAAGAAACAGCTGGTTGCAGCACAGACTCCAAAGCCACGCTGATGACAGCGGCTGTCGATGAGTGCTTGGAGTAGGTCCGTGCCTTTCAGCTTGGAAGAAGCTGATACCTCCCGGCTGAAAGAGACAGACTAGAGCACCCAGCGAGGTAGATGAGAGTGCATCGGTAGATTAAGAGGGTGACAAGAGTCACACAAAGGCAGGGATGACAATAATAAGAAAGTCCAATGGTTTAATTTGGTTCTTGGAGGATAATCAAGTTGTTGTACCTTGTGTTGCTTATTCCCACAGCTGTCCAGCAAATAATGAATGTGGTACCTAGCCGGTATGGAAATAGGGACAAAGCGCGACTTTGATTTCTTATTTGTTATTTTTAACCATCCAATTTCTACACCCACTGAGCATCCTTATAGCCACAGGAGGGTCATAAAAATCCAAATAACATCTAGGAGGCCTGTGGGCACGGACTTGTTACTTACTGCAGGGCTGACGGCTCTCTTTTAACTAGTGTAAAATCAGGCCAATGATAAATCGCCATGTATTTTGTTGTTGCTGTTGGCAGCACAACTTTAGGAAATGTAAGGAAATCACTAAATGTTTGTTGCTAATAGATGTTAAAAGCGCTAGGCCAAGAACCTACCCCAGGACTATGGGTTTTGAATTCTGGATTTTAAGATGCTTTTAATACAATGATAATGGTAATTACATGATAATGTCATGTAGACATTTCTGTGTGCCTGGCACTCTTTTACATGCCTTTCATGCATTAGTAGTTCATTTCCTTGTCACAATCACCTTACAGTGTAGGTACTATTATTGTTCAGGTGAAGAGATAGAGGCACAGAGAAGTTAAGTAACTTGGCCAAAGTTGAAGAGTTGGTTAGTGGTGGAGGCAGGATTGGACACCAGGCAGACAGGCTCTGTAACCTCTGCTCTCAGCTAGAGTGAACCACTGTCCTTGTTTGCCCAAAACTGTCTTAGGTTTTGCACTGAAAGTCCTGAGTCCCAGGAAACTTTTCAGTCCCAGGTAACCTGGAATAATTCGTCACCATCGAGGATAGGGAGTGTGCACTGGGCTCTTTTCATTGGTGATCATAGAGGTATAAGGTGGGGATGGAGGTCAAGGCCTTTAAGGGCAAGGGGGAAGGCACAGACTTTTAAGCTGAGTCACCTGTTTGAACATGTTGGGCCCTCCAACACATACTGGTCCATGGCACCTCAGTCCAAAGCACCAGGTCAGCTCAGTAGCTAAAGGGCAGAACTTGGAATGTGAAAGCAGTGGGCTCTGAATCTAGGCTGCCTGGGTTCAAATCTTGGCTCCACCCCTTGGTTGCATGATCTTGGGCCAAAATTATAAGTCTTTATTCCTTACTTTCTTTGTCTGTAAAACCAGGGCAATAAAAGTACCTATTCCAGAGGGCCATTGGGGTTTAAAGGAGAAAATACATATTACACGCTTAGCATGATGTATAAACATGTAAATGCATCTAGTAAGGAGCAAGATGTGTACATTGTAAGTAAACGCACATAGTAAATGTTTCAGAACTGACAGCTATTATTGTTGATGTTTAAAATAACATCAAATGGTAGCAGAAGGGTCTACGTGGTTTAGGGAATTCTTTGATTTGCACTCAGCAATGAGGAGGGACTGTATACCATAGTTGAAGCCAGGATCAGTATTGTCAGTATACCAAAGACCCCAGGAAGATGTCCTCCAAAGACTGAAATGGAAATGAGAAAAGTGAGGTAATTTTGTGAGAGTTCCATGAGTAAAATCAGCACATAATGGATGTGACATGTTATCTAATGAAGTCTCCCTAAAATATAAGAGGCAAGTGAGGTGAAACTGTAAACCAGGCCCAGAAAAGTATGTTAACAGAAAGGGCTGGTCTGCCTGGGGTGGGGAAAGGGGGGCCATTCAGGGGTTTGGGACAGAGGAGTGGCTTGATTGGACTTCAATTTCTAAAGCAGTCCTTTGTGCTGGGAGAACGGACAGAGAACAGACAGGATCTGGGAGGATGTCCAGGAGGAGGTCATGTGGATAATCTTCGTAAGCCATGGCGGTGGCTTGAGTTGGGTATGCAGGTGCCCTGCTACTGTGACTCAACATGGCAGGGCTAATTCTATATGTGTTTAGGATTCCCTACACATCCCTCCAAAAGGAAAGACTTGTGGGACAGAGAGAGCAGAGGATAAAATACATTGTCCATAAGTAGCACTCCGGTTGACACAAACTTCATTTGGGAATCAGCAAATAACCAGGGCTGAAGAGGCTGGATTGTGTGGTGATTCTGTCCTTCCCTCCAAGTTGCTTTTCCATATTAAAGGCAACATGTAGAAGTGAAGGGAAAGGGTAGCATGGATGGAGGAGAGCAGAGAACCGCCGGGTCACCCAGGCTCTCTCTCCAGGTTTAGGGCTGACAATGGAACATGAAACAGCTCCAGCAAATGACCTCTCTGACCTTCCTGATGTAATGACTTCAGACCAAGAGGCTGCATTGAGTCTGCCAGCTTCATCTAGTTCTTGGCAGTAGAGCTTCCTTGGGCCAGCCCCAAATGCCCTCCTAGGTTATTGCTCCTGGACTTTTAATCCCTTTGCATTCTGTTTATCCCTATCGTATAGGTCAGCTTGACCCATCAATTGTGGCACTCAAACACACCTAAAAAGTTCTATGGATCTATCTATCCATCTATCCATCATCTATCCATCCACCCATCCATTATCTACCTTTGTGCATAAACAAACATATAAATTTATTTATATTTATTAATCTGTCAAGACTTCCTTACCAACAAATTCCTCCAAATCCTCTGAAGACTTGTTCTTAAAAACACTGCGTATCAAATGACCTCATATACTAGCTATATTATATCTTGTTTTATGTTACTTTTCGCCTGTACAGAGATAATAAAAACATTTCAATCTCTCCTTTGCTTCTTCACCCTCTTTTATTTCCTCTAGCTGAAATGGCATCTCCCAGCAGCCCTGCCCTTGTTCATTAATCTAGAACTTTCTATCATTCACTCCTTTGCATCCTTGTGACCATGTAACCCCGACTCATGAACTTATCCTGTTCTTTGAAACTGTATCTAAATGTATTGTTCTAGGCCTTTTCTTCACATAGTTTTTAGCTGATCAAGGACTTTGGGGGAAGTCACTGGTTGTCATGGGGTCTTTATATATAAATTTTGTGGTAAGTCTCGATGAGGAGGTACATTTATGTTTGGCACAGTATGAGGAATAAGGAGATTTTTGTTTTTCTGAAAGTATACAGAATAGGAGTCAGAATTCCAACAATCTGGCCTATGCTATTGTTAGGTGCTATTCTTCAATTTTGCATAATGAATATGCCCTCAGGAAGGAGAGAGCTTCCTCTTCGAAATCCTCTCATTTATAGAGAAACAAAAATCCCTCCTTTCAAATATATCTTAAACATGTAAAACAGCAGTATGTTTCTGTTAAGTCATATTTTAGCTAAATGGATAATTGAATGGTGAATGGGAGCTGCTACTCAGCTGTTAACCTGCAGAGTTTTCACACGCGTGTGCGCGCACACACATGCACACACGTACACGCACTCCCAAATTGCAGCAAAGCAGTTCCCAGGAGGCAGAAAGCATGACTGATTTTTCCAATAAAGCTGAAAAATCGATGATCCTTGTAGATGGAATGCTCGCTTCTCTAACCACCTCAGAGTTTCATCTCCCTCTGCTATCCCTCCCAAACTAGCTTCTGTCTTTGCCCTGGCACATGTCACCAATTCCATGCCGCCAGGATTTACCCTGAGTTCTATTCCAGTTCTACTGAACGTACCTTTTAAAGAGGCCCTGCAATGCGTCTTGATTTAGAGATGCTTGGGTTTTATGTGGCTCTGGGAAATGTTGTTTAGCTTTTTCCGGAGCTCCAATAAGTTCTGATGTATGGCCGTGCATGCCTGCATGATTAATGGCACATGCAAGGACTCAGAGCCTTCAGAGGTCACCCTGTGTGTACTGAATAATACAATGCAGATCCAAAAATACCCTTGGATGAGAATCCTGGCTCCTCACAAATTCAATGGCATCGCTTGCTTTAGTTGACATTGCCTGAGACTTGGTACCTCTCACTGACTGTGCTTCTGAGGAAAGTCACCTCCCCCAAACAGACATTTTTAAGATATAAAAGGCGAATCACTTTGGTTTGTTGGCTATTTCTCTATAAAGTGTCAGAGGTGCCAGGAGACGTAAGAAGGCTGGGGACACTAGAAGGCTGATATGCTAGAGTCTGACAGGACTTCCAAGTTCAGGGTAGCCAGGCCATGATGTGAGGCAAATTAAGCATCCACGTAGAATATGCTATGGCGTGCAAGGCTGTGGTTGAGAATTTAAATGCACCAAAGTCAAGAGATTCGAAATGATGGTTCCCACAGCAACTATAACTCAGTTCTCTGGTGAATATAAAATTAACTTTATTGCAAAACATGCTGTTCAATTTACGCCTTAATATAGTCATGGCAGAGTTACAGTTGCTGTGAGAACGCTAACTCTGAATTGTTTTGAATAATTAATTTAATGAAAAGTTGGTGGAAATGTGAACTCTGATAGAAAGTCAACTTAAATTTAGGGAAGTTGGCCAATTATGCCTATGCTGAAGAGTGATGATTCATTTTGGGAATCTGAAATAACTTAGTGTACTCTTTGGCCTTGGGGGGTGCTGGTAAAGTGGAGAACCCCAAAATATACTAACAGGGGGACTCTCCTCCATCTCTGAAGAAACACTCCTGCAGGTGGTGACTTTAACAATAGAGGGTACCTTCCTGGTGCCCATATATCCTGATTTCATTGCTGGCCCCCAAAGTAAGCCTCTTGCCACAACTACCTGGGGTCAGAGCAGGTGATCAAAATAGTGTACAGTAACACCTGGTCTCTGTCACGTAAACCAAGATTTAGAGTTCAACCCCCTTGCTCACCCTTGTCACTGACAGTTCAGACTTACACCAATTGCTTTACCTCTCTGAGCCAGTTTTCTCACCTGTATGATGATGAGGACAATTTCCACCTCACAAAACTGATATAGGATTAGATGTGAGAGGGTGTGTTAAGAAGTTAGCACGGGGCTGGTAAGTTTTATGGGCAGTACTCAATAACTGTTAGCTGTTATTATCTGAAATGGGAATTCATTGGATCAGTAAATTCAAAACATATGCAAAACCAATTCTTCGGCCTGTTATTTCAGTCCAACCAGATTTGGTACAAACCTGGAGCAGCAGGCAGGGGGGGCATAAAGACAGAAACATGAGTTGGCAGAAAGTTCCCTAAGCAGGAGTTCATCTTCAGTAAAGATACTCAAGGCCACTTCTATCAGAGTTCTGGAAACAAACCAATGTATCATCTCTTCTACCAGATGAATATTTCTTCCCCCCATTTTCTCCTTTGCCATGAACCATTTGAGATCTTTTCCTCCTAATTCCTCTCCTCATCATAAAATACTCTATATCTGCTTATTTATTGCATATATATTTGTGTTTTATACATAAAAAGGGGTAAGATGCTTTTCACTCTCCCAAAGAACCACTTTTCACTCTGTTTGTGGTGATACTGCCCTCATTTCAGATGTATGCACTAGATTACAGGCCTTATTCAAGTCTTCATGCTCCAAAACTCAAGAAAAAACCCTTCATTTATTTGGTTATTCCTTTGCTATTCCTTCTTTAAATCTAGCTCTTGACTTCTAACAAATGGGCTATTTTGGCAGCTAAGAAACACAGTATTTTTGAAGTTAACTCATGGCTTCTCACTATATCCTTCCCAACTATTCTCCTCAGATATAATGTGGCTTCTCTTTCTCTTTTTCTTAAATGATTCGGGAGGGTCACGCCCAGGGAATCTCAAGCCAGCCAGCACTTACTCAGCACCTGATGTATTCCTGTTCCAAGGCAGAGGATAATTTAGGTTCTTTCTGGATACTTTGTTTTGCTGTTGAAGGCCAGGTTTGGCCAAACCAGAAGAGTGGCCCCTGCCAGAGATCATCTTTCTTGGGAAGCACTGTCAGGGTTTTAACAGAAAGGGGCAAAGCCACAGCCTGGGAGGAAAAACAAATTAAAAGGAAAACTCCCAGCAATGTGAATTTCTAGCTTCTGAATCCACTCCCAGCTTGGCTTCAACTATTTTCTTTATGTATCAGCCTTGTGCTCTTTTCAGGACTTCTATCTCCTTCCCCTCAAAGCCTTGGCTTATGGCTTTTTACCTCGCTGTGATCAGTATCAGTCACATTTTAACATCTCCTGAAAGACATGATTTTACAACATTGTAATTGTTTGCTTTTACTGCTCAGAAAATATTTTAAAGTTGCATTACTTAGTGTAACCCCATCTCACTGGTGATGGAGGCAGAAACTTACATGTTAGGGTAGACCTGTCCTACTAGGTGGAGATCAGTCAGACGCGACTTTAAAGGGCCTTGTTGTTCTGGCCAGGTATTTAGCTAAACTTCACCTTGGCTTCTGTAATCTGAGCATGGCTGAGAGTGGAAACTCCAGTGGCTGACCTCTGCTGACCAGGGGAGTCTGTTTGCTTGAGCATCCTTGAGTTTTACTGTTTGCCTTTAGGAGTTAATTAGATCCAAAGGTCAGTTCAGCCAGGTGGGCTTGAATTTGCTGGCAGACCTGCCATTAGGGTCACCTGCATTGGCATTCCGTACACTGTACAGCAGGCTTTACTAGTTTGGCAGCACTGAGAATGCCAGTGGCTTCCCTTTTTTGAACTTCTAGAATGTTAGTTACCCCATGGCTACTATGACAGAGATGTCCCCACCATGGTGTCCCTTTAACTCCCAAGAATGTATGTTTGTGTATGTATGTGAAAAATACAAATTATGATTTGTCTGAGTGATACTTTGAGAGGCATGATGAATGCAGATAAAGAGAAGCCTTGGCCGACCTTTGGAAACTTCCATTCTGAACAGTCAAGTGGAAAGCACAAGTTGATTTCTCCCAAGGATGCAAAAAAGCTACCTTTTTGTATACTCAGGTATAAAGAAATAAATACCTGAGGATATAAAGAGATGGCTTCTTTAATATACATACTTTAACAAATATTCAGTATTGATTTTTTTTTTTCAGTATTGATTTTGATCTACTGAGATGAACTAAAACAGAAGGTTGATTGTGGATGCTCAATCAATTGCACTTCCAACGAGATTGAGACAGGATTTCCAGTGCTCTTCTGTGGAATCCTTAAAAGTTCTCATTACCAGAAAAGGGAGTTCATTTGAGTCTAGAGTGTCCTGATGTGTGGGATCAAATGGGAAGCTGGTGGGTATGGCAGGCTTTGCAGTTCCAGTGTCATGAAGTCTAGTTCTCTCTTCCACACATGCATTTAGAATGGCCAGGTGTCTCTCAGGTTTTGCATCTGCCTCTGAAGGATGTTCATGGCATGCTTGCATGCATAGAATGTGAATGATTGTAGTAGAACATCATGCTGGGAACCGTTCCCAGGAATCAGTAGCCTGATCTCAGACAATTTGGAAGAAAGAGCAAGGCAATCTAGAAAATGGGGGGATACTTGTGCTCTGCTGTCCTGGGAAAAAGATCAACAGGTTTACACTGCCGTACTGGAGTCTTCTCTTTGGGTCATGCCTGCAAAGCCCAAGGAACTCCCCTGAGTAGAGCAGGACAGAGAGCATATATGCCCATAAAGCAGAGGGGAAGGGTGACGACAGGGGGATGGTGTAGCAAAAACCTTGAACCCAGTCTAGAGGAGGTAAATGACTGTGGCAGAGCTCCAATCACTGCCGGTCAATGGGACTTTCTTGGATGTTCTACCCAAGGCAACTCAGAGATCTTCATTCCTGGCCTTCCATTGCACTGCTCTGGCCCTTATCCCAGTTTTCCATGGCCACTCCTGTTAATCCACTGTGGCCACGGAGAGGGTGCATATGCCAGCTCTGTATGGGAAAAGCTTCTCCTTCACCGTTGTGATTCTATTTGCTTAAGGACGAGAAGGGAGACAGAAGCCCCAAGGGTCATGAATTATTTGGCACTGTTTATAAATCCAAATATCCAGAATCCTGCAGATACCTAGTTGGAGTTCCCAGGTCTTGGGCATTTGCCAAAATAGAATTTCAGAGCATGGCATCACACCAATGACCAATGCAGAGACGTGTTGTAATGGGTGCAGATGAACCATGCTAGGCCTGCCGAGAAGTCAGATGGGCACACACACATGCATGCACACACAGACGTGTACACACTCACACGCACAACAGGAATTAGTCACTGGCTCAGTTTGCTTGTATATATGGTTGAGATTGGGGCTTAGATGTCAACTGGAGCAGATGGAAGGAAGATAAGCCAAAAAGGGCAGCAGAGGAGGCAGTAATGGGAAACCCTGCCTGTGCTTCTTGAATGCTGTAATTTGCCAATTGTGTAGACCATGGATTTAAACCAATGAGTCAACCTAGCTGCCTATGTGAAATACTTTCTAATGCTGTTCACTATATGTTTTGGGGCAATAGCTACCTGCTTGCCTCACGGGCTTATTGTGAGGTTGACTGAGGCAACACAAAGTCTTTTGAGCTCCTTGGAGAAAATTCACTTTGTAAGTGCAAAGTATCACCATTATGCCCTGGCAATGAGACTCCCACCAGCAAAAACCAGTCACCAGGAGAGTTGGGGCATCAAAGAAAATAAGCCAAAGCTGTCCCAATCGCAATCCAGGCAAATGATGCTTCCTAATTCAATACTAATCTTACACTGGAACTTAGTATCAGTGGTCACAGATGGGTGATCTATTTGGCCCCCAGTCCTATTTGAATGGCTTGTGTTGCGTTTCAACAAATTCTGAATTGCTTGCCAACATTTGAAAATTAGTTGAGTATGCATAACAATCCTGATACCTGGCTTCTGTTGAAAAATTGGAAAATTTGGCAAAACTAGGTTTGCATTTCTACATGGCAACATTCAGTGGGACGTGGGTCATGTGAATGCCCCTCCATAGAAGGGGCATTCACTCTCCAGTTTATTACCACCACTCCCTACTGTCTCACACCCTTTCCAGCGCACTCATGTCCATTGTTCCTGTCTCATCCACAAAGGGGTATTTGAGTATACAACTTTTTCCTCCCCTTCCTTCCTATAGTCAGTGAAGATCCTGATTATCCAATGAAGCTCTCATTATCCAAATCTAGGCCAACTCCTCTAACAGAGGAAATGCCTACCCAACTGCCTCCTGCCAGGTAGAGACAAAAAGAAAACTTGGTTTATCCCACTTCTTCCCTTGCCAGCAATTCTGCCTTAAACCTCAAGGTTTTCTTACTTAGAGATGTCCAGCAATAATCCAACTAAATTAGATTATAAGCATCAGAAGGTTTTTGTAATAAATAAAAATATAGATATAGCTAAGAGAAGATGAGATTTAATTAATGAGTGTTATTTAACAGAACAAGTTGTGCCATATATGGAGGATTAAAAGATAAAGAAGGATAGGAGGGAAAATCAAATTTTAATGAGTTGCCATCTTCATTTGATTTAACTAAATTTCTTCTGCTGTTGAAAATATTAACACTTATGAGGTAGTCATTTGTGTGTATCCACACAGTTTGATACCTGACTGCTTTTTTTAATGTAATTACATTGTGTTACAAATGAATTTAAACTACCATTTGGAAATTTAAGGCTTCCATCCTTACACTGATCTCCCTGGGAAGCTGTTAGCAAGAAACAATGTTGAAAAAGAAATAAAAAATGATCGGCAGAAACACCAGGAAGGGTGTCTTGGGTTAGAAAACAGCAAAGTCTCACGTGAGCAAAAAGAAAGCCAAGGTCTGCAGTTTCTCAGACAGTCACCTGTGCCAATCACTTCTCTCTTACCCCTGCTAGCCCAGGCTCTCACCCAGGGGAAGCTTATGTTGTGCCCAGCACACATTTGGTGCTCAATAAATGTTTAAAGAAAGAAAGGAAGAAAAAAAGAAGAAAGAAGAAAGAAAGAAAGAAAGAAAGAAAGAAAGAAAGAAAGAAAGAAAGAAAGAAAGAAAGAAAAAGAAAGAAGGAAGGAAAGAAAGAAAGAAAGAATATAGTTGTCAGTGCTCAGTTGGAACCACACGGAGGAGGTGTGGCTCTCAGACATGGCATGGGATGATACACATGTAGCTTTCTTCTTTATGTTTGTAACCCTCGTGTTCATCCAACTGGCAGACAGATCCTCCCTGGGCCATTTCTATATCTCTCCCAGCTTTGTTCTTGCTCCCTCTGTTCTCTTTTCTTGCAGGCATGGAATCCAGGTGTCCCAGTAAGCTTCTCCTGCAGGAGTGGAACAGGAGGTAGGTCCAGACACCTGGGTTAACACAGGACGTTTAGCACCTGGCCTCTTTTTCTGGAGTTCTGGGCTCCATGTGTGCTTGTGTGCCACCTCTACTGCTAAATGCCCACTCCACAAAGATGCATTTGGGAAACTCTGGCGAGGGCACGAAGGTGTGGTGTTAACGATTTTTCGGCTGACATTTATGGAATATCAAGTACTGTGTTAAATGCTTCACTGATAAGTGAAGTACTCCCAAAAGCAGGACATAGGTTTTAGGATTCCCAATTTACAGAAGGGAAAAATGGAGGTACTAGAGATAGATCTATAACCTTTGGTTCGCCCAGCTCGCAGCTGATGGAGGCTGGATTTGAAACGAGGTCTGTTTGATTCCAAAACTCATGCATTTAACCCCTGTGCTACGTAATTCCCCTCATCAGCCCCACCTTGTGAATGTATAATAACTACAATAGTAAAGCACTGGCAACGACTGTTAATAGTTAGCAAGGAAGGAAGATGTTACATTCTATAAGCATAACACGGGTAATAATGGGAGTTTGGAGTGGGTGTTGATGTGTACTATGTGTTTCAAGGTGCTTAATTCTGGGTAGACTAGTTTCTGTGCTAGGCTTCTGGGTGATATGATAACATTTACTCTGTCAGACCCCCAGAGGACAGGTCTGTACGTGAAGGCATACAGATCTTTCTTGGTCCCATTAAATGGAAATAAAAAGTTAAATTAGTTCATATTCAAAGTATGGCGAGAAGCAGATAGCAACACGCTTAAGGGACCCAACTCAACTTGCTTGCATTCCCTGGATTAATAGGAAAAAGCTTGTTTCTCTTACCACCTCTAATATCTTCTTCAATCTCTCTCCCTATTCAAGGGAATTGCTATCAACAGTGACATTTGGGCTTCCTGGGCTCACATACACCTAAGGTAGAGAAACAATCTCACTGCCTGTTGCCAGCAAAGCAGAAGCCACTGCCTTGAGTTTCATGTCATTAGAGAGAGCGTGTTTCAGTGCAGTAGCTCGGCTGGTGATTGACAGCTTGCTAACTTGTTGGAATAAAATCAGGTACAAACGTTTCCTCTGTGCTTGTGAGGTGGTTATTCTATAATCTCTGGGAGCCCCCACCCCCTGGCATTGTTTCTAGACAACTAGACAGGGCTGTCTGGCAATCCCTCTTGAAGTACAAGCATAATTTTAAAAATAAAGAAATGCAATTCACACTTATCAGAGCCCATCACTCTGCTTACAGCTTAGACAGATGACCCTTCTGAGCCAAGTTCTAACCAACTTCACTGCTAATTTGACCAGGTGCTGCTGCAGCTAAATTTGGAATCTGTGGGCCAGGATTCTCAGCAATTTAAATCCCTCTGGACAGCAATTTTGTGGGACTCTCTGTCTCTAGAATATCAGTTAACCCTTCTTTTCCCTGGGGTCTGGCAGGATATAGTTTTTGTAGTGTATGGTTTGTGCTGTGTGGCGCTAGATGTCATGCACGATTAGAGTAAGCCACCTCAAAGAGCCAGGCCCGAAATTGCTGGAAACCTGGAGTCTAAGGGATATGGAAGCATTTGCCTTTCCACTTCTTTTGTGACACAATTAGAATGAGGGTGGGAGATCACAGGGTATTTGTTTTTTCCTTGTGGTTGAACTGGCTGAAAATGGAAGCAACCCTTCACTTAAACAAGAAGGAACAAGGAGTCTTTCTCAAAGAGCGGGGAATGTGTAGACGATAGGGGTCCTAACTGATCTGAATTGGAATTTAGAACCTGGGTGTGTCTGAAGAACACATGAAAATCCCCCACCACCCTTGGGTCTATGGAGGATGTATGAAGGTGAGGGAAGGTGAGGAAACAAAAAGATCTGGTGTTGCCTATTCGATAGCCCAGCCCTGGGACAAAATCTTGATGGATGAGAGAGGTGCTATAGGCAAAACATGGAACAGCTGTTTTCTCAAAGGAAGGTGGAATGTGCTGATAAAGATCCCTGGGTGTGGTGGTCTCTCCTTCACTGTGGAAATACAACAGGACTTGAGGTGAATGGGCACTGAGAATACTGGTTGGTGTACCCCTGCAGTAGAGAGAATACTATAGGGCTCCTCTGAAGTGAATTTGTAAACAGTAGGCCTCTGTGAGGGGACCAAGCTTGAGAAATCTGAATAGGCTGACCATGAGCATGTGAGACACCCCCAGAAACTTCATGTTTGGGATGAGAGTGGGGAGTGAGCTTTATGGTTGGGATGAGCCATAAAATTGGAGAGGTGATGTGAGTGATTCCTTATATATAAGGCTGATTTTTAGGGTTTGGGGTGATTTGAGTGGTGTCAGTCTTGGAATATAACCTATGATGGGCTAGTACACACTATCCCTATTCTATTTTATGAATGTCTCATGTCACCTACCCATCTTGTTTTGACTATCATCCCAGCTCACTTGGAAAAGTATGAAAACCTTGGCTACATTAATCTCCTCACTTGACACTTGTTGGCTAGGAGGAGTCAACCACATCTTCACTGATTTGGGAACAGAAAGAGAGTTATACCACCATGGACCACGAATGAGGTCGTCTGTGGGGAATCTCATGGTGAAAGCCATAGGGAAAGACTGAGTAGGCTCCTTAAGGATCTTATTAATAAAAAACTCACTGGCTAGTAGCTTTTAATTACTTTGCAGATGTCGCCTTCTATCACTGAGGACCAAATAGGCCTCCTCCTTATTGATTACAATGAAAATATGTTTTTAAAAACAAACGCTTTATTTAAAACTACGGATATTTTTTTAATTAGAGGAAAGATTAGCTAAATGCATTTTCTCTTGTAATTTAATCCATTCTAATTATCCTGAGAGTGGTTATGATGAAATACGTAACTTTCTCCTAGTTGCAATTTCACGTGATTTTTTTCTTTATTATCCATGAAGGGAAAAGCTCAGAGATGGTCAATGACATGGTGGCCTTCTGTGAGTCTGCTTATAATGATGCATTCAAATGCACGATGAAAAGGATGAGGAGGAAATCAATAAACCCTGACGGTGGAGGGTTTTCAAAATGATGGTACCCTGTTTTCCAAAAGTAATAAAGACAAGACTTGTAAAAAGAGCTTGTGAAATAGAGTGATATGAAAGAAGTGGTTGGTGTAAGATTGAACCCCTTTAGGCAGGCAACTTGGGAGGAAATACAAAATCTGTTCCTTACATGAACATCTGGGATACTCAGTGTGGTTCCTGATACCCAGGAGATGAACCAAGGAATTGCAAAAAATCCCCAGATGTTACCAATGGGAGTTGCTCCGAGGAGTCATGCAATTGCAACACGGGAGGATTGAGGGTAATTGTGCAGTTCATTGGGTTGGGTAGGGACAATCACTGCAATTCTTGAGTCTCCAAAAGGCACGTGTGACTCAACTGAGTTCAAAGTTGAGCCTCCTGAATTATTCCTTGATGTACAGAGTACAAGTATAAATATAATCTTGGAGCCTAGAATCAGAAAAGGAGAGACCAGCACAAGGAACCCTAAGAGACACTGACCTGACAGCAGCCTCAATGTGAAAAATGCCAGGTTCCTTCTTAAAGAAAGTGTCTTTCCAAACTCTTCTAGAGTATGTCTGTGGTCCCTAGTTTGAGAAATGCTGGCTTAAAAGAACTGAAGTTTTATTCTATTCAACAATAACATAATTCCAAACTAATACATCAAAGGAAAAGACTTTTCTTTTGAACTGTACTTATTATAAAAATGAAACCCAGAATTAAAAACAAATTCTCATAGACCTCTTGGCTTCTCGGGAATGTGTCCAAGAAGTTTAGTTGGAGAAATTTTGGTTGAAAGTAGCAAACCCCAATTTCACAATAAGCCTCCATTAACGTAAGGATATTCAGATGTTTGATTCCATATATAATTGGGCTGTTTGGTAAAATAAACAGGTTCAATTCCAGGTAAGAGAGCCAGTTTATGTTTCTCTGTAAGAAGCAGATGCCAGCGAGTTACAGAACAAAACTTTGCTTGGGAACATGATAGTGGGTAGGTGTTATTTTTGAAACACTGCTAACTGTTCGATGGTTTGGAGGCAGATATATGAAAGGGAGGTTGGAAGGTAGCAAAATGTCTTACTGAGAAATTTATTTGGATGATGTTCCCTTGCTTTTATCTTACATTGGTAATAGATAATGGTGGTTGTGATGGGGCTGGGGGATGATAATGACGATAATGATGATGACGATGATATTAGCTCACATTTGTTTGGCTCTTACTTTATGGTAGGCACGGTGTCTATACGTTGCATATAACCCAATGAGGTAGCTCATCTCTTGTTTTCCCATTTGCAGACAAAGAAACTGAGACACAGAAAGATGAGGAAACCTGCCAGGATCTGATCTCAGGCCGACTGAAACATAAGCTTGTATCTTAAGTGCTTTATAATGCTTGCATTGCCCTGAGTCCAAGTAAAGGGATATAAATAGATGAACCTCTACTTAATACCATATTTTTTTAAATCAACAAACACAAATATAAAGGAATAAAGTGGACTCTGATTATTCAGACTATGGAAGGAAGTTTCTCAATGCAGAGAAAAAATTTCTTAGGTAAACTGATATAAACTGGACCTGAGATGAGCAGAAGGAGAAACTAACAAACAAGTACTATTGACTATCCCTAAGCCAATACTACATGGTATCTAGTCCTTTAGGTAAAGTGTGTTTTATGGGATCCTACCTGGAAGTCCTCCCTGAGCCTTACAGAAAAGAGAAAGGCTTGATAGTGTTAGAGTGGCCCATTCATATAGTTTTGCATCAAAGCACTAGAATTCAGGAGATGGACCAGTCCCTAGAGATCATCTCATCCAAGTGTGTTCCTTTTTTTTTTTTTTTTAAAGATTTTAATTACTTATTCATGAGAGACACACACAGAGACAGAGAGAGAGAGAGAGGCAGAGACACAGGCAGAGGGAGAAGCAGGCTCCATGCAGGGACCCCCACGTGGGACTCGATCCCAGAACTCCAGGATCAGGCCCTGGGCTGAAGGCAGCGCTAAACCGCTGAGCCACCCAGGCTGCCCCCAAGTGTGTTCTAAATTCAGCCAATCACATATTGCATTCATGATATTTGAAATATCTTCACTGTTATTTACTTAATATTTTTCCTTAAATTTACTCAGGCCTGATATTGCTACTCACTTTTGCCATATCCCTATGCAATAATACCAGTATAATTATGAGTTTAATGAGCTAGTCATAGCTTTCCCAAATATGTATTTTTAAAAACAATTTTTAAAAACAAATATGTAACTATTCAATAAAATATATTTGCACATCCACACAAAAAGTATTTCACATTTGTGGACTACACTCTGGAAAGCAGTTATGTGGTCCAACCCCCTCATTTGCTGCAGGAAGAAACTGAGGGTGGGAAGGTGGGTGACTACAGCAAAAGCACCCAGAATGTTCATGGCAGAGTCAAGCCCACAACACAGGTCTCTCCCAACCTCCATCAATTTATTCTTCATGACACCATAGCAAATCAGATAGTGAGTGATGGGATAGTATCCATCACAGATATCTATGGGAGCTCAGATCTCTAGGGCCCTCTTTGTGTTCCTCTCCTTTTGATGTAAGGTCTTGAGGGCATTTTGGGGGACCCAAGAATCAGAAACTTGGGAGGAACTGGTTCTTAATAAGTTGAACAGTTGATTCTTTGTAAAATCTCAAGTGACAGAGCACTCACTACTTACAACTAGGGTAGAGCATCCCCCCTCTTTTTTCCCAACAGCTCTTATTTCTACGTGTTTTCCTTTGAGTGTAGAGTCTTCTTCATGGTAACTCACCCATGGGTTTGTTAAAAGAGTTCCAAACTGTTTTAGTTCTATGCTCTTGTGAAGTCAGTAACACTTCATATTAAGCTATTTACTCATTGGGTCTGGCCCTGGCACTGTGGGCCACAGGCTAGCACATCAAAAGACCCTCTAAAACATTAAAGGTATGGTACATGAATGCTCCAAGTGACTGTCTCCCCACCGAACTAAAACACTGAGGCCCAGCATGGAACCCAACATGGGGCTTGAACTCATGACCCTGAGATCAAGACCTGAGCTGAGATCAAGACCAAGAGTCAGATGTTTAACTGACTGAGCCACCCAGGCGCCTCGCCTCCCTTCTCTTTTTTGATGGGAGCTCCTTACATGGGCGCATATTACTAAGTCACATAGGAAACAATACAAAAATTTTTTCCACTTAAACTACAGAATGGTCGAGCTATTAAGTTGGGGTGAGCCTTATGTCTATCTCTGTAGTCTATTTTCCACCTGATGCTTAAAGCCCTTCTTCAACACCCAGGCCAAGATAGTAAACACTTTGAGTAATGAGAATCTGATTCCTTATAAGGCAATTTTCTCTTTTCATTTTATTTCACTTTTTGGAGTGAGTTGCAAAGGTGATCCTGTAACTTCTACCTTCTGGTCCTTGCTCTGAGTCTGAGTAGGAAAGCTGGGTAGGTTGCCTGACCTAAACTCAAAGAGAACTTCTGGGCATGTTGTTGCTCACATTTTGGCCAAGTTGTGGGGGGAACAATCAGAAGTGGAACTTCGCTAAAAGTTTGTCCATAATTTTTAACAATGAAAGACTATCCCTTTAGGTTTTCACTTCAAAAAAGAATGGAGCTGTTAGCAGAGGTTCTAATAAGAGCCCCCGGAGGAATAGGTTAATTAACCAATCAGAGAATTAGCTGCTCCCACAGACCTGGTGGTAAGGATGGCTCTACTCTGGCTAATTTCATCTCAACTTGATCTCATTGTGGAGTCATGAAAACTCGAATGTTCAAGGATAATAGCTACAAGAAAAATGTTTCCATAACTTAGAATGAAACTGGAATGAGATGCAGAAGCAGCTGTACTCAGTCTGAAGTCGGTTAATTTTGATAGTCACTTCCTTCCCATCTTGTTCCCTGTAGTTCTCAGGCTCTCTCCCTCTTGGACTGTGACCCTGTCTACTTCTGATGACAATCACTTAATCAGCACATCAGATTGTCGCACGGCTGGTTTTACCTTGGGTAAAGATTCATTTTCCTTATTAACATCACAAGAACCAATTTCTTTCCCCAACCAATTAAAGAGGAAAAATAGAAGGGCCCCAGTGCAATAGAGGGAAAAGAAAACTGTTCTGACTTGTGGCACATGGCAGGTCACTCAGTCCCACACGGTCCTAGAAATCGAGTCCTCATGATTCTGAAATGCAACTGGAAGTCAGGACCACACAGTCAAAATAAACAAGTTGTAATAAGCATTACAGGCATTGTTCACTACCCAGATATCAAACAGTTCACCTAGGGTTGGTATTGGCGGATTTATTCCGTGGGTGCATTTGTTTGTATTATTCAGAGCCGATGTCTGGACGGCCCACATTCAGGAGATAATAGCAACAACCCCTAATTAGCATTTAGTTTCCCTCCTTGCATTCTCTGGCAAAATGTTATTTCTCCTCGTACTTCTCGCTCAACTATTCCGCAGAGCACACTAACAATTACTCCACCTCTTTACAATAGACACTTATCTGTGTTTACTATAGTTTACAGTGATTTTTAACCTATTCTGTAGCCCTTTTATGCCCTGGGGGTATAGTGTCTGGATGGGTTTCTAAAGTACAATCCCCAGTTTAGTAAAGGGTGGTGGGTGACAGAAACAACAATCCATTTTAGGATTATGTTTAAAGAATAAAACTAATCTAGCCACACAACGCGCTTTCTGATTTATTCATAAGAGTAAACTGCAGCCTTTCCAAATAATACTAAAATATTCCAAAGATAAACATGAATTGTGGCTCATTTGGATTCAAAGCATAGTTCTTATCTGTGCAATTCTGTAGGTTTTAGCCATACCTTACATTTAACTTGTTAGAAAAATGTAATATAAAAATTATTACTTGGTAGAATCCAGTCTACCAAAATGCTAACTCTAACAGTTAGTGTTGAAATGTTATACCTGATATTTAAATCTTTAGCAATATATACTAAATTTCCAAATATAAAAAGATTATAATCCAGTTGAAAATTATGGAAACGCATTTGACCAAACATAGATAGATCTTACTGGTTTGGATTTTAGAAGTCTGTATTTTTATCCTCATTCCTGCCCCCACCCCCTCAACCCTGCATCAATCTTCTTGCTTCCTTCAGCACAATAAATGTAATCCCCAAGTGCTCATGTTAATCGTTCAGTTGATGGTTTCAATGATCCTAAGAAAACCACCTCTCACTACAATGTTTTGAAAATAGGCTGCAGACAACTCTAGTACCCCAACACTAACCACTCAGGCTATGCCTCACCCAAATCTCCTAATGCATTGTTTGCAGACTGGGTGCCATTTCATTCTTATTTGTTTTCTATTTTCAAAACAGTGTTTGAGGCTTTGCTTAGAAAGGACCAAAAAGCCTCTCTTTCTTTCTGTCAGTATCCCTGAGGAGGACCAATTCCGGGCTTGTAAATGTGGCATTTACTTAAAATGAATTGACAGGAGTATCTGCTCAAAATAAAAGTCTAAAACTCCACATAGCAGCTCAGGGGCCAGAGGTTGAAAAGCAAGAGAAGCAATTATGTGCGTCCAAACACCTCGAGATTCTGAATAGCAAATCTCACCAGCCAAGGTATTGTTTGGCTTTTTAAGAGCAAGTCCCAGTGAACATAACCATGAGGATACAGCACCTATCCGACAAATGAAATCAGGGAGCCCTAATTTCTCACAAAAAGAGACTTTGGTGACAAATATCTTTATAAATTACATCGCGCAAACTCATGCAGTCATAAGAAATCATAGTTCTGAACAAGAGACTTCCCTGGGTCCCACTCCCTTCATTTTGGTAGCTTTACCTGACATGAATTTGCACATTCTCTATGTCTCCCGAGAGCTGATGCATGTCAGCACATGCATGTGTGAAACTTGAACCAGACCTTCGAGTAGTAGAGACATCTTTCCCTGATTCAGCTCACCCTAAGTGCTGCTAGAACAAAACATCTCCTGTGTTCTCTTGCTGGCCATATCCTCACCATATCCTACCCAGACTAGAGGTGCCATCATCCCATTTCATCTTCAAAGGTGCCAGAGACACTTCCACTCAATTACTTTCTCTCCATTCCCAACACTGGACCATGTGCTTTCCTCTGACAGCCTTCAGATCACAGCTAGGGGCCTGTTCCCAAAATGAATGTTGACCAGCCTCTTTTCTCGACTTTCTTTATCAAGACCTGTGCAACTTTCTCATTCAGGGGTTGGCTGACTGTTCCTGTAAAGGGCCAGGTCATGAATGGCTCTGTGGACCATGTGGTCTCTGTGGCAATGACTCAGCACTAAGACGGAGTGTATAAGCGGACAACATATCAATGAATAGGAGTGGCTATCCTCGAAAAACATTTTGTTTAATAGGCACTGAAATTTGAATTTCCTTTAATTGTCATGTGTCAGCAAAGATCTCTTTTCACTTTTTTCAACACTTTATCTATGTAAAGACTACTCTTGGCTTGTAAGCCATAAAAAAATAGCCAGCAGATCAGCGATGGCCCCATCAGCCATAGCTAGCCATACTCTGTTTCAATCCATCTGGGTTGTACTATTGTGAGCTATTCCCAGATTGAAGATAAGTTGCAGCTAGGGGAGAGCCAGCAGCCATCACTGTAGGGGCAGCAAACCCAAAGCAGACGTGAAAGGGAGTGCAAAGGGGAGGTGAGGCTAGATGGTGTGAATTGAAAGCAAGGAGGATTTTCTATCTACAGGTTATTGGTTGGCAAGAGCTCTATTTTTGAGGGAGGGAGGACTGGACCAATGGAGCTGTGGGGTTGAGGGAAAGTCTTTAAATCACACTGGGCATGCAAAAGTACATCAAGAGGAATGCCCCTGAAGAGTGGAAGCTATTGGTACGAATTGTAAACTGGGCTACACACATCCCTCCCTTGAGAGTTTTCTGAATTATCCCCCAGACTCTGCAGGGAACAGAAGATGAAAGCAGCTGCAGGGAAGCAGGATCTGGAGCATCATTTGAGAGATTGCAAAAACAATTCACTGCCAACAGACTGTCCCGGCAGGGTCCCAGTGCTACAGTCATGGCCTGGATTGGCACGCTGCCCCTCAGATGCCCAATTAGATGGAACTGGGGTAAATCTAATGCAGAGTACATTTTATCTCTGTTTACCACTCAAATGAACAGCATGGGAAATTGAGTCTGACCTCATGAGTCAGCCTTGGACAAGCTCCTAACCCTGTCTCTCCCTCCAGGTAGCCAATCTGTTGACTGGGCTAGGATAGAAGGGAAGACCCCAGACTTGATGGCCAGATTCAAAGGTAACTGGGGGGCAAGACAGTAGTTTGCCTGGAAACTTCTCTGAGAATTTCCTTGCAAGTGAGTGGATTAGCCAGCTTGACAAAGAACTCAATCCAATGAAAGTAATAACTAGAGGTAAATTGATATTCAGGTTGACCACTTTGTAACTGACTGAGGCATTTGGAAAACCAAAGAGCAGTTGGCTTCCATCTCCTCAAAGGGATAATTGGATATATTCAATCCAGTATTGTCCTACCCCAAACCACAATATTGACAAAAAATAATTAAAAGCAAAACTGAAGAAACTTGGAAACTATTACTTCTCTAGAAAGAAAATAACCTTAAAAAAAAAATCTCATTTGAGAAATTTATGTAGAAAAGTGGCTAAGTGAGAATGACATGGTACCAGAGGAGATGTTGAACGATGGTGGTGGTGATAGGGAGGGTCAGGAGCCCAAGGGTGATGCCTTGTCTTGGGACAAGGGTGCTCACACCTATTCCAGTGGTACCTGGCTATCTAGGAAACTTGGGAGTCTTGCCTGTATCTAACCTGGTCTAAATGAAGTGAGTTCAACTGTTGCCAGCAAGCAGGGATCCAGTGATCCAGCCAGCTGGTAGATTATCCAAAAAGGGGAGACTTGCAGACCACAGTCATGTGGGTGCTTGAAACCTCTAGGTCCTGACAATTTCCCATGCGTGTGCATTTCTCCCTCCCCAAATCAGTAATTTGAATGGATTTTATCTGATTTTGTTTCTTGCCTCCCAATCTAGAATTCTGGAAAGAAAGGAAAGCGTTTTCTAGTTGAGGACGTTGCTTTCCCCTTCCTTAGCCCCTGAAGATTTGGAGAGGCAGCAGGAATGTTGTAGAGCACTCATGCCCCTGAAGGAACAGCCAGTTGCAATGCACGACCATCACTATAGATCTACGATTTATGAAAATAAAGCAATATGTGCCTGTTTCGGTGCCTGCCGTTTGCCTACCAATGGTGCAGTGTTCACCATTCCAGCCCTCTCGGCATTCACATTTGCCATCTTTACAGGTCCCGTGCTCAATGCAGCGGGGGTGGCACACGCGCTGGTCACAAGCTGCGCCTGTCCAGCCCTCTTCACAGCGGCAGGCTCCCCCGATGCAGACGCCGTGAGTGCCACAGTCTACTGAGCACACTTCTGGAAGAAAAACAATGATTACAGCTCAACACCACAGCTGGCAAAACCCTCTGCTGGAGGCCAGACCACACCCATGGCCTGGGTCTCTGAAGCAGGCCCTAAGGTCCAGCAGGTGTGTCCCCTTGGGAGGCCTGTCTCTCCACTGGGCTAGGTATTAATTGTTACGTGGTTTCTAGAGCAGTGATTCTCGCAGTGGGGTCCCTTGACCAGCAGCATCACTGTCACCCAGGACTTGGTAGGAATGCAAATTCTTGTGCCTTGCTTGGACCTTCTGAATTAGAAACTCTGGGAGTGGGGCTCAGAAATTTGTTTTCACAAGTCCTGCAGGTGGTTTTGATGTGCACTAGAGTGTGAGAACCACTGTTCTAGAGCTCGAGGCCATCCCAGGAGGAGGTCAGACAATGGCCATCCAGTTTGGCAAAGCTACCCAGGAGGTGCCATCTGAAAAGATGTATGTATGTGGATCCTGACTCCCTGGCCAGCTGGGACTTTTGCCCTGTTGAGAGCCTGAACTGACCAAAGGCCACTTGGGAACCCACAGATCTATCCCTATGATGATTGCAAATCCACCCATCACCCAGATTGGTACATTGTGGCAATGATGACCGCTACGACTGTGCTGCATTTACACAGCCTCTTTCTCAAAGGAGCTCAAAGTCTTTTGTGCTTTGGAAGGAGACAGACAGACAGATATACACTCTCTGGCGTTCCAGACCTCTCACTCGAGGACAAGCACGTGCCAGACATTCATCCTTACAACAGACTGCTGAGGGAGGCATGGCTCATCGTGCCAGAGGAGGGACAACCCAATCAGGAGGGGCAGTGACTCACTCAAAGTCACTGCATATCGGCAACTCGGTTGGGCCTTGGCTCTAGGGCTACTCCTCCCCCATCCTCTGCAGAGCCTTGGCCTGGACCACCGGCATGAGCACTGAAGCCGGAGGAGAGTGGGCTGAGAAGACGTCTCAAAATAGCCCATTTTCACTGACTCTTTTTTTTCTTTTTGGAATGAAATATTCATTTCTTTCCCATTGTAGGCAAAGCTTCACATACATTCCCTTCCTGATTGCCATGGCAATCTGACAGCTGTCTCACTACCCAGAGGAAGGGGGCGGAATGATGATCGCTCGCTTGGATAGGCACTTGTCACTGTGAACGGAACCATTCTCTGGTAGGTTGGGACCGGCTTGAACTGTTGAACCGTTCCATTTTAGGGTCACTCGGGAGGTAAGACACATACTCTTAATTTTAGGAAAATAAAGTGTACAGCGCAACTTCATTATTTTCCCGTCACCGGAGTATTGCAGAGCTTTATAACATGTTCACACAGCACCCCAAGGGAGCCTCTTTTCTGTTTTATAGGACGTTCCATTCAGTTTGTCTGGGACTGAATTGTTCTGTTTTGTTTTCTGGTACCTTTAGGGAGTGTACATAAGAAAACCTATAATGCAAATGGAAGCATCCCTCCTGGGCCCCTCATCCATTTGTCGCGATGGAACAAACGAGGCACAAGAACCTGCGGTGTCTTGTGTGTTTGTTTGTTTGTTTCTCAGGATCACAGACTCCATGACTGAGGAGAGGAGAGTGAGAAAAGCACTATGCAATTAGCCTAAGTCCCTTTATCCCAAGCTAAGTGTGAAAAGTAGATTCCCATCCATATGGGCTCATGGAAGGAACACAGGGCGTGAGTGTTGGGAAAGGCGAGAAGGAAACCTCTTGGCTTACCAACAGAGCAGTCGGGACCCATCCAGTTGGGATCACAGCTGCAGAGGCCTGTGTCAGGGACGTAAGTGCCATGCCCACTGCACTGGTCTGGGCACTGGACCCTTGCCAGCTCACAGTTTAGACCACCCCAGCCAGGGCTGCAAAGGCATTCTCCATTTACACAGACCCCATGGCTGGAGCAGGTGGGATCCAAGCAATCAACTGAAAAAAAAACAAAAACAAAAACAAAGAGTAAAAATATTGATCACTCATGGGGTATGGGCCACAAGACTGGCTTGCTGCTGCGGTAACTGGTGATTCACCAACTCCTATCCCCTTGCAAGCAAATGGAGCAGCCCAGGTAATACTTACATGGTCTCTTGAAGAACAACCCATATAAAATTCAAGACTTTTTTTTTTAATTTGCCCAAACACCAAATCTCACACTTGAAGAGAATGTAAGAGAAAGAGGAGATTTCTCATGCAGAGTTAGGAGGAACCAGATATAGGGGTGTGTCCTTCAATGTTGAGAACCTTGTACTTACAAACATTGGTACCTTAATTAAATCATATCAGAGCTTCTGAGCCTGGGACATAAATACTGGTGATATCTCTACATGTATCCCCAAACCGAATTATCCCTCACTATCAGAGAGGAAAAGAAGGCTTATTCTTACTTCACTAATACTTGCCTTCAGAAGGCAACAAAGGATTAAAAAGAAAACCAGTGAAACTCATAAGTGAGTCACTTTCCTTATTAAATGTCACTTAGGCTAAGTCTAAAATTAGTTTTCATTCTCCAAACACACATCTATTCACAGGAGTTAGTAAAAGAACAGGATAGAAGAGGTAAAGTTCGGTGTGGAAACGATCCCAAAGAGGTAACCTTCCTGTATATAGTCAGGAGTGGCCTGAATGGGTGAGTCTCTGGCCCTAGCACTGATACTCCTTCAGACTGTTGGTCAGATGAGTTAATGGTCATATTTTTGGTCATTGTCATTCTTGGCAGTTTCATGGTCTGATTGTTTGGTTATCTTAATGCTCGGAATGGATATGCATCCAGTAGGTAACTTGAAGACTCACTGTAGAATCAACTCAGGGTGAGGAGAGGTGTAAGCTGCAAAAGCCAGTTCTTAGAAACAGGACTTTCTGTATGGGAATGTGACCCCACACCTCAGACATCCATCCAGTCTCAGTTTTGGGCAAACGGGTTTTGATGAGGAGGATCAACTTCCTCAGGTGTTCCTGAAAAATGATGCAATGACATCTGGAGAAGAGGGCACTGCACACTGTGGGGTTTGAATGGTGAATGGTGGTCCTGCAGACAGCCCAGATATTCTCTTATGGATCAGAAAAATAGGGGGGCATCTCATCAACTTATTTAACTAAGACACACATTTTCCTCATTTTAACAGCCTGGAAATCAGGCCTTTTGGCCTAGAGTAAAACATTTGCTTCTGCCATCATCAGGGGGCATAAGCAGCTTGAGACCACTTTAAATTCCTTTCTTGAAGTTTCTTGGACCATACTGTTGTTGTAACTGAGCCCCTCATGTGCATGTGTACCATCTTGTAGTTCCAATCCTCAGAGATTTTGATTTCTCTCTCTGCCCAATGCCAAGATTGAAACATGCAAGATTTTTGGCCTCTAAATAGTTCCTGTGACACTGAGATGGCAGCCCTTTGGGGTCCCAGCTTTTTGTAGCTAGTCTTAATTTTTTTCTTCTTATGGCATACAAAATAATGATAGGTTTTAAAATTGATGATACCTTGGCTCTAAGTAGGACATTATTTAGATTACCCATGCCATAGACTATTTCATTCTGGGGGACATCAGACTTCAGGAATTTGGATTTACTAGACATCACAGTATTCCATGAAGTTTCCAAAGAGCTCATCTCTCTTGAGGCAACAATAAGTATTTTCAGTGTAAGGAGATGTTTCTGATCTGATCCATTTGAATCTTCTCTGGAAGATATTATTTATGAAAATCACCTCAAAACTATTGGAGCCATGGGGAAACAGAAGCTGCCATTGATTTAGCAGAAATAAAAAATACACTCTCAGGAAGGGGAATTTCAGTGATTTATTATTAGTTAGAGATGTTTATGATGATGCTACTTGCTCTGGTTGCAATCACTTTAAGGTTATATTCATTGTCTTAGGGACTATAACTTCTGATGATACAAACCCTTTCTGATACCTTCAAATTTGCTCAGGATGGTGGAATGCATCTGAAGGTAAATGAATCGAAAGTTTCAAACACACAGAAGACATTTACAAAGAGGCTGTGCAATGCTTTTGGTGTCTGTCTCATGCTCAGCATAGCTAGCAAAATATAGTAAGTGTTCAATACACAGTTGATACAGAAATGAACGGCAGACTTCTCTATAAGGATTCATGTTAGCGAGACAAACTTCCACAAAGAATTGACAAGAAAGAAAAGGTGCTACCAACTTCTTGCTTTTGGGAAAAACACCGTGTAATTTGGGATCTGCGCAGCATGAACTAATTCATTCAGAATCAATCCTGTCCATATTCCTCTAATAGGAAAAAATCCTCAAACTTTAGTTTTTTCTCTGTCCCTCTTTCTAATATAGCTAAATCAAAATAGACACAAAGATATCTCATGTGCTATGTGTCTCAGAAATTACCCTCCATCTATAATTAGCTATTTAAAGCATTTGGTGAGGTGCCAACAGCTAGAAGCTTTCAAAAAATTCAAAAAGTATATCGTAACCTTTTTCTTAAAAAGATGAAATAAAAAGTAATATACCCCCCTGAAAAAAAAGCAAAAAGAAAATGTCATTTTTCTTTCAGATAAATTAGCTTTCTCTTCTCTATCTTAAATTATAGTATGAAGAAAGGAGGAAAATCCACTGAGATTTATTAGCCCAGGAGTGGAATGTCATCAAAAGAATTATTTATTGTATCTAGAAATATGAGCTAACCCTTTCAGTTATACTAGTAAATATGTCCTTTGTGCTATATAATTACAGCAGCTTATGGCATAACTAAATCCAGACTTTAAGAAGAGCAGTTTCACTATGAATTTTAAATTTGGTTCCAATTTCATAAGATGGTCTTGTGGCCACGTCCTTAGAGTCTTTAGCAGGCAGGAGGGACTATGGCATTTTACGAAGCTTTATAAATAGAAATAGTGTTATACTTAAAAGGGGGACAGTGGCCTTTACCAGCTAAGTACCATGTGCTTTACAACACCAGCCCCCTGGCAGCTGAAATCATTAGAACTCATTTAGTCTTGGGCCCTCTGTAGGTTTGACAAAAAAGGGTTGTGAATGCAATTTCTATCCCTAAGGATAAAAAAAGAGGTCAAGGAGTTTTACAAACAATATGTACTATAAACCCCTGAAGAACCATGAATTACATTTATGAAGTTAAATGTCATTGAAAAATGACTCAACCATGAAACTGACATGAAAACATGGCTGACTTAAACTAATATGTCAATTCCTCACTCATCACCTTCCCACTCCCCCAGACATCATTGAATGAAACCTCGCAAATTCATCCTTTCATTTTCTTGTGCAAATCTGTTAATAATACAACAATGTTTATGCAGCAAAAATGGAGGATGGCAACTATCGATTTCGTTGCCATGGCCATTTCAGGTAAATTGTTTGAACGTTATGACTATGATGAATATCAGAAATAAAAAAGCTAAATGGAAGAAAAAGTGCTGATCCAGACTTTCTGATTCCATTTCCTATTTTGAAAACAGCATATGAATCACCTCGGTTCATTCTTTTTGGGTAGTAGAAATCAATAGAGGAGATTTCATCCTTTCATAACGATCCACGTGGCTTCCTTGTTTTGTTGGATGGTTAATTCATTCAGAACATTTAAATAAGGCTGGTTGGGAGAGTAAGAAAGTTGAGAAATCACTTGGAATTCTACTCATATAGATATGCGCAATCTTTACTGGAGGGAAAAAAATTTCTAAGACGGGCAATGTCATTGCTCTATCATTTCGTTCTCACCAAATGATGTATGCAAAAGGTCGTTTTAACCTTTCTTGTCATATTATTGGCCTCTCCCATGTTTTCAGCAAATGCGGCTTTGCCTTCTGCAATCCATTTATCTTTTAAGAACTTTAACCTTTCAAGCAGGGTTATTAAATCAGTCCTTCCTCCATCCAAACTCCCAATTTGGTTTTATGATGCAGATGGAGGGAGGCTACCTTTTATAATAGAGGGAAAAAATATATAGAGTGTTGAGCAAATGAAGATCTGGGGGTCAGACTTCTGGGTCCCATTAAGGGCATTACCGCTGATGTATTGGAAAATCTTAGAAGAATAATGTCATGGAAGTGGACTCTTTGTAGCCAGGGTTCTAAAAACTATGAAATGGGAGATTTCAGTGTGGAGCTTTTGTATGTGTATCTGAGGATAAGTTACTGTCATTACTTTGTGGTAAAGGCTGTAATGATTGGTTATTTTTTATAGAGACCTGGAGATCCATAACTTAGTGGGAGGGGAGAACAGATCCACTCACACTTGAGAACCTCACAGCACCTGAGGTCCCTTCTTATCAGCTTGGCAGGGAGAAGCTGAGAGAGAACATGGGCATGTGGTGCCTAACAGAGTCTTTTGGGGGGCATCCTGGGTGGGCCTCTTAAGCTGTTTCAAATGGAGTAGGCTGTGGGATTTACTTTTTCCCTTAGTTTGTTGGGAGATTGACACTTTCTTTTCTGCTAGGAATGTGGAAGGGAATAGGGCTGTTGGAGTTGCATGGGGACATTCTCCGGGGAGGTAGATGGAGAGGAAAGTGGCTCAGCTGGTAAAGAATAACTGAGCCAATTCAAAGGTTGGGGATTGGGCCAGGGATGGACAGCACCTGGGCTTAGGCTTTCCTACCAGCTCTGCTTGATACTTTCTATGCGGAGAAACAATAGATGGACAACCAGAGATCATACTCTGAAAGCACAAGTATAGAAGAGGAAGACTGGCAGGCAGGTTGGCAGAGTTCCCTTGCCTTCTGGGTCCGATACCTTTAACTCTTCTGAATGCACTAACCAGAGTGACTAGGACTAGTTGAAGCTTCTGATCTCCTCCAGAAAGGTGCTCTTCCTCTCTCTCTTTCTGCACTCCTTCTTCCATGGCTCCTTCCGGATCACCAAGTCTCATCGCTGATCATGTTTTTTTCAGATTGGATTCAGCTTATTACACCCCTAACTTTTCCTCATGGGTGCCAGAGGCCACTTCAACGCATGCTATACTGAGCTCTTTAGATTTCACCAAATTTCAGTCCTGTGCTACACCCCCATCCTCCTCTAGTTCTGTGTGATTTAGGTAACCAGCATAATGTGACCTATGACATGGGTGCCTATTGTCTTTCAAGTCTGACTGCTTTCTACTGATATTAAGTTTTCCTAAAATATATACAGAAATATATGAGTACTAGATTACCAGGGACAGTTTCAAAACAACAACAACAACAACAACAACAACAACAACACAAAACCCCCAAACAAAAACCCAGCTATGGGAAAGACAAGGAGATTAAGGATTCTGGTTTTGGGGATCCCTGGGTGGCGCAGCGGTTTGGCGCCTGCCTTTGGCCCAGGGCGCGATCCTGGAGACCCGGGATCGAATCCCACGTCGGGCTCCCGGTGCATGGAGCCTGCTTCTCCCTCTGCCTGTGTCTCTGCCTCTCTCTCTCTCTGTGACTATCATGAATAAATAAATAAAAAATCTTTAAAAAAAAAAAAAAGGATTCTGGTTTTGTTTTGTTTTCTGGATAGCTTTAGTAATTCCAAATTAGAGGATTTTAAATAAAGCAGAAGAAAAGAGGAAGGAAGATAGGAGAAGGAGAAGAAGGAAAAAAAGAAAAGAAGGAGCAGGAAGGGGAGGAGGAGGAGTTACAGGCAAAGAGCTGAAAGACAAAGGCGGAGAAAGTAATTGAAAGAGGAAAAGTAGCTAATTAACATAAAGAAGAATAAAACAAAGCATTCCTTCCAGAACCACACCACAGGCCTGTGTTATCTATAACCTTAGAAGTCTACAAAAGCCAGCACCTTTGAAGTTTCTCTGTGCAAAATGTTGAAGTTTCCTTTGCAAAATGCAGAGCCCTGGATTGGGCTCATTAGTAGAAGTCAGGGCCTGCAGCCACTTCCCCCCTCCTCCCACCTTGCTGCTGCCCAGCCTGGCTCTGTGGAGCTTACCTTCCTCACAGTGCTCGCCTTTGTAGCCAGCGGAGCACACACAGTTCCCATCAATGCAGGAGCCATGGCCCCCGCAGGAAGGATCGATGCACTGATTCATGGGCACATCACACTCTGCGCCTTTCCAGCCGCTGTAGCACTGGCACGTCCCTTTTGAATACTGTCCATTCCCACTGCACAGGACGGGGCAGGCAGCTGCAAAAACCAGAGACAGAGTACCAGGTCATAGGGGGTAGTGCCTGAAGGGCTGTGTCTGTCCAAGAGGCAGAGCCTACCTGCCATTTCAGCTTTGTTTGCAATGTTTTAGGCTGGGGACACTGGTGGTGGAGGTGTAGAGCCGTCTTCAAAAAACCAGTAACCATCACAATGACAACAACAAAAATGTTACTAATAACAGCAGCTACCACCAATTCCATGCTTGTTAGGTGCCAGGGACAACATCGAGTGCTCTATATGGAATTTATTACTTAACCATTGTAATTATTTGATGAAGTGGAAGATAGAATCCTGATGCCCATTTTACCCAAGAGGTGCAGACTGGTCAGAGTGTGTGGCCAAAGTCACAAGGCTCGAAAGAGGGGGAGCCCCCTTGGAAAGCAGGTTGGCCCAGCTCTCAACTGTGCCCTCGATAAAGCTACATGGATGCATGTGCTATTTTTAGTGGCACAGGTAGGGTGGGGTCAGAACTTGTTTTGCTGAGTATCTTACCCTCTGGTTAGTTGGTTCCTATTCCTGGCAAGTTTATGCCCATTAAAAAGGAAGGAGGATGGGACATTGTTGACACAATCTCTTCATGCCTTAGTTTCCTTATATGGACCACAAAGCATGGTCTATGTCTAAGTATGACATGTGTGATAAAGTATAGACTAAATATGCCTGGATTATTAAAAAAAAAAAAAAAAAAGAAAGAAAAGCAAGAAAGGGAGGCAGCAAGAAATCTCTAGTAGTTCCTGTCTTGGTTGGGACTCTCCTGCATCTGTTGATAGGAAGAAGGCTGAGAATCAGTGAGGACTGCCTGGAATGAGATTACCATGGTTTTTCACCAGTTTTGCCTTAATTGTGTCAATTCACCTGTTTTAGAGATCAAGAATGGGATTTTAGTGGCCACTTTCAGGCTTTGGACTTTTCATTTCAGAATCAGTTTGTAAAGAACCTAAATTTCCAACCTGGTTTTTCATTTGGGCCTAAAAAGAAGATACGACTGCCTGCTATGGAACTGGCACTCAGGGACCTTCAGAAATGACCAACAGAGATGTTTAGTGACTCTTGGTTTACCTGAGGTTTGGAATGTACAGATTCTGAGAATTTCACATGTCTATGTATGCATAGAGCCCAAGCCGTGTCCCTGTCCTGTGGAGCAATGGCACATCTCGTCAGATGACTCGGCAGTCAGCAATGCCACTCTGGCTCATCAATCATCCCCTGTTGTCATGTTTCTGTCTCGTTTTTATAGTAATTAAGTTTCCTTCTGTGAGTGTCTAATATCCCAGAACTCTAGCAAACTCCTTGAGGACAGGACCATGTTTATCATTGCTGATTTTGTTTCAGCTCTGCTTTCATCAATGTTGATGTAAGTATTTCTCCTATGTTCCTGATATTTAGAGATCCTCAGGTAGGGAGGTAATGGGCAAGTGATAAATGGCCATTTATGGAAGGTGTGGGAAAAAACAAACAAACAAACCAGTTTCTGGAGTAGAACTCATGCTGCACACACAGAGCCTTTTTCTGAGGAAGTGCATGTTTTTTACTTTAATTGTAAACTGACCCAAAGGAAAAATATCTCAACAGCTGATGTATGATTGAGGGATATCTGTCCCTCCACCCTGAATTCAACAGTTGTTAGAATTATGTAGGGTATAATTACCAGTAGAATTCTTATCCTTTTGAATCTACCACAGGACAATAATGGATCAAAAGTGAGAACATCATCAAAGCAATGTTGAATTTTGGATGGACTCTCGTTATTTTATTTTTTATTATTAAAAAAAATTTTTTTTGGACTTTTATTAAATGAGGGAGCATGCTTTCTATTCCCAGGATACTTAAGCAGAGATCTGGCCAGAGTTGCTACCCAGTGGGCCCAAGATTCAGGTTAGGGACTGTGCAAATATGAACAAGCATGAGAAAAAGTACAAGCTTTTGCAAAGTTTCAAGAGGGCTTTGAAGACAAATTAAATTTGTTCCATGTCAGTTCCTCACAAAACATCGAAGCTCTATGTCAGGAATGGCAAATATGTGCACACAACTACCACTTTCCCTTCCTTGCACCTCTTGTGGACATCATCAAGTGATCATGGCATCTTGTAACCCAGAGCCAAGACAGAGGCTCAAAACCTTCAATGTAGTGCCCAAGCTGCGACCTGCAAGAAGGCAGGATTGGCATTTGAGAAAAAATCCACTTTCCATTTCTTCTCTAGGTAAATTAAAGATATCTCTTCTACTAGGAAGACTAGAATTGGCATCATTTCTTACTCCACTTCTACTCTCGCCGGCTGAAATAGGAAACTAGTAAGAAGGGTGGCCACACATGTAGTAGAATGAGCTTCCAAGGGCTGTTTCTGACTTAAGGATTATATAGTGAACCAACTACCATGAACAGCAGAAAAAGTTGCATCAAATAGCCACCACTGGACTCCCACTGCACCTTCTTTCCTCCCAAAGAGTGGAAGAGGGTAGAAAGTAAGGAGCAAATAAGTGTTGTTTTTATTAACTGATAAAATACAGTTATACAGTTATATATACATTTTATTTATTCATATTGAAACTGTTTTTCTTCTACATAAACTCCATGTGGCAAAAAAAAAAAAAAAAAAAAGGATTGTCTAGAAGGGAAGAATGGATTTTATTTAAAGTCAGGTGCCTGGGAAATCAATTTTAAAATGTGACCTACTTAAATTACTCAGGGGAATAAATGGAGAATAGTGAGGTCAGAGAATTCTCCACATTCTAAATGCAGCCCTCTTTCAGTATGTTTGCTGCATGCTCACCAGGAGTGTGGTAAAAAATGCAAGACACTGTGGTGTTCTCTGGAAAGCAGGGGCACTGGATGGGCCTGCCTGATGCCACATAAAAAAGTAGAAGCAGCTTAAAGAGGAATGAATTTCTCTAGTAATTCATTTGCCATTGAGGCAGAGTGCAAAAGCCAGAAGCGAGCCTTCTAGTGGTCACTGGGCTGACTTGCATGGAGAGCACCATCCTCAGGAGTAATTGGTTCCTTCTCAGATATAACCCAGATCCTCACAGTATTTAAGTCTCAGCCTGATCCTCATTTGAAAGGCTGAACATGAAGACCTCTCATATTCATAACATTTCTTGTATTTTTACTATCACTAATTCTACACGATTTCTTTCTGACAGGTTATAGGACAAACAACTCTTGACTCTATACCTTGCCCAGAGGAAATAGGGAGCAGAACTAGAAAGAGAAAGATTTGGGTGTCAGAAAGATCTAGGTTTAGAACCTGGCCTGTCACTTACCAGGTTTGGGATTTTGGCCAGATTAATGCATTTCTCTGAGACCCAATTTTACCTTCAAAATATTCTTCCAGAATTGATGGGAACATTAAGTACAATTACATGTGCAAGGACTCAAAGCTATAGCTGATACATGATTTACAATGAACAGATGTTCCATCTTGAAATTCCAAACTGAATCTCCAAATTGACTTCAAGGGTTAATAAAATTTAAAATTCAGTATGTCTCAAATGTGCACATGTATGCGCACATGCATGCAGACACACACCACCACCACCACCATCACCACCTCCACCACAAGATCATCAAATAATACTAATGGAGAGAGCTCATGTTATTCTTCCCCTAATCTTCTCTGGTTGTGGGTGGGAGGTGGTTCTGGAATCACATGCGGAGTGTTTTATGTGCCTGCCTCTTTCTCCTTTTCTTAAGGCTTACAGGAGTAGAACATTGTGCATTCAAGCTCCTATTTAAAATTAATTAAAATGTTTGTACAAAGTGACTATTCTTATTTTACTAAATCTAGTAGATGGAAGCACTAAGACTTACCCAGAAGAAAAATAAATTACCACTGCCACTGATGACTGACAAGTTAACATGCTGATGACAAAAAAAAAAAAAAAAAAAAAAAAAAAAAAAAAAATTTAGATTCACTTAAATGGCGTAAAGCTCATTTTAATGATCAAGCTGGAGCTTTTTTCCTCTTCCAAAGTTCTCTGTAAGGGATGAAATGAATTATCAGTGTTATTTACTCAGTGGGAAGTAAAAGGACAAGTGACCCATATCTGCTGTTTTAAGTAAAACAAGTCCCATCTACTTGGAGCTTGTAGTAGAGGAAATAACTGGAGAAAAGGTGGAGATGTTGAAAAGTTTGAATCATAAGGCAGAGAGTAAATAACTGCATCTTGCCAAGTCATTTATAGGCTGGGCTAGATGTGCAGAGGGAAATTCAAATACTGTACCTTTTAAAAATCATTTGAAATCTTATTGAAAGCTTTGTGGAAAAGAGACTTGAGAATACATGGGCCTAGTAATCGGGGTAAATTGTCACAATAGCACTAAAAATTGGTGACCTTACTTCCCAGTTAGTCAATAAATATTTATGAATAACCTAATGCATGCTAGTAGCTGGGTTAGGTGAAATAGGAAAAAAAGTGATGGAGAAATAAAGATGCCTTGATTCCCCTGAAGCAATTGAGGATGTAATAATTGGGTTACAAAGGCAAAGCAAGCAAAGTTCAGTATCATCACCAAAACTGGTGTTCCATTGCCTATCCAGATTGTGGAATTAGCTTGGTGCTTAGCATAACGTGTTAGGAAAGATGGGTTTCACTTTTTGGTAGGTCCCTGCAAATGGCAAGCCATTTGATAGACAATAAAGTTTAACATCTACTGAACATTGTATTCAAAAATAAATTCCAGAGTTATGTCACTAAGAGAGTGACACTTTCCTGACTTTGTTCTCTTTCACAGGAAGAACAACTAACAACTATTCATGAGCAGGATACCACTAAGAGAATCCTAGAACACAGAGGCGAGGCTGAAGACCTTTCTGTAGCTCAGAGAAGACTGCAGTAGATGGCAAAATAAGTGGCTACATTTGACTACATTGCCCCTCCCCCATGCCAGGGCAGCACCATTTAGAGACATCTCCCAGAGCCTTTGGTTCCTCTAGTGAGAAAAAAGAATCCAGGGGGAACAACCAGCCCCATCCTCCACCATTGTGGGTTGCTATGTGGGAGCCCTGACTCAATCTCACACTGCAGGGATTGCAGGGGAATTCCAACCACTGGGAATCTGACTGTGAGGAAGAGTGGGGATTGCCACAACTAGTACATGGATCTTGGCAGACTATGTTCACACTCTTAGGGCCCAAATAGTATGCCAACCAGAAATTTTGCTCATCTGCAAAACAAAGGTGGGGCATATTCACCAGTGGAATGCAGAGCTGCCTGATTTTGATCTTTAAATGAGGAGTTTTGTGGGCTCTGGAACCTAATTTGCCCATAACCAAGCAAGTAGCTGAATCATACCCCACCCACTATGGAGAGGGTCTTCCAGCACCATCTGACAAGAAGGGCTGGTGACAACTCCTGAAGAGTATAGCCCAATGGCACTTGAGCTTAGAGGCAGACAGGAAGAGCTAATTTCCCCTCAAAGCAAAGCTAGTGCCAGATATGGAGGGTTTCTGTACTATGCAAAAATAGAGATTAATTCATAGCCAAGGCTGAAGGGGTAGCTCTCAGTCCCTCTTATCTTGAAAGCCTGTTTGGAAATTGAGATCAGCCTGGAGCAGTCCTTCTCCCTCCCACTTAGGTAAGGGAGCTGAGACATAGCCCCAACACACTGCAGAGCATGATTTCTGGCTCTACCTGACCGTGGGCTAGTAAAAAAATAAAATGTGAAAGCTCTAGCCCAGTGGTGCTAGAGCTGAGAGCAGGGAAGGCAGAGCCAACAGTTTGCAGAGCAAAGCCAGTAGACCTGTTTGGGCCTAGAACTTGGAGTACAAGTTAGCATGTGTTAAGACGACTAAGAGTTTTACTGCTTTTAGAACAGCTTATTCCACAGTGCCCTGGCAAGGAATCTAATTTATAGCTCTGCTCATTGCTGAGTACAGCCTTGAGCCTGTCTGACCAAAGAACCTAACCAGAGGACATGGGAAGCTACATAGTCCATTTGACAACCTTACATACAGTGGCATTTAAACAGAGAGCACAGCCTATGGCTTCCTTTGTCTGTAGAACAAAATGAGTGGCCTCATATGACCAGAGAACTCAGTGAGTGCCTTGGACTGATTTGAGCTCCCAAACAATCAACTGTACAAACCTGGGTACTGGCCTGTTGCCCTAATTCATAGTCTGTCAATTACTGAATATATAATACCTAGTCTTGACCAGAGAATCCAGGAAACCATGAAGTTCATCTTATAGCTTCACTTGGTTGGAGAACCAAGCCAGCAGTCATATCCAACTGTTCTCTGCCAGTGGAAAACCTGTTCATCCTTGTCCTTAGGGCTCAAATAGTTGCTTTACCTTCAAATATACAATAATAGCAGGCCCCACCTGCTGAAGGACATTATCACACCAGAAAGCCAAAATGAGCTGACTTGTAACGAAGTGTATCTTCCAAAGCAAACCTGTAAAATCTGGAAGAGGAGTCTCGTTACTCAAACATGCAGATATCAACATAAAGAATCAAGAACCACAAAACATCAGGTAAATATGACACTACTAAAGGAAACTATAAAACCCAATAACTGACCCTAAAGAAATGGAGATCTATGAACTGTCAAAGAATAATCCTCTTAAGAAAGTTCAGTGAACTACAAGAAAACACAACTAAGTGAAAGTAGAAAAACTATCCATGAACAAAATGAGAAGTTTGACAAGGAAACAGAAATCATAAAAAATAAAATCCTCGTGCAGCCCGGGTGGCTCAGTGGTTTAGCGTTGCCTTCAGCCCAGGGCGTGATCCTGGAGTCCCAGGATCGAGTCCCATGTCAGGCTCCCTGAATGGAGCCTGCTTCTCCCTCTGCCTGTGTCTCTGTCTCTCTCTCTCTGTGTCTCTTGTGAATAAATAAAATCTTTAAAAAAATTCCTCAAGTTGAGAAATATAATAATGGAATTGAGAATTCAATAGAGTTTCAAAAGTAGTAGATCTGACTGTCCAGAAGAAAGAATCAGTGACCTGGAGGACAGAACAATAGAAATCACTCAGTTGGTGGAGCAAAAAGAAAAGAATGAAAGAGTGAAGAAAGCCTATAGGAATTATAGGATACAATGAAAAGAAACAATATTCACATTATGGGAATTCATTCCATAAGGTGAAAGAAAGAAAAAGGGACAGAAAGTATACTTAAAGCAATAATGGCTGAAACTTCCCAAAACTAGGGAGAAAAATGGACATCCAGATCCATGAGACTGAAAGAAACACAAACAGGCTGAACTCAAATAGGGCTACACTGGGACACATTAAATTGTCAAAAGTCAAAGACAAAGAAAAAATTTTAAGAACAGCAAGAGAAAAGAGAGAAGTTATATATAAGGGAATACCCATAGTACAATCAACAGATGTCTCAGCAGAAACTTTTCAAGTAAGGAGAAAATGAGATGACATATTCTAAACATCAAATAAAACTGTCAGCCAAGAATTCTATACCTGCTGAAGCTGTTCTTCAGAAACAATGGAGGAATAAAGACCTACCCAAATAAACAAAAGCTGAGGGAGTGCATGACCACCAGACATGCCTTATAAGAAATGCTAAAGTTCTGTGCGTGAAAGTGAAAGAATGCTAATTAACACGATAAAAAGGTAAAAAGGTAGTGTAAATCTCACTGGTAATAGTAAATATATAGTTAGATTCTGCAATATGGTAATAGTAATGCACAACTAACTTACAATTCTAGCTCTGGTTCTAAGTCATACAATAAAAAATATTTAAATTGTAATAGCAATAATCTAAAACGTGAGTGGGAAAAACATAAAATATATGAATTCTATTGAAATTAGCTATTATCAGTTTAAAAGAGGGTGTTATAAGTTTAAAATATTTTATGTAAATCTCATGGCAACCACAAGAGAAAATCTTGCAGTAATTACACAAAAGAATACAATAAAGAAGTCTAAGTATATTGATGCCAAAAGACAACAACACACACAAAGAAGACAGAAGGATAAGAAATAAGGAACAATGGATCTACAAAACAACCAGAAAACAATTAACACAATGGCAATAGTGTTTACTTGTTGATAATTATTTTAAAAGTAAATGATTAAAATCTCCAATCAAAATACAAAGAGTGGCAGAAAGGATTAAAAGACAAGATCCAACAATATCTTACCTATGAGACTTGCGTTAGCCTCAAAGACAGAGAGTGAAGGGATGGAAAAAAAAGACATTTCAGGTAAATGGTACCAATAACTACAACAACAACAAAAGGCAGGGTAGCTATACTTATAATAGACAAAAGAGACTTTAAAAATGATTAAAAGAAACAAGGAAAGTCATTATATAAAGGGGTCAATACATCAATAAGAGAAAAACAATTGTAAATATTTATGTGTCCAACATTGGAGCACCTAAATATATAAAATGAAAACTAACAGAGCTAAAAGGAGAAATGAACAGTAATACAATAATAGTTGGGGACTTTAATACCCCATTCTCAACAATGGATAGATCATCCAGACAGAGAATCGATAAGGAAATAGCTGATTTGAACAATGCTATGATCAAATGGACCTAATAGATATATACAGAACCTTCTATCCAACAACAGCAGCATATAGATTCTTCTGAGACACACACAAAACATTTTCTAGGATTGACCATATATGGGGCCACAAAACAAGTCTTAGAAAAATCAAGAAGATTAAAACTATACCAAGTGTCATCTAGGACCACAGTGGCATGAAACTAGAAATCAGTAACAAGGGAAAAACTGGAAAATTCACAAAAACGGAAATTAAGCAAATGATTGAACAATAAATTAAAGGGGAAAAAAGATTTCTTGAGACAAATGAATATAGAAATACAACATACCAGAACTTATGGGATGCAGCAAAAGCAGTTCTAAGTGGGAAGTTTACAGCAATAAATGCCTACATTAAAAAGTAAAAAGAACCCAATAACCAATGTAACTCTATGGCTTAATGAACTAGAAAGTAAAGAACCAAGCCCAACGTTAGCAGGTGAAATCATAAGGATTAGAACAAAAATTAATGAAATAGAGAACAGAAAAACAATGGGAAAGATTAGCCAAATTAAGAGTTGGTTCTTTGAAAAGATAAACAAAATTGACAAAATCTTAGCTAGACTAACCAAGAAAAAAAAAGAAAAGATCCAAATCAACAGATTTAAAAATGAAAAACGGAGACATTACAACTGATAACACAGAAATACAAAGGATCAGAAAAGGCTACTATAAGCAATTATTCACAGACAAACTGGACAACCTAGAAGAGATGGAAAAATTCTTAGAAAACCTGAATAAACAAATTACCAGTAGGGAGATTGAACTAGTAATAAAAAATCTCCCAATGAAGAAAAGCCCAGAACCAGATGGCTTCATTGGTGAAGTTTATTAAACATTTAAAAAAGAATTAACATCACTTTCTCAAACCCTTTCAAAAAATCCCAACTGTAGGTCCCGTTTGGGAACCTGACAGTAGCCTGGAGTGGCCCCTCATCTTCTCACCCAGGCAAGGGGACTAAGAATACATTTTATGAGGCTGATATTGTCTGATACCCAAACCAGAAAATAAACTACTAGAAAAGAAAACTACAGGCCAATATCCCTAATAAGTATAGATGCAAAACTTTCACCAAAATATAAGCAAACTGAATGTAGCAGTACATTTAAAGGATCATTCACTATGATCAAGTGGGATTTATCCCTGGGATGCAAGGATGGTTCACATACATAAACCAATTAATGTGTCACATTACATTAATAAAAGGAAACAAAATCATACCATCCAATAGACAGAAAAAAAGCATTTGACAAAAGTCATCTTCCATTCATGATAAAAACTCTTAACAAACTAGGCAAAGAAGAAACATACCTCAACATAATAAAGGCCACGTATGACGAGCCTAAAGCTAACATCATAGTCAGTGGTGAAAGGCTGAAAACTTTTCTCCTAAGATCAGGAACAAAACAAGGGTACTCACTCTCATTACGCCTATTGGACAAAGTATTAGAAGTACTAGTAAGAACAATTAGTCAAGAAAAAGAAATAAAAGGGCATTGGAATTGGAAAGGAAGAAGCAAAATTGTCTCTATTGCAGATCTTTTATATAGCAAAAATCTTAAAACATTCAATCAGAAAACTTAGATCTAATCAATGAATTCCATAAAGTTGCAGGATACAAAATTAACACACAAAAATCAGTAGTATTTCTATACACTAAAAACAAATTTTTGGAAAAAGAAAGAAACTAATGCCATTTACAATAGCATCCAAAACAATAGAAATTGTTTTCAATTGTTGGCATCCAAAACAATAGAAAATATGTAGGAATAAATTTAACAAAGGAGGAGAAAGATTTCTAATCTGAAAACTACAGGACACTGATGAAAGAAATCAAAGAAGACACAAATAAATAGAAAGATATCCTGTGCTTATGATTGGAAAAATTAATGTTGTTAAAACATCAGTATTACCAAAAGTCATCTATAGATTCAATGCAATTTTTATCAAAATTCCAATGGCATTTTGTTCCACAAAAGACCTCAAGTAGAAAAACAAATACTAAGAGGGAACAAAGCAGGAGATATACTTCTTGATTGCAAGCTCTACTATAAAACTATAATCATCAAAACAGTATGGTCCTGGAATAAAAGAAGAGACATAGGCCAATAGAAAGAATTGAGAGTCCTGAAACAAACCCAAGCATATATGGTTCAGCTAATATTTGGCAAAGGAGCAAAGGGTATTTACTGGAAAAAGATGGTTTCTTCAATAAACAGAGCTGGGAAAACTGGATATTCACATGTAAAATAATAAAACTGGACCCCTCTCTTACCCCACTCACAAAAATTAACTCAAATAGATTAAAGACTTAAATGTAAGACCTGAAACTATGAAAGCCCTAGATAAAAAAAAAAAAAAAAAAAAGGAACAAAGCTCCTTAACATGGATCTTGCTAATGATTCTTTGGGATATGATTGATACCTAAAGCAAAAGCAACAAAATAAAAAATAAACAAGTCAGACTACATCAAACAAAAATGCAACAAAAATGCTGTTTTCTCCACAGCAACAAGCCCATGAACACAGTGAAAGACAACCCTCAGAATAAGTAAAACTATTAGTAAACCACACGTATCTGATAAGGGGGTAATATCCAACACATATAAGGAAGTAATACTATTCAGTAGCAAAAACAAACAAAAACAAAAGCAAATAGCCCAATTTAAAAATGGGAAAAGGATTTGAAAAGGCGTTCCTTCAAAAAAGATAAACGAAAGGCCAATGGGTACATGAAAATATGCTCACATCACTAGCACTTAAGGGAAATGAAAATGGGGCAGCCCCGGTGGCACAGTGGTTTAGCGCCGCCTGCAGCCCGAGGTGTGATCCTGGAGACCCCGGATCGAGTCCCGCATCAGGCTCCCTGCATGGAGCCTGCTTCTCCCTCTGCCTGTGACTCTGCCTCTCTCTCTCTCTATGAATAAATAAATAAAATCTTAAAAAAAAAAAGGGGGAAATGAAAATTAAAACCACAATGAGATATCACTTCAGGCCTGGTAGAATGGCCATCATTAAAAGACAAGAGATAACACATGCTGGCATGGATGTGGAGAAAAGGGAACACTTGTGCACTGTTGTTGGGATTATAAATTGGTATAACCACTAAGGAGAACAGTATAAGGATCCTCAAAAAATAGACTCACCATGAATCAGCAGTTCCACTTCTGGGAATATACCCAAAGTAAACAAATCCACTAACACACTCAAAAAGGTATCTGCGCCCCCTTACTCATAGGAGCATTGTTTATAGTAGCCTAAGACATGGAAATGGTCTAAATGTTTACTGATGGGTGAATGAATAAAGAAGTTATGGTATATATATATTATTCAGCCATAAAAATGAGGAAATCCTATTTGTGACAAAATGGATGGAACTCAGAGACACTATGCTAAGTGAAATTTCAGACAGAGAAAGACAAAACTGTGGGACTTCACCTACACGTGGAGTATTTATTTATTTATTTATTTATTTATTTATTTAATTATCTATTTATTTATTTATTTACTTATTTATGAGAGATATGCAGAGAGAGGCAGAGACATAGGCAGAGGGAGAAGCAGGCTCCCTGCGGGGAGCCTGATGTGGGGCTTGATCCCAGGACCCCGGGATCATGATCTGAGCCAAAAACAGATGCTCAAGCGCTGAGCCACCCAGGTACCCCCTACATGTGGAATCTAAAGAAAAACAACACCACCACACCAAACTCATGGAAAAAGATGTGTGGTCACCAAGGTGGTTGGAGGACGATTGGAGGAAGATGGTCAAAAGGGACAAATGTTCGGTTTAAGATAAGTCCTGTGGCTCTAATGTGCACCATGATGACTGTAGCTAGCACTGCTGTATGACATAAAGGACAATAGTGAAGAAAGTAAAATCCTAAGAGTTCTCATAATAAGGAGAAAAAATTTTGTTTTCTTTTATCTTTCTTTTCTTGTGAAAGATATCTATATGAGATGATGAATGGTAGCTGAACCTACATGGTAATCATTTCATAATCTGTACAAATCAAACCACCCTGCTGTATGCCTTAAATTTATACAGTGATATGTCAATTATTTCTCAATAAAACTAAAAAAAATTCCATATGGATTAAAGATCTAAGTAGAAAAAAAGCTACAAAAGCATTAGAAAAAATACAGAAGACTAATTTTATTCTCTTGGGAGGAAAATATGTGAGGAAGACAAATCCTAGAGATCGAGAAGGAAAAGAAGATCGAGTTTGATTACATAAGATTTACATCTGCTATACTACAAAGAATGTCCTAAACAAAATTAAGGGATGAACAACACCAGGAAGAAATATTTCAAACACATTTTACAGAATAAAGTTTGATATCCTAAAGACACAAAGAGCTCTTAGAAATCAATAAAAAGTGACTAATGAATGGAAACCTGGGCAAAGAACATAGAAATGTAAACTGCCAAAAAAAAAAAAATGGTATGAGAAGACACATAGCTTCACTGGCAATTAATTAAGTACAGATAAAAAATGAGGAGAAATAGACGGCTTATTAGATGCGGGGAGGGGGGGTGGGTGGACAAAACCATTCAAAAGACTGATAACCACCAATCATGTTGTGGCTGAAGGGAAGTGGGCTCTGTCAAACGCTGCTGGTGGGGGCAGAAATACAAACTGGCTCTGAGGGGCTGGGGATAATCTGTCACCATCTGGATAGTTCCATGGCTCACTGCCCAACAGAGAAGCCTGTTGACCTCCCTGCCTCAGTTTTACCTCCCTACCAAATGGGCAGGGCGATATATGGCTTATCACGTAGGAAGAGTGAAGAGGCTGGAAGTAGAAGTAAAGAACCATTACAAAAGTACAAATGTCAAGATCACCAGCCATTCTGGTCACGATGGTCACCTCTGACCCAAACAGCAACCCCCACTTTCTGCCTAGAACATTCAGACACTACTAGTTGGTCTCAGTGGGGGCAAGATCTATCAAGACCCCAGTGAGGAGAAGGAGAGAGCAGAGGGTGCTTCTGACAGAAAGGGCCAGAGTCTTTGGCTCAGAGGGCCAAAGTTCAAGTGCACCAACTTCCTCATTCCTGTTCTGTCAAATGGCACATTAATAAGCAAGGAAGTGATTCAGGGGAGAATTTCCAGAAGGACAAAAAACTCATCAGGTGTGTCAGATCTCTGACATTCAGGAGCCATGTGGGGAAAGATGCACACGCTGACTTAAGCACGAAAGTATGGATGCTTTAATTAATCCGGGGTGAATTTAATTGCTTTAGTTAAGTGGAAATCGGGTTAAAAATGATGCAGAGCATGCTGGGGTGTGTTAAAAACATGACATATGAGTTGGATGAATCGATAAATTAAAAGTGCACAGATGTTTTAATTAAACCCAGGGAAGTTAACGAAGATCGCAAGAGACTTTTAAGCCTATGATTAATTCAATTCATTTAAAATACCTGTAGAGATATGGGGATGCCTCCATTTTGAGAGTTATAAAAGTTCTCAATTGGTAAGTGCTTAAGCTGTTCTTAAAAACGTCTAAGTTTGTGTGTGTGTGTGTGTGTGTCTGTGACTGAACAACATTAATTACATAATGAATATTTAGATTCTTCATAGTACACAGTAAACCTTTCTGCAGCTCAAGTCCAGAAACGAAGTAGCTCTTCACCTACTGCAGTTCAAGCAATGAGATGAGTCTGCAAGTTATTGGTGTCTTGTTGCCTACAAGCACGGAAGCATCCAGAAGACCTAGAGGGCCTATTTATTTACTGCTGTCTCCCAAGCTGGTAGAGCAGTGCCAGGTAGAGTGTAGGCTTAGGAATTAGTCTGAATTTCCCTTCATTTTTACTCACTGTATGATTATGGATGCTATTTTCAGCCTTGATTTCCTTATCTTTAAAATGGGACAGGAATTCAGGAATACTTATGTCATTGTTTTTAAGATGACAAAATGAGATAATGTCTAGAATGTGCCATGTACAGTGCCTGGCACATAGTAAGAAATCTATAGATGGATTTAATTATCATTTTTATTAGGAGAATAATGACTCATCCATTACAAAGGGACAGGTAAGGGGAAAGCACCCTCTTTCACCTCATCCATCCCAGCCAACTTCCTCTCCAAACACTGGTTTATTTACCAACACGGGAGGTTTTCCTAAAACCCCCCTACTTCCCCTACCCTGTGCATCACATCGATAGCAAGCTTCCCCCAGGGTTAGGCATTCTGCTTCCTAAGGCTGCTGGCAACTTACTGAGAGTCACTTAAAAAGGGGGGAAAAAGAACAAACCCTTTTTAGTCTCCAAAACAATCTGACTTGGAGGAGGGCTGACTGATTTAAGCCCTGACAAGTGATTTGTTTGGTAATAGAGCAGGCATGGGAAATGTGAACAGCTAGTTTTGGAGGCTGCAGGCACGGACTCACAAGAGGCCACTAAATGATGCTACTTCCATCCACGGGAGGCGGGCCTCCTCCATGCCTGCTGGGCAAGCCGGGCTGGGGGTGAACGTGACGTTACTCCTTCTGGTCACAGCTCTCTTCGGGGAGTCTCAGGAGAGCTCAAGGGCAACATTATCTCAACTCAGCCCTGAATGGCACAAGAGTCTTCTGGGGATCCTGTTAGAATTCAGATTCTGATTCAGAAGGGCTGGAATCAGAAGATGATTGCGATTCATGGGACCTGAGGGTTTGGATATTTAACAAGCTCCCCAGGCTGAAGCTGGTACCCCAGACTACTGACTGCATCAGAAACTCTGGGGTGGGGTGGGGGGGCAGCCCTGGTGGTGCAGCGGTTTAGCGCCACCTGCAGCCGGGGGTGTGGTCCTGGAGACCCGGGATCAAGTCCCACATCAAGCTTGTTGCATGGAGCCTGCTTCTCCCTCTGCCTGTGTCTCTGCGTCTCTCTCTCTCTCTCTCTCTCTCTCTCTGTGCCTCTATGAATAAATAAATAAAATCTTTGAAGAAAAAAAAAAGAGAAACTCTGGGGGGAGCTCAGCAAGCTGTGTGTTAACAGGTTTCTTTCTTTTTTTTTTTTTTAAGATTTTGTTTATTTATTCATAGAGACACAGAGACAGAGGCAGAGACCCAAGCAGAGGGATAAGCAGGCTCCATGCAGAGAGCCTGACGTGGGACTCGATCCAGGGTCTCCAGGATCACGCCCTGGGCTGCAGGCGGCGCTAAACCGCTGTGCCACTGGGGCTGCGCTGTTAACAGATTTCTGATGAATGTGGTGCTCAGGTCATACCTGGGCAAATGCCTTAATTTCTCTGAGCCTCAGTTTCCTTAACTGTGAAATGGGGATGATAATGATGTGTGTGGTAAAGATAAAATGAGATAATCATATAAAACCCTTGGCATAGTGCCTCAGTCACTTTCTTGAAAGCGTTTTCCAAGTGCATCTGCTTTAAGCCCCTTGTCCTGGGCCCTTGGTGCTAAGGAATTCCTGCAATATTTTCCTAGGTCAGGGGTGGGAGGATGGAAAGCTGGAATTGAACCATCAAACTGCAGTGCCCTGTGGAATGGCTCCTGCAGGCTGCCGCCATGGCCCCTGGCCCTTCTGCATTAATGGGGATTGTCGGGGAAGCTGGGGGAGCAGAGGGAGACAGGTGTGCAAGACAGAGGGTCTGAAGGACAAATGTACAGGGTGCATCTGTGCTTGCTCCTGGGAGGACAGGTGTGGCCTGAGACATTCTCTGAGACAGCTGAAAAAGGAGGGGGTGGTGCTTCTGTGCCAAGAAAGTTTTGAGGAACGTAGGTGTTTCTGGGGCCGTGGGGAGGAGCCCTCCATCAGCAGGGAGGGGATAAGGGGCTTGTCATGCTTTTCCTGAGTGCAGAAGTCCACAGGGAGCAACTAATGGGGAGGTGGGAAGGCAGGTGATGAGGCAGTGCCCAGCTTGGAGAGTCAGACAGCCTGACCTACCCATGCAGGCTTGGAGAATTGTCACTGCCATGCACTTGGGGGAATCTTCCTGCCAAGCCTTTCTCCTGTGTGGCCATTAGGTCTATAAGCCTCAGAGTCAGCCAGACATGGCCTCAAAATCTGGCCTTGCTATGTGACCTTGGGCAAGTAGCTTACTTTCCTTAAGCTTCTGTTTCTCCTGTAAAAGAAGGATAGTAACATTGATTTCAAAGACTCATGAAGACAAATGTTAGCTACTACTTATGGAGCAGCTGATCACATGCCAAGCATGGTTCTACACACTTGACATGAGTTTACTTTTTAGTCCTCACAGAGATGCAACAGGTAATATTACTATTGGCAGATGAGAAAACCAAGGCTCATGGAGGTTAAGTAATTTTTAAAAATGGGTACAGCTAACTGGAAGAGCATGGATTCGATCCTAGCAAATGTAAAATCTTGCTTTCATTCTTAACCATTGTGCTTTGATGAGATAATACAGGTAAAATGTGGGATCAGTGTCAACACTTTTTCTTTTCTCATTCTTCCTCTTTTCCTTCTCTTCCTCCTTCCCTTCATTTAAATTTGTGCCTCAAAGGTGGCTGATTCATCACCACATGATTAATTCGGCAAATTAGAATCTTGTTCTCCAGCACTCATTCGGTTCCTGCACGTTTTCTGGCAATGTTTTAACTTTTAAGAGCCCCCAATTCATGACTGAACGTTTAGTGACCACACACTACTTCCTGGATACCAAAGTAAGTGTGAGGAGGTATAATAAAGAGGACTGCTAGAAACTTGTGATCCAGCAGGAGAAACTGATGTAATCACCCAGCTAGAATGTGGCACAGCACGAAGGAAGAGTTACTGCCAAGATGTTGCCAAGCCCTGTGTGACTGCAGGGTCCTGTCTAGGGGTGTTTCAGGGAGGTGGGGGACCTGTGAACAGCAGTTTCATAGGAAAGGTTGGGATTGATGAAAACATTCCAGATGAAGAAGCAGCCTGAGCAAAGAGGGAGTAGCAAGGCTATGATGCTATATGAATGACAAGTGGCCAGAACCTATGGTGTATGGGCTTTAATAGGAGGTAATTGTGCAAAAACAGCTTAAATCATGAAAGACCTTGAATGTCATTCTAAGAATGTTCTTTATTCTCCAAATATGGTCCCTGAGAATCTGCATCAGAGCCCCCTGGGAGGCTTGTTAAAAATGCACATGCTTGAGGCACACCCCTGTCCTATGGATTCAGAATTGGCTGGCGTGGGGGATGAGCCTAGGAATATACATTTGTAACAATTTCCCCACCTAAATGTCTGGGAGCCATTGTGGGAGGCAGCTGGGAGTCCCTGAAGGGGTTTAAAAAGAGGAATGCACGCTCCCCAGAGCTCCGGAGAACGCTGCAGGTTGTGAATAAGGAGGATGCCAGCAGAGAGAGGCAGGTGGCCATATGCACATGGCAGTGAGTATGAAGGGAGAGGAGAAGCTGAGCAGAGCCATGGTGGAAGTTGATGAAACAGGAGTTGACAAATGATGTGATGAGGGAGGTGATGGAATGTCTCTGGTAACTGGGAGGAGAGTGGTTTAGAGCGGCAGGCTCCAAAGTCAGTCGGACCTTGTTTTGAATGCAGGCTCAGCCACTTCCTACTCAGTAAACTCTAGCTTCCTCTCCTATAAAGAGTCCTTGGGTCCACACCCAAATCCTAGTGTGCAACCAGCACACAAACTGCTAGCAAAGCACATCTTCCTTACACCTCACATCGCCCAAGGTGAATTTCACGGTCTAGTATTAAGAGCCTGGGCCAGCCTGCCTGCTTTGAATCTCAGCAATACCGCTTCTGAGCTGAGTGATCTTTAGCAAGTTACCTGTGCTTCATTTTCCTCATCTGTTAAAGGGGATGGTAGTCATATGTCAAATGGCTCTCGATGGTTAAATGAGATAATTTGCAGTTGCTTAGTACAGTGGTTTGTGCAGAGGAGGACCTCAATAAATGCCAGCAGCAATGAGGATGAGAATGAGTTTGACTTTAGTGTTAGAACCCCAGGAGAGACCGGGTAGTGGGGACATTTGTCAGTTAACAGGAGAAAATGGCAAGATCCCTATTTTCTTTTTTTTTCAGGCCTCCACAGAAGCTGGGTAGGAGCTGCAACCAACCCCTAGAGAGAAGACTTTATGTTCCCATGGTTGTGGCATTTCTGGGCCTCCCCTGACAGCTGTTCAGCAGCAGGAGTTGTCATTTCTAATAGCTATTAAATACGCATTACCTAACAAGTAAGGCTCTGGTGTTTTAAGTTTCTGCTGCAGGTTTGGGGCCTCACGCTCAGAACCAAATAAGCCATCTGAGGATCCAGTGTCAAAACAGACGAATCACCAGCCTTGGATGTCTTCTGAAATGCAAGGCTGCTTTATAAACAACCCAAGGAAGCATCTTAAGTCAATGAAAGACCTTCAAACAAAAGTAAATAAAAGAAAAAAAAGGAATGATAATTAAAAAGCATCTAGCCCACAACAAATAGCACTCAGGTGATGAGAGGGACATGTGAAGGGGATAGTAATAAGAAAAACTGGAGACTAAATAATAATTTGAAATAATAAGCACAATTACAGCTGGACAGGGAAGGCACCTGATGAAGAATGGGACAGAGTACTGGGAAAGAAATGCCATTTGTGCTCGAGCTCTGAATCCGAACACAGTGCTTATTACACTGCATGATTCATGAAATTCTATGCTGAAAGACACTTTCAGTGTAGTTCCTTTACTAGATTCCTTCTCCATGGATTTTTCCTCCACATTTCCTGAGACTAATTGGCTATTTTTATAGATTCCATGCTTCATTTCTTCATAAATGTATCTTCTTAACAGTGTCTATACCATTCAAAGTCCACATCACAGCATTTACGACTTAACACGGACACTTCCCACTTGCCAATCACCGGCATCCATCCAGCAGACTGGAAGCTCTGAGAAGGCCGGGCCGTGGCACGCTTGCTCATCATCGTATTTCTGGCACTTAGCACAGTACCTGACTCCGAGCAGGCACGTAAGAACTTGTTGGATGCATGAGGAAGCTCATTCCCTCCACCGGCTTGGAACGATGTGTTAGAACCCTTACACATTCTTTGGATGTGAGGGTCAGTTCCATTTTGACTTCTGAGCCCCTCAGGACCCCAGCTCGGTGGGGGTGTGTGTGTGTGGAATGACTGCTCTGTAAATCCATGCGGATTGATCCCTCCATTCACAGCGAGGCTGTCTTCGGCTGCCTGATGCAGACTGGCGGGTGTATAAGAAGACAAGGAGCTGCTGTCCGCACCGCACATCCGAGGGCAGGGGAGGCGCGGTGTGAGGTCAAGAGAGTAAATCCGTATTTCTGTCACTTGGACACGTACCGGTTGCTTGGATGTGATGGGAAGCTCATGTGCTAAACGTGGCAAATTTCTCCCCTGGCACGAGAGCCCGAGTGTGCCTGCTGCCTGCAGTAGTAGGAAGTGGCGGGACTGGAGGCATCCCGGGCACAGCGGTCAGGGAGGGAACAGAGGTGAATGCCAGTTGTGTTGAGGGAGGACTTGGGCCCTCCTAAGGCTTTTATCAAGGAAGAAGAGGGGCGCCTGGGTGGTTCTGATGGTCAAGCGTCTGCCTTCAGCTTGGGTCATGCTCCCAGGGTCCTGGGACTGAGTCCCGCATCGGGTTCCCTGCTCGGTGGCGACTCTGCTTCTCCTTCTCCAGCTCATGCTTTCTCTCTCACTTGCTCACTCTCTCTCTAATAAATAAAATCTTAAAAGAAAGGAAGTAGTGATCATGGGCCACAGCTGGGAGATGGCATGCGCCATTCTGGGTGGCAGGAGATTCAGGGCCAGTTGTCCTTCCTCTGCGCTTGTGAGCATGATTACCTCACTCTGTCTGCTCCACTTACTGTCTGCTAACACTCAGGAGCTCCTTGGGCTCAGAAGTTGTCTGTGAGTGGCAGTCTGTCACAGCCGATGAGAAACAGTACAGGGCCAATGGGGTAGCGCCTCACAGCATCTCTGCCGTAAGGTGTGGTGGTGGTGGTGGGAAGGTACACACACACACACACACACACACACACACATTCTAACTTGTTTTTTCTTATTAAAAAACAGAGGTGCTTCATTGATATGATTCACTGAGGAGGGCACAGCATCTTACTTAAGAAAAGGACAACTTCAACCTAATCTCAAGGAAACATCAGACAAACCCACATTGAGGGACATCCTAAAAACCACTTGCCCAGTATTCTTCAAAATGGTCGAGGTCATGAAATGCACGGAAAAGACTGAGGACCCTTCACAAACTGGAGGGGACAAAGGCGACATGACAACTAAATACAATGTGGGATCTGGACTAGAAAAAAAAGGGCAAAATTACAAAAAAAATCTCTGAATTAGTCAATAGCATTGCTTCAGTGTTGATTTCCTGGTTTCAGTGATGGAACCAAGATAATTTATTATTATTATTTTTTTTTGTTTTGTTTTCTTTTCTTTTTTTTTTTTTTTATTGGTGTTCAATTTACTAACATACAGAATAATATCCAGTGCCCGTCACCCATTCACTCCCACCCCCCGCCCTCCTCCCCTTCTACCACCCCTAGTTCGTTTCCCAGAGTTAGCAGTCTTTACGTTCTGTCTCCCTTTCTGATATTTCCCACACATTTCTTCTCCCTTCCCTTATTTTCCCTTTCACTATTATTTATATTCCCCAAATGAATGAGAACAAAGATAATTTAAAGTGTTGACAATAGGGACAGCTGGGTGGCTCAGTGGTTGAGGGTCTGCCTTCTTTTTTTTTTTGTTTTGTTTTGTTTTGAGGGTCTGCCTTCGGTTCAGGTCGTGATCCTGGAGTCCTGGGATCGAGGCCCACATTGGGCTCCCTGCATGGAGCCTGTTTCTGCCTCTGCCTGTGTCTCTGCCCCTCTCTGTGTCCCTCATGAATAAATACATAAAATCTTTAAAAAAATAAAAAAAATAAAGTGTTGACATTAGGTGAATCTGCATGGCAACTCTATGGACTATTTTTGCAACCTGTCTGCAAGTCTGAAAGGATTTAAAAAAAAAAACAAACTTAAACCACTGTGTGGAGGGGCTGTTAAAATAGGATTTATTTCATATTGTTGATAAGAGAAAGGATAAGATGGTATGTTTTAAATACTTCATGCAATGCCTGGTGGGTGTTTAATACTTAGTAAATATTAGTAGTTATTTAAAAACAACCTAAAGCGAAGGCTTAACTCACAAGTAACTCAGGTGCTAATCATTACATTTACTCACTTGAAGCTCAAACCCTTAAATCTGTGTGCCTATTTTTACTGGTTTCTTACTTCATCACACAGGTGTAGATAGAGACTTTTGTTACTCTGAGCAGCCAATATTTAGAAAATGAGATATTCAAGGCTTGAGTCTCTCTAGAAGGCAGGCTAGTGCACATGGGCTCAGGCCCAGTTTAGGGATCTCTGATGTGAAAAAATGTGTAAGAAGCCGACTTGGCTTGAATGCTCATGACTAGGAAAATATTCCTCTCTTGATCGGGTCAAAGATGGCACATGCCACCAACACCTACTTATTGCAATTGATAAGTTTTCTCTTTTTAAATGTTGGATTTTGACATTATTCCCTTTAGAATAAATTTATCTACATGAACATAATGAGCTGACTTAAATATGTTAAGTACAGGTGGCCCTTGAATTTGGCAAAAATCTTCATGGTGGTACATGAAAGAGCAAAGTTCAGGAAATAAAGGCTTGGAATATTTCACAATATTGTTGTTGATGAAGGAGCTTAAACTGTGTCCATTTCAGAAATACTAAGGAATAAGTATCTTTAGGGCAAAAAGGCAGCTTGCTTTTCTAACACTCTGAAGCCAACTTTGCCAAGAATAAATAGGGAGACAAAGAGAAAACAATTTTATTCTTTAAATACTTCAATTTTGTCCACTGTGGGCATCAAGAGCTAAATTAAAATATACAACAAGTTCAAAGGCTGATTTCAGGAACAGCTCCTGAGTATGCAGGAGTAACTACTCTTAACAGCCGCTCAATATTTGTTTCGCAAGGATCAATTATATACCATGGCTAATGCACACTTGGAGTGTGTGCCCAGCCACAGTACAGGTGGTGAATGCAAAACACACACCGAGAGTCCTTTTAAGCAGCTAAATGCACACGCCATTACAGATCCATAATGCAGAATGGACGCCCATCTGCAAATGGATCTAGAGCGAGGAGTTCTTAAATGGCTGAGGTACTTAGGGCTGAAAGGCCAGTAACTGGATGTGCTGCCAGAGCACACATGGTTCTTAGGATTAATAATACATCGATGTGTGTCAGTGTTAATATACATTTACAGCTCACAGGCCATGCAGCGGACGGTTCAGCCCATTTGCAGCCACATACGAAAGGACCATTCTGTCCTTCCCCTCATTAATGCCTTTGCTCCTAGGAAAATTAGGTAACGCAAGAAAGGCCATTCAAATGATACTGAGGTTTTCCCTCTTTTATAGCATTCGCTAGGAACAGTGCTCAGCACAGAGATGCACAGTGTCATCCACCTTCCCCCATCACAATGCCTCAGAGCCTGACTGAACAAAGCACTCAAGGGTAGGAGCTCCAGGGAAAGGTGGTCTACTTGGCAAGGTGTCCTCATGCCATTCACTGGAGTGTGCAGAGGCTACAAGCACTCTTTTCCTTTTGTATCTGACAAGTTTATCAAAACGTTTGCATTATTTTATGATAGAGGATATATCTGTAGGTGGTATCGTTTAGGAATTAGTACCATTCACGTGCTACCAAATCCAGAACTTCATGCACAAGGACGTCCCATTCGCTCATCAGTCAGCACTCAGAAAGGTGGGGATCACCTGTCTTGGAAATACTGTGAATATCTGAAATACAGTTTTCCCCAGCAACTGTGGGGAGCACGGGAAAAAGGAACTATTTAGTATTTATAGGGTAGCTTTATTAATAATTCCCTCTCTTTCAGAGCAGGATGTCCTTTAAGGAAGAGCTTATAAAAATAATGAAAACATTAAATATATAAATAAATATAAAGTGATATACATAAGTAAAAACGGTGAGTATGAACCCTTTGAGGGATCATGACACATTCTGGTAAAAGCTTTGAGTGTGTTGACCTCATCCCATCCTCACAATGAAGGAACCCCCTACTTTTCCAGAGGAGGAAACAGAGACTCAGACATATCATCCTTTGCTCAAGGTCACACAGGCAGTCAAGTGGCAGAGCTGGGATTCCATGTGGGAATGCTTGGCTCCTCAGCAAGGGCCCTGAGCCTCTCCCTCACTGTTTCTCAGACTTGCGTGTGACCTATTGGTGGGTGGAGAAGCAGTGTAGTTGGTTTTCACTGGTGTTTAAAAAAGAAATAGAGTAGAATGGAAAAGAATCATGGAGTAAAGATAAATGTAGTTTTGTGACAGTTTAATTTTATAGTTGTATTTACCTAGAACTTACACACACGTGTGTGTGCATGTGTGTGCACACCATACCTTAAGAGTGTGAGAAGCCCTGCCCTCCACCAATGCGTGCCTCCAATAGAACAACTTGAAGGTTATATTCAAGGTCTCTTGCAAGCTAGGTATGCAGCCCCTAAGTCTCTGTTCTTGTGAGAGTCATTTTCTCTTATGTTACCTTTCCCCCAAGAATCCCAGGGCCCCAGAAATCCTGTGCAAAGGAGTGTAGATAAATTAATAATACGATTTAAAACCGATTCCACCAAGATAAATAGCTCTTCCTAGATTAAGAGTGTAGCTGGCCAGAATGAATGAAATTTACTAACCCTGAGATGCTTAATCTTCCATTACGTAGAATTTAATGATTATAAGAAAGGAGTGATGGTAATTCACTTTTGCTTTTACAGGAAATCCAACCATCTCATTTTTAGCAAATCTTTCTTCTCAGCACACCTCGGTGCCAGGGATAACCTCCCTGCTCCTATAGGTATATTGGCCAATTGTCATATATTAAAGCCTGCTCTTTGCTTAAGGGTTAGGCCTTCTAGCATGCATGGGCTTACAAGTTGTCCAGGTGGAATTTTGCGGGGAGGCTTCTTTGGTGCCCCGTTGCTCGCCCCCTCAAAGAAGCCCATGTTTTGTTTCCCAACCATAGCAGGGAAGTAGCAGCAAGTACCTTTAGCACAGTCTGCTCCTAGAAATCCTGGGAAGCAGTGACACAGCCCCGACACACATTCGCCATTCCCGTGGCAGTTACGTGGACAGTCTTGCACTGAATCTGAAAAAGAGAGAAATTCAGCGACTACCTTTTCCTCTGCCTGCTGATGAAGCAATTTCGTTATCAGTCACCCATGATTTTTGAAGACCAGTGGTAGAAACCTTCAGTGCCCAGAGGGGGCTGGTAAGGAGCTTGAGGGAGGGAAGGAAATAGGAAGTTAAGGGGACCAGAGCAACTTGGACACTGTGTGGAAGAAACCTCCGTTCCCTACTTGATGAACACCCAGGCAGGAATGCAGGGTTCATATTGCTACAATTTCTGCTTTTTCAAAGAAACTACTTGTTTGGATTTAAAATCTGAAATTTCCCATATCTGAATGTTAACAAGCTCAAAACATTACGAATGCTGGCCGTTCTCCACCAAACCCTCCAATATCAGACACTCAGTCTGAGATTTGGTCTGACATGTGGGATATCAGTCTTTAGCCCCAGGGTCCTGGGATCGAGTTCCACATCAGGCTCCCAATGGGAAGCCTGCTTCTCCCTCTGCCTATGTCTCTGCCTCTCTGTGTCTCTCATGAATAAATAAATAAAATCTTAAAAAAATAATTTCTTGGGCAGCCCGGGTGGCTCAGCAGCTTAGCGCTGCCTTCAGCCCAGGGTGTGGTCCTGGAGACCACGTCAGGCTCCCTGCATGGAATGGAGTCTGCTTCTCCCTCTGCCTGTGTCTATGCCTCTCTCTCTCCCTCTCTCTCTCTGTGTCTCTCATGAATAAATAAATTAAATCTTAGAAAAAAATAGTTTCTTGCTTTAAGGAAAGGAAAATCCAAATGTGTAAGACTGACCAATTGGGGCACTATTTTGGATGCATTAAGTAGCAGGTTTTAGGTTGTACAAAGGTCCCTCTTATGCTTACCTTTTTGTATATCTTGTTTTTCATGAAAATCAATTAGTTCCCATTTGTTCTAACCAGCATAGCCATTTTATTTCATGGTTTACATTTCTATGTGTACTCTCAAGTCATAACTTCAAAGGGATCATTTAAGGACTTTTTTCATGTTGATTTGGGTCTATACAGACCCAGACATATTATTTTAAAATTATTATTTTTATCCTCATTTTTTGCCTTAAATTAAAATAAACAGATTTAGAATTTCAGGTTCCAAATGACTGAGATGATGAAAAGAAAAACACAAGCCACTCAGTCCAGGCTATGACCCTTACATAGCACTTGGGGAGTAGGGGGTCATTGACCTGGTGATGTTGCATGAAAGACTATAAAGTCGGATTGTTCCTAATGGAATAACCCAAGAGCAGTGACGTTTTTTTCCTTTAAACTGAATTTCCCATTTACTCCCACTCTGGACTGAAAAACCAAACCAACCATGCATATTGCTCTCTTTCTACAGTGTTTCCTTTCTCAACTCCCTTCTTCTAGAACCAAGTCGTAGTTGGTTTCTGTTATTTTGAGGAGAACTCAATAATGTTATTTGCTTTTTCAAAATCAAGTAAAAGAGTATAGGCTTCATCAAGCCAATTTCTTTCATGTTTATCAATTAACACTTCAGACTGAAATTCCTTGAGACTCGCTCTATAGGTGGGCTGAGAAACAGCCAAGTTGCTCCCCAATTTCCATCTATTCATCACACATTCATTCATTCAAGAAGTTTTAGGTTGAATCACAAAACAGCTGTTTGGGCAGATCAAAAATCAGCAATTTCACATGGTTTTGGAAGACATTTCCCTCTGTCTCCAATTCTCCACTCGTGTTTCTGAATGTCTTGTGAACTGAGGCACTGACTGCTTTAGCTCTGGACTCTCTTTTCAATGTTGTCTGCATAGTGAACCACCTTGGAAGACAGATATGGTGTCTGTCTCCAATGCAAAGGACAGAGTTACTTACTCTCCAGGATAATAAAGATAACATCTTCCTCTAGAGTAAAGAACAGGGCAGACTCACTGCACATTCTGAGACACTCAGGTGCAATAAATTCAGGATTTCTTTTCTGTAACGCAATCCATTGCATGTACAACTATCACCTGACCCTGTTCCTGTTGCCCTGTGGAAAAGGGACCTTGGTGGACTGGCACATTTACTAGTATCTGGATATTGAATTGCTCTGAGTAATAAAGGCCTTTGTCTTTGACCCAGGAGTGTCATGTCTTCTGATAATATCTATAAAATTGTGGCAGGCTAACATGTTAGCTTACAATTAGGGTGAATTCTCAGAGTTGTCACAGTTCCTGAGGTATGGCTCACTTTCTTAACTAGAAACCTATTAAATGCAAGGCACTGTAGTAGGCATTGGTAAATACAAGGGTGAGTAGGACAGGCAAGGTGTCTGACCTCACAGAACTTTCACTGTCATAGATATTACAGGCTGATCTATTTATTATCTATCTATCTATCTATCTATCTATCTATCTATCTATCTATCATCATCATCTCAAGAAATAAAACACATAAAAGTTGTGATAAGAGCTCTGAAGAGAATGGGATATTTTGATAGGGAGTAACAGGAGGAAGCTACTCAGGAGGATGGCCAGGGAGGGCTTCTCCATCCTATGCAGGTGATATTTAAGGGTGAACTGGAACAGGCAAGCGAAGAGCTAAGAGAAGAATATTTCAGGCAGTGGGAATAGTTTACACAAAGGCCCTGTGGTGGAAAATAGCAGAACTGAATCCAGTGTGACTGGAAGGTAGCAAAAAGTAAGAATGTGACGTAAACTGAGTTTGGAGAGATCCGAGCAGGGGGTCAGATCATCCAGGGCCCTGTAGGTCATGTGGATGAGTTGGATTCTTTTCTGTGACCAATGGGAATAAATAGTTTTATTTATTATTTTTAAAGATTTTATTTATTTATTTGAGATAGAGCAAGGGAGAGAGAGAGAGAGAGAGAGCACAAGCAGGGCAGAGAGGCAGAGGGAGAGGAAGATGCAGGCTCCCTATTGAGCACGGGCTCCCTGCTGAGGCCCGATGTGAGGCTCCAGCCCTGGGATCATGACCTGAGCTGAAGGCAGACACTTAACTGACTGAGCCACCCTGGCGCCCTGGAACAAATAGTTTTAAACATAGAAATGGCATTGTCCAGCTTCCGTTTTAAGAAGTTATCCCTACAGTGAGGTAGAGATTGCTTCTCCCTAGACCAGCATCTAGATCTGGGGATGGTTTGGTGGACACTGACACTGCTGAGCTCAGAACTCCCTGTTCTCAAACCTAGTATCTTCAGAGATAAAGCAGCAGAGGTCAGGAGAGCTCTTTGCCCACCAGTCTCATGGAAAAGGACTGAGCTCTTTGCACAGGCTCTTTACTGGGCTGGAAGGCCTCTCTTTCCCTTTAGCTGATGTATTTATCCTTAAATGTCAGTTTAGAAAATATTTAGTGTTTGGCCATCTTCCTTCTCCACCTTCCCTCGATCAAGAAGGGTTTTGTACCCCTTTCTCTACGTTCCTGTAATTCCCACAATTGCCTTTTCATGCGTCTGTCTTCTCATCAGGTTCCATGAGGAATAGACCAGAGCTGCGTCATTCACTCACATTGAGGTATTCTCAATGCTTGATACACAGCAGGCCCTTGGTAAACAGTTGTCAGAATGTGTGTGCAGGTATGGAGGAGGGTGGGAGAATCCAAAATAAGCAAAAACTGTAAGAAGGGTATTTTTCATTGCATTCGCTCAGCATTTCTACAGTTTTCAAGAGAAAGAACAACCACCTGGCATGGCTGAACTATAAAAGGAGTCCCCTCTCCCAGTCCCCCTTTTGCAACACTCGCTTATGTAGTGCGGTTGCAATATTATCAGCTTTCCTTTCTGTCACCCTGGTTGAAGTTTTCTTGAGGAAACAATGGCAAGTGCTGAGCGGAAGCCCACAAAATGGGGTTTTTACACAGGCGCATGAAATCTGCACCATGTTTCAAGTATGCCACTCTGTTGTCCCCTGAGATGAAACTCATTTCTGAAAGCAGGCTGCTTCTCTCCAAAACACATCAAAAGACTTCCCTGAGTCAAAGGTATATTTAGCGTGATCGCTGGTTGACACCCGTCTAACATTTTTCCTTCTGTTTCATATCACAGGGGCTTTCGGCGCTCCTGGCTGCTCTTGATGGAGAACGTTCTGATAATAGATATGTGGGGGAGAACCTCTGAACCAAATAAAACACTGTTCTTTTCCCTGCATTTCAGGCCAATTACTATCATTGCCCTATCAAGATGTCTGCCCAATTATTAGGCCGATTACCTTTGACTTTCTCTTTGAGCTACAGTCCAGACAAGAGAAATCCTCTGGGGAGAAATGTTATTCCCATTTCTGACAGGCGAATGAGGGTAATGGCCTGGGGGAAGGGCATCTCACTACCACAACGTCTGTGTCTATGGGGATGAAGGAGATATAGGGCAGAAACCATTATTAGATAATCCGGCCCTCAGAAAACTTGCTGTGCTGGGGGAAAGGCATTTATTTGGCCAGAATCCAAAGCAATCCAGTGGTTAAGAGCACAGTTCTCTGGAGAGTTTGGACGCTGACTCCACCTCTGATTACCACGTGTGACCTTGGGCAAGCTGTTTAACGCCCCTCAGTCTTGGCTTCTCAACTAGAAAATAGAATATTGGAAGTACCGATCTCACGCAACTACTCTCTGGGGTCCCTGGCCTAGTCGCGAGAGAGGGCCTAATCCAGAGGCTGGCACACTGTCACTGCTCTATAATGTGTGGTTGTTGTTGTTTATTATTAACTATTTCACGGAGTCACTGTAGATTCCAAAGAAGCCCACTGCTGCTTATGGCGTGAGCTCTTAGGTATGCGCTAAATCTTTTGGGCTTAATACAGACTGACAAAAAGGATGTCATTTCTCATCACGTTCTTAAACTAAAGATTACTTCTATTTTATTTTTTTAATTAAAAAATATTTTTTAAGATTTTATTTATTCATGGATGAGAGACACACAGAGAGAGGCAGAGACACAGGCAGAGGGAGAAACAGGCTCCTCACAGGGAACCCGATGTGGGACTCAATCCCAGGACCCCAGGATCATGCCCTGAGCCAAAGGCAGACGTTCAACTGCCGAGCCTCCCAGGCATTCCTAAAGATTGCTTTTAATCTCAACATCTTAAACTACTTTTTCCTTTTGTGAGCTGGTTTTTATCCGTTTTGCTTTTTCTCTCTCCATTGGTTCATAATCTGATTCTGAAAATTTTCTCTAACTGTGGAAGATGTTGTCCAGTGGCTTGCATGATACAAAGTTTATGACATTAGTTTAGAGCAGGGGTTGGCAAACTATTTCTGTAAAGGGACAGAAAGTAAATATTTAGATTTTTTCGGCCAAACTGTTGCTGTTGCAACTACTCAACTATGTTGTTTTAGCTGCCATAGCCAGTATGTCAACAGATGAACATGGCTGTGCTCCAGAAAAACTTTATTTATAAAAAGATGCAGTGGGCCAGACTTAGCCCATGGGCTACAGTGTGCCAACCTCTGCTTTAGAGCATTTGGCTAGTCCTGATAGGACCAATTTTTTCTTAGCAGAGGGAACAAGGTTTAACTTTAACACCAGGGTCAACCAAATCCTGACTTTATACCATTTGGAAGTTGTGGCTACTGATAACAAACTGCCAACTGAATTTTAGGTTGGCTTATATAGATCTTTAGAGAATCAAGGAACCCCTCAGAGAAATCCATGAGGCCAATAAAGAAGTTCTGAAAATGCAGTCAATAGAAAAACAGCTGCACAAGATGTACTCCTAAAAACCCATCCGCTCTCATTTGTGATTACCAGCTCCGCTTCAGACATGTTCCATATGTAAAGTAATATCCTTCCTGTCAGGGACCTGGTCCTTTTCATAAATGAAACTGAGGCTCCAGGAATTAAGTGACTTTCCCAGTTAGGATGTGGGACAGAAAAGCCAGGGTTTAATCTTCTCTCACCAGATATCTCCTCATGACACTACTCCTACGGTGAACTTTGAGATCCAAAACTAAACTTTGTGGGGATGACACACAGAAAGGCCTAGAAGCCCATGCCATTTCTATCACATTTACATCTTGGGATTCAGAGAGCCTAAGTTTCCTGAGCCTCAGTGTATTCTTCTGTGAAATGCATCTAACATTCTGCCCCAACTCATGGACCTTCTACCCAGGATCTGTTATCCTCATCAGGATAAAAACCTAATGACAACATAAATTTAATGAAAATATCTGTAGCTTATGTGATTGTTAAAATTCTCAAGATCTGCTTTAGAAAACTTGGTAAAATCCTCCCAAACTAATGTCCCTTTCAGGGGTTTGTATGCACATATAAGAGGAAATTTTGAATAAAATCATAGCTTCTTCCTTCACAGCTAATAGAAAACAGGGCTACAACACATCAAAAATGACAAGTGTTTAATTAAAGCACTTTGAGATTTACTAATTTGGGAACAAAGATTATGTGTTTATCCCCTTATGTCTCTATTCTTTTCTTGATTTATTTTTACGTGTTTTTTAAACTTTTGATTTTGAGCCTTCTTGGATTTTTAAGAGAAATTCCGAGCTGATGAGAATGATCTGTATTTATTGGCTCTAATGCATGTTTACAGATTTATATACTTTATGTTACTTAATTCTTATAATAGCTCTAACAGTGGGTATATTTAGGTTTATTTTACTGGGAGGAAACTGAAGCTTGCATAAGTCCAGTGATTTGCATAGGTTGTGTGGCCAGGACTTAAGCTAGTCGGTCTGGCCCAAGCTCTTTACAACTGGATCCTGTAAGCAGTCTTCTTATTTTAATCAGGGTGAGTTTTAGATGGAAGATACTATGAGGCCTAAATAAAGGATTCTGGTCTTGTTTCCAACACAGTAGAAACTACATTGGAAGAGGTGCCTTCTACGGAGAAACCCAGAACATTTCCATTCTTCCCTTGGTGGCATATCACCTCAGAGACCCCAAACCTACCTAAGACAACAGTGTTGAAGGAAACCATCTCTTTGTCTTTGCCATCATTGTAGAAGGCCAGATGCCACAGGCCCACATCCAGGTACTGTACAAACACAGCTTCATTCTGAACCAGGGTCTGTATGCTCCGGCGTTCCCTGGGTGACTCAACCACACTCCACTTCTCCTTCCCATCCAGACGCTCCATGAAGTCATACTAGGGAAAGAACAGAGAGAGTCCCACGTGTGAAAGAGGTTGCAGACCTGGTCCCATGACTAGCACCTTCCCCTCCCACCCCATTAGTTAACTGAAGAATACTTTTGCGCACATTTTACTATGAGCTCATCCAGTAAAAAAGAAGAGTCACTGAAGTTGTAATAGTAAGTCACCATTAATATGCTTATAATTATTGCTAATAGTTTTATTACTATAAGCACAGTCCCTTTTTTGCAGTTTGAAATCCCAAAAGCTTTAAAGTCCAAACTTTTATGTTTTTTCTTGTGTGTGTCTGAGAGTAAAATAAAGAAAGAGAGGGAGAAAGAGAAAGAGAGGGAGGGAAAGAGATTATTGTTCCAGTTCCCCATTGGGGTGTTATATAATTCCCAGTATATGTCAAGTATAACTTTGTTTGTAATTCCTGAAATTCTAGATTCTAAATATCATCTGGCTAGGCAAGAATTTCAGATAAAGAGTTACAGACCTATGTTACCAGCTACCATTTGTTATCATTTACCAGGGGAAGGTGGTATCGTAGATTAGTTAATAATGAGGTTTGTATCTACTATGTACACCTGAAACTTATATAACATTGTACGTCAACTATACTTTAATAAAAAAAAATGATGTTTGTGCAGCCAGACTGCCTGGGAGAGAATCTGGCACTTACTAGTTTTAACCTATCTGTGCCTCAATTTCCCCACTTTTAAAACTGAAAATAACAGTACCTATGTTACAGGTTGTTGTGAGGAATAAAATAATATTTAGAACAGTACCTGGTGCAGTGCAAACACAAAGTACATGTTAGCTAGCCATCATTATCATCACCATTACCATTCCATTCCATTTTTGCAAAAACTCTTAAGATAAATAATATTTGTATCTTATTTTACAGATAAGAAAACTGAGGCTTTACAGAGAAGACAAACAACTTGTCAAAAGTCACATAGCAACGAAGTGACCAGGCAAAAACTTAGACCTAGCTCTCTCAGATAAACCAGTAATTAAACATGAAACTCTATTTTGATGGAAATCAGGCTCATAACTGGAAGTTACCAATGAGTGACAGAGTGGCCAATAAAGGTTACCAAGATGAGGCTAGTGGAGGGAACAAATGTGGCCCAAGAGAGTCCTGTCCTAGAGAATGTCAAAATTCTCTGGTGGGCAAGTAGGGGCCACTGACGATCCAGAGCAGTGACTGATGCAATGAAAGGGATGTAATGAGGAATTCGTTTGCAGGTAGGATACCGCAGAGGGCAGAATGAACAGAACCAGGAAGACCAGTTAGGAAGTGACTGTAGAAACCCAAGCATGATGTGACAGGGGGGTCTTGATTAGGAGAAGTCAATGAGAAGAGGAGACAACTTTGGAGGAATGTTTTTAAGAAAGAAGGGACATTGCTTGACTATGGGCTGGACAGAGAAGATGAAGTAAAAGGCAGAGGATACCAATGTCTCTTACTTGTCGACAAGAAAATCGATAAGACCCCTGTAGAAATGGGCTAATCTTGTGAACTCTTTCAAAATCACTGCACAGAAAAGTCAGCTGCACTGTGACTTCCAGAGAACATTCAAAGCACAGGTCTTTAGCAGATAAAAACCACCACTGTGGGATTAAGCTCTCTCTCACCACTTCCCCTCCATAAAAAGGATTTTATAGGTTACAGACATTTACTATAACCTCTTTCATGAACTTCATAGAATTAAACTCCAGGAATCTATTAATGTGACTTCCCCGTCATCAGAATAGCCAGTTTTTCCCATCTGAAACATGATCATTGAAAACAAAGAGTCTGTAATCCGAAGTGCAAAGGCTTTACCATCAGACAAAGCTGGGTTTGAATTTTGACTGCCACTTGCTATTGTTTGAAGCTGGGTCAATCGATTTTTAGCCTCTTCCTGGTTTGCATACTAGGGAATAATAATACTTAACTTTTGGAGATGTTATAAGGATGACATGACATAATGCTTAGAGAGGTGCCTGGAAGGTAATAACCATGTTACTAAGTATCTCATGGCTATGAGTCACTTATTTGCAAATTATAATGCTCAGAGAAGTATAGGTTCCAGTTTTTCTATCTAGGGTGGGAAATGGTCATTGCTTAGGAAATGGAAATTTCCCCATCTTTCAGAGAACGAGTATTTGTATTTAGCTTTCCTCTACCCCATATCCCATTGGTCATGGCTGTCTTTATGGGATAAAATTAATTATTTGAAGGGATACAACAAACCAATGCTGTTTTCAGAGACCTTTGTAACCAAAGCATTTGTTTCTTAGCAACCTTGTAAATGTCCAAATACCCAGACCCATGTCCACAAATTGCTGTCAGCTAGAGGAATGAGCATAACTTCCTTGGTGCTGAGGTGAGAAGAATATACTTCATTTGGGGTCCAGAAAATCACTCCCATGAGGAAAAGTTTGGGAAAGGTGATTACTTGTGTGGGGCCATTGCTCATTATTAATTTGGACATTAGTCATCTCTCGCTGAACTGGCTGGCTGGCTGGCTCAGAGCAGAAATGACTTAGGACCAGCGGTAGTGCTTACTGTCCAACCAATCAATGACTCTGGAAAAAGGTATTGTCAGAGGAGAGAGAAGACATCCATTGTGGCTGGCTCCTCCGAGTAACTCCAAAGCCACATGGAAGGCGGTTTTCATTAAAGGAACACTCTGCAAGCCAGGAGCTATCAAACAGGGCATGGGGACGTGTGGGTGTGATATGATACAGTGTCCAATGTGCTTCAATCCTATACCCTTTATTTTGCTTTGCTTTTTGCTTTTTTTTTTTGTTTGTTTGTTTATTGTCAGTCTGCTCAGAAGTATACAAACTCCAAGAGGGGGCAGGGCTTTTGCCCACGTGGCAGAGTGGTTAAGAGGACTTCAGAGCTAGAATCCTAGCACTTAGCACTTACTTTGTGCCACCCACCCACAAGCTATTTCGGTGCTCTGTGCCTTAGTCCCCTTATCTTTAAAACGGGGACAATAATCACATCTCTCGCAAAACACTGTTGTGAGGATTGAGTGAACCAGTTCATGCAAAGTGCTCTGAATTGTATTTTGTGTGTGGTGAGCGTGCCCTAAAGGTTTCAGCTATCCTTGTCCTTATTCACCGCGATCCCTCATTTATCTCAAGCAGGGTCTGACCAGTAAATATTGAATATCAAATGAATAAAATGGTAAATTTGTAAATGAATGCCATTGAAAAGAAACAAAATTGGAATACGTTCAAGGTTTTGTCTCTAATAATCACTGGCATTTCCTAATGTGCTCTCTTGAATGAAAGAGGAAGGGGTAGCATTACAATCAGCAAGACTGAAGCAGGCACTACCTGGTGCAGAGCATGCATATGATTGGACGTTGTGGTGTTTGCACATCCCCATGTACCAAGATTTGAGAGTTGCCATAAGGCCGTTATGACTTCATCCTCTCAGTTCTCAGTGGGATGCTGTACAATGCCTGCTTTCTTCCTTTGAACTTCCCTTGTTCCTTCTTTTCTCTTCCCTTCCTATTTTTTTTAAAGATTTTATTTATTTATTCTTGAGAGACGCACACAGAGAGGCAGAGACATAGGCAGGGGGAGAAGCAGGCTCCCTGTGGGGAGCCTGATGTGGGACTCAACCCCAGGACTCTGGGATCATACCCTGAGCCAAAGGCAGGTCCTCAACCACTGAGCCACCCAGGAGTCCATTCCCTTCCTATTTTGACACTGTTTCTTAGTGTCCACTGTGGTAGTGATGGCTGATCTTTTTCCGTATCAAGCTTTTTTCCAGCCTTTTTGCTGCCAGGTGGGAGCATGTGCTGGTGTCCAGCCAATAGAACATAAGCGGTGGGATGAGCTCCACTGCTCATCTAGACCCTGCCATAAAACATCCTGTGCAACCTCCTACTTGCTCTGTCTCCAACCCTGTCTGCCTCTGGACGGGGCCAGGGCATCCTTAAAGCACAAGATGGTAGAGCCACAAGACAGGAACGGCCTGGATCCTAGCATGAGCCCTTGGAGAAAGACTGGAATTATGACACGAGCAAGCTACGAACACTTACTAAACTAAACCACGAAAGGTTGAGGCTTCCTTGTTACTTCAGCATAGCCCTCAGAGATTTCTTGACGTCATTCTTCTCTTTCTTCCTAGTTCACTCTCCAAGAGCATGGTAGGTTCTAGCATATTTGCCACAGAGTCAAGCCCCAACCTATGTTGTTGTTGTGTGGGGGGTGTCTCTTTACCCGTTTGCCCAAGAGTGTCCTAGTTGATACCTCTTGTTCCTCCTTTCACTCCAGAAAGCGATCCAGTCTGGAATATATAATTATCTTACTCACAGATGAACATGTAATAAGCAGCATCACGGAGCATCATTTATGGTCGCTGTAACTTTGGGAAGGGTTGGAGGCTAGAAACACAAGATGGATCAACTCAGCCAAATGCAGAGACTGCCTTCTAGGATGGGGAGTGGAGGAGCTCAGTAAGAAGCTGGTTTGCAGGGAGGCCATCTGGTCCAGGAGAGCCTCTGCTCTCTCGGATTCCTCGACTGCAGTCTGGCCAGCTTGCTTGGCAGCCTGGCTGACACTAGGAGGAGGCCATTTTCCAAAGGCACAGGCCCTGGCCAGAGTTTCTTTTTCATGTCCCAGCACTGGGGATTGATAACTCAGGCTTAGTACCAGGGACATCTGTCTACTCTATTCCAAGACCCCATCATGATCAATCCTGGATACGGGGATGCTCAGGAGATTGTGCTGTGCTTGGTTGACTGAGAGGTTGCTTCACAGCACATTAAGAGATCTGTGGAAGCCCAAGAGATTAGGAGACACATGATCAGATCCCAGTAGGGGATGTATGTGTGCATGGGCTGGCTGCGGGAGAAAGTCTGTCTCCCAAGGTAGCTTGTCTCTCTTGATGCGGCAATAAAGTCACCCAGAGGGTGATAGCGCAATAACCCAAAATAAACACACTCTACCCCCAGTTCTCTCTTTTTCCTTGGCCTTTGAAAAATAACCTGTGTTGGCATGCAGTGTGAGGGCTGTGCCTTGGAGTAATCAGTCATACCAAAAGTAGCAGAAAAATGCAACTTTTACGAGCACTTGAGAGGCAAAAAATAAACCACAGCAAATATTTGACTGATCCAATTATAAATCTGCCCCACTTCTTGGCAGAGACCAAGGAGGAATGGTAATTAAGATAACTTAGTGGGTTTGCAGGAAAAGCTGCAGGAGACAGCAAAGGAGGCTGGACCATTGAGTGGGGCCTGCCACTCTCCCGGAAGGGAGAGCATCTCTAGGCAGTAGTATGCCACCAAGAGATGCTTCTGGAGGCCGCACCAATACACACCTGCCAAAGAGGGCAAGGTTAAAGACAGACTCATTGCCCTTCAGGAAGATGTTATTACTGGGTCCAGGACCCGAGAAGGGGGAAAATAACTTTATTGCCATCTCGAATGTCTGCTTGCTGAGGGTCGATGTGGACAGGAAAAGCAATAAACGTTGACATTTCCCATGGACAGCCTGCTGCTCCCTTGTTCCGTGCTGGCAGCATCTCTGGCCTCCCAACGTCTGATGTTGATTCTACCTCAGATGGCAGGGCACGCTCAGCAGTTGGTAGTATTGCAGGGAAGCAGCATGTTTGAGTGAGGGCTGCTTGAAGCCATGTTACCACAGGGTCTCTGGTCACATCCAGTGACGATTGGCAGCCCTGGGTCACTCATGGGGACCTGTTCATCTTCTGCCTCCAGCCAGGCCTGTGGCGAAGTGCACCCAGCTGATTCCTCATTAAAGTTCCGCATGCTTTCTTTTCTCTCCTTCAAAGAGGCTGAGTGCTAAGGGGGGGCGTGCAAGGATGAGAGCATCAGGGCCGTGCTCCTCCAGGGGCTAGCTTCCCTTAGTGCGGCCCTGCTGGTCTTGTTCAGGACGCCAGCTCAGTTCTGACTTACAGTGTCTGAGTCACTAACTAGATGCTGCTAAGCCCAGCTGTGTGCTGCTGGGGCTGCTTGCCCACCAGCTAGGAGAATGAGCTCCTAGATTCTGGACAGGACATGCCACCTGGATTTGCAGACCATAATAATGCATTGTACAAGACCCCACAGATAAGGATTAAGCAGAAGGAAGATAGAGAGGATCCAAGCATAGTTCTGTAAAATAAGGAACTATGGGAGAATACATCTACATGGGTGGAACCCCTGATTCTTCCATTCCATGTCCTCCTGTAGCAGTGGGAAAAGTAATCATCAAAAATAGTAAGAGTCTATTATTTTTCTGGGCATTGGCTATGTGCCAGGCATGATGGCAAATACTGACATATGCTACCTCATTCCATCCTCCCAGAAATTGTATTTGCATCCCCATTTCCCAGGAGAGAGTAATGGCTGTGAGAGAAGTAAAGTCATATACCCAGTGCCATTGATGGTAGTTGGTGGTCACGCACAGACTTGAACTTGGAGTTGCTTGAGTCTTAACAACTATGGGAGGTGGTTTCAAGTTTTCCAAAAACCTGGCTGCTGCTGCCATAATATCTGTGGTTGACCTGTGTGCAAACCTCCTAAAGATGCTGCTGAGCAGAGAAGGGGGAAGAAGGCCTAGCCCAGCAGTGTCAGGGCGAGCCTTGGAAACAGGCTGGGCACCTGAGGATGGGGAGATGTCCCACTGGTAGATGAAAAAGGATGTCAGGAAAGGAGGGGATGACTTCGCTGGGTGTTGGCTCTCCCTGGTCTATAAACTCCATCTGCCTACCTCCGAACTTCTCTGCCCTTGTATTCCAGCCCTGTTCTTCTCTGTTTTTGGAACTTGCCAAACTCATTGCAGATTCAGGTATTCTGCATGAGCTATTGGCATGAGGTATTCCCTCTGCCCGGACTACTCTTCCCCTTGATCTCACACCTGCCTGCTTCCTGTCAATCCTGCCTCGGCCTATGCACGGCAACTTCAGAGTAGGCGTCCCTGACCTCCTATTCCAAATGCCTCAACCACTGCTTGTTTCTGTCTTCAGCAAAGATGCATGATCTTTTAAAAAAAAAACCCACAACTTGTTATCTTTTGATTTATAGTCCATCTTGTTCTTCTTGGATACAAACCTCTGAAGAGGGCAGCCCGGGTGGCTCAGCGGTTTAGCACCGTCTTCAGCCCAGGGCATGATCCTGGAGACCCGGGATCGAGTCCCGCATCAGGCTCCCTGCATGGAGCCTGCTTCTCCCTCTGCCTGTGTCTCTGCCTCTCTCTCTCTCTCTGTTTCTCATGAATAAATAAATAAAATCTTAAAAAAAATACCTCTGAAGAGTGGGAGACTTGTCTTTTATTCAACACAGATCCCCAGTGCTTGGCATATGGTTGGTGCTCAGCAAAGGTATTGACTGAATGAATGAAAAACATGTAAGCTCAAAGGAAATGGTACTGGAGTGAAGTCTGTACCAACATGGCAGTGGTGGGGTGGTTGGTGATGGGACTACTGAGAAGATGAAACCTCTGTAGGAAAGTTTTTAGGAAATTTTAGTCAACACTCTGTAGTTTCCCTGTACTTTTGTTTGCTAACTATGAAGATGGCACCACAAGGGAACATTTAACGAGGCCAGGCACTGATCTTGGTGATTCACATGTACTACCTTATTCAATTCTTATGGTAGCCCTACTGAATAGGACTCACCACCCCCACTTTGCATATGTGGAAACTGAGGCAGAGGGAGGTAATTTAACTTGTTCTGGAGTTGGTAAGTGGTGGAGCTGAGATCCACATGCAGGTAGTCAGCTTCAGAGAGCATTCCCTTAACCCACTGCATTACAGACTGCTCAATGTGGCAGATAGGCAGCTGGTGCCTGGTGTTGGCCAGCCTCGCTCATCTGGAGGGAGGACAAGGTATTTTTCTCTTGTTCCCAGGAGGGAGAACGTTTGCTATGGGTCTGGGGCAGGAAGACCTTTAATGACATAGTAGTGCTCCCAAAGAAGCCTGCAGAGTTTCTAGCAGGAGAAGTAGGTGTGTAAACAGAAAAATATTTGAAAAAAAAAAAAAGAAGAAAAAGAAAAATATTTGGCACAAACAACTTATTTTTTTGAATCTCATTTCTTTGGCCTAGAGTATCTCTTTCCTCTTGTGAAGTTGTTGTGCCAAGACAAAAACCTGGGTGCCCGTGGGTTAGGGGGTACCTGCCCATGTGTAACGAGGGATCAATTTTACTACTCTCATTGGGGAAAACAGTCCTTTAATCAACTGCTTAGAGCAGAAAGTAAGAAGCCAAGGACCGTGGGTGTGGGCAGGACTTTCCTAAACAGACAAAGGAAGAATTTGGTTGGTTACCGGAAGTGGAGGGCGCTAGAAAGAGGTATAGGGAATAGAGGGTCCAACTGCAATGTGTTGGGACTCCCCAAGCCACAAGGCGGCCTCTTCCTCTGACTCCCTCCTCACATTCCCAAATCCAAGGTAAAAAGAAAACTAAGGGGAGATGTGGCCAAATTTCTTCTGGCAACGAGCAAAGAGAGTGAGCAACATTCTTGGTTGTCACAGGGCAGGAAGGTGAGGCTCAAGTGATACAAGAAGAATAAGCCATAGGAATTCAGAACCAGAGACAGGCTCACAGGATGCAGACACACTTAGCCCAGGAGTGGCGGGGCAGGGAGCCCTGCTAACATCGGGCTTCACTTGGAAGGCCTAAAGTTTTCTAGATTGGGGTTCATAGAAGAGAGAGATCTGAAGCATGGCTTGTAAGCGTGTGCCTTGCCCAGGCCTTATCTTACAAAGGGAAATGAATGTGAAAATAGTGCATTCAACAAATACTGAGCACTGACTAGGTGTCTGGTCCTGCTCTGGGCATTGGGGCTCCAGTGTGAGTCCTGTGGACAAGGTTTCTGGCCTCCAGAGGTTGATGTTACCATAGGGGCATAGAATGCCAGGGAGTGATGGGAGCTTTGAATAAAAATGAAGGCAAATCAAAGACAACCCAAATGCCAATCAACAATTGAATAGACAAATTACAGTCTATCCATGCAACTGGAAAGCTATTCAGCAATAGAAGGAATAAGCCACTGATAATACAACAATATGGGTGAATCTCACAAGCATTATGCTAAGTGAAAGAGGCCAAACACAAAAGAGCACAGGGTTTCCTGTTTATGAAACTCTAGAGAAGATAAATTTTATCTCTAGAGACAGAAAGCAGATGGGGGGTAGGGGGTGGGGCTAGGACGAAGTAGGCACAGGGCACAGGGGGCTTCTGAGTGGTGGCAGTGTTCTAAATCATGACTGTGGTGGTGCTTATTCAGACAGATACAGTCTTCACATTTTAAGAATCAAATCATATAATTAAAATGTGTGCATTGTGTGGCTTGTAAATTATACCTATAGTACATTGATGTGAGACAAAGAAAGCAGGGTATGTGATAAAGTGAAAAGGACTATCCAGTTTTAGACTCCCTTGTTAGGAGAGGGCTGAGGGCATGGCATTTGGGCAGAGGCCTGACAAAAGGAAGGAAGGAGCCATGTGATTACCTGGGGGAGGAACATTCCAGGAAGTGAGAACAGCCCATCCAAATGCTCTGAGACAGTGAGTTTGGCATGACTGAGGGAGAGCAAGAGGGCCAGAACATTGGAGTGGAGGGAGTGAGGAGGGAAATTCTCTCTTGGTGTGTTCACTGTGCCTGGTTCCTATGAGGGCCCTTTTGGCTTGGCAGTGGCTTTGGCGGTTTGCTGGCTGATGATGAGTAGATTATGGGTTCTGCCAATTTCCCTCTCCTTCATGTCTCAAGCCTAAAATTGTGGTTTTTAAGTTTCAAGTTTTGAATGTCTCTGGTATTGAAGGATGCAATAGGGGTATAACAAATGAATAGAAATGGATTAATTACCACTACTAAAGGGTAACATGGTGAGCAGCTTGGCCTGACTCCCCCTGCAGCTCTTTTTTTTTTTTTTTAAGATTTTATTTATTTATTCATGAGAGACACAGAAAGATCAGCAGAGACATAGGAAGAGGGAGAAGAAGGCTCCCTGTGTGGAGCCTGATGCCGGACTCAATCCCAGGACCCTAGGTTCATGAACTGAGCCAAAGGCAGATGCCCAACCAGTGAGCCACCCAGGCATCTAGTTCTTCCATAGTGGGTTTCCAAGGGAAACAAAGAAAAACCTGAAACTATGAGGCCGGGACAAGGCAGGGACCATGCACTCCCTGGTGGTTGGCCCTTCCTGGGAATTCTTGGGAGTGGGTGGTCTTAATACCAGTGCCCACTAGCCACACAGGGGGAGGGCCAGCTCTGCCTTGTTCACTGCTGTAGCCCCTGATACATGGCACATAATAGGTGCTCAGTTAATGTGGATTCCAGTGTTATGGCCTGCCTTTGGCACAATGATGGATCTATCTGAAGACAAGATCTCCCTGGGAAATTGTTAACCATTTCACATGACATTTTTGAGAAGAAGGAGAAACAGTTGAAAACTCTAAATCCTGATCTCTTCTCAAGCCCTTCCTTCAGTACCTTTTCCCACTCACAAGGATGACTCAGAGCTTTGTGGTGTGGGGCCACTTCTTCCTTTGATTTAACATGTATTTCTAGCTGGGGCTGTGTACATGGCTGACTCAACACAAGGTCACAGGCTCTAAACTTCCAGAAGGGTGATCTTCCTTGGCTACCCCTGGTCTTGTAAGAGCCACTGCTCATAGGAAAAGCTATACACTCGGTGAGTGATGGCTAAAGAAAAGCACAACTTTTGGTCATATGAAGCTTCAAGACATTGCACATAACAAGGGGTATCTTCATTATCCTCTGCTTGAAAAGATCTTCTCCTCTCTTTTCTCTTTCTTTATCTGCTTAACTCGTCCTTCTGAGACTCTGCTTGCTTAACATCTCCTCTAGGAAAATACCCTAAAATCCCACACAGGTTACATTTGGTGACCTACTTTTATGCTTTTAAACCTCTTGTACCCAACTATTTGATAATCATTATAGCTAACATTTAATTAGTTTATTATATGAGGGGCAAGCACAAATTTTATAAATGTTATATGGCGTCGGCTTCAGGAAACAGAGAAAAGAGAAGTGGTAGCAGGAGGCACGTTGTCCACCCTATTCCATCCCATGGAGAGCTGTACTTGGACTGAATATGGCTGGATGTAGTGTGCATTGTGCTCCAGGAGAAGTATCCCAATCCCCTGCCACCTTACAGATTTACAAAATGATTGAGATGGGACAGGAATCACTTGCTCGAGTTGGAAGACCCTGATCTTTGCAATCCAGATTAGGGGCTTGAGGAGGACCATCTAAATAAAACTCAGTCTGTGCACCCATGCTGCTTTTGGCCAGAGGCCTTTCCAGTCTTCCTGTAGAGTCTGCTGGTTGCTAAGTTACCTGTGAGTGAGCTGTAAGGTTTGTAAGACCAATCAGATTGATTGACTGATTGATCTCCACAGGGTGCTTACTATTTGCTAGGCATTATCTCATTTATACTCACAACAACCTGATGAGGTATAGTCCTCATTTCATGGATGGTGAAACTGAATCTAGAGAGAGTTGGCCATAAACATTCAGCTACTACATAGCAGAAATAAGATTCATACCCAGAGCAGGTCAATTCGAGAATGTCAGTTGTCTTGAACCTGGTTCTGTCTCTCATGGCCCTCCCTACATCATGCTGCCTTTGTCACTTAACTTGTCAGGTTCCCATCTCTTAAAGTAGGGCCAGTACCTTTCATCTCTGTATCCCCTTTATAGACATTCAATGAACATTTGTTGAATGCATGGATGGATTGATTTCATACTTTGTCTTCCCACATGCTCATGCCCTTATCATGCTGCCTTTCAATCCAACCCTGGAGAAGGGCAGAAGGTATTGCTCTGGAGACCAAGTGAGCCACAGTGAAGAGGTCAAGTTCAGTGAAATTGATGAACATCTCAAGGCTATTCCAATAGGCGCAGAACCTCTCGCACAAGGCCAGAAAAATAGAGGTTTAGCTCTCAGTGCCTTGCTGATGGGAGTTCTTATTTATTGCACATTCCCATCTCATGGTCTTTAGCCAATGGCTTACCAAAAATGTCACATTTGGCTCCTTGCCCTCCTAAGATCAATGGGAGGGTCTTATGTGGGCTAGTTGTGAAAATAAATCAAATATATCCCTGAAGAGGGGGAATGATCTGGGAATGTGTCCAGTCACTAAATGGCTTCCCAAGCACTGAAGAGGAACAGAATCACAGGCACTGGACAGCGTCTCTCAGGGCATGGTCTCAGTCTTTTACCAGGCAGCAGTGTGACCTTGGGCAAGTTACTTCAGCTCTCTGAATCTCCACTCTCTAATCCCTAAGCCAGTGGCAGTAAAGGCACCTACCTCTGAGGGCCATTAGGAGTTGGGCCAGGCTCATGGTAAGCAGTCAATGTCAGCTATTCTTATGCTTATTATTATTGTTATAAAAGTTTGACATATTGTAAATCCTTTGTGCTACCAATTCCACTCTTAAGAATTCATCGTAAGGAAATTATTAAAAAAATACATGAACATAAACCTGCAAAGATGTTTACTGTAGTAGGATTATAATGCTGAAAAAAGGAGATTGGTTAAAAAAATTTAATCTTTAGAATGGACTACTTTTGAGGCATTTGAAATGAGTTTATGGAAGAATATTCAGATTTAGAAAGAGGTTCTCTACCTATCTTTATGCAAAGAATCAAGGTAAAACCTGCATGCATGGTATAATCCTGTATTTGTAAAAATGATTGCTATATGTGAATGGAAAACTGTCTGGAAAATATACTAAAAAGTGTTGTTTTCTATTTTTCCTAGCATCACCATATATTGCTTCTATAATGAGAAAAACACAAGTAATGGTTATCGTTTTAAAAAACTGAAATTTGTTTTGTACTGTTTGTTTAGGGGCTTGTGTTACAGATGCTTTGAAAAACACAGTAATAGTAGCTTATATCATTTCTATGTGCCAACACAGTTCCAAGTGCCTTATAAAGATCACCTCATTTAAGTCTCACAATGCTAACAATGTGTAATATTACTGTCTCCATTTTATGGATGAGGCAATGGAAGCACAAAGAAGCTGAGTGACTTATCCAAGGCCATACAGCTTCAAAGTACTAGAGGTTGAAATTCAAGACCAGGTGGTCTGGACTGGTCCATACTTTTCTGCCCATGCTTGTCTGGGTTGGGAACAGCAGCACTGGCATTCCACAGAATGTTTACTTAAGTTTTATTTTTATTTGTATAGTTATGTATTTTAAAAATTATATTTAAATCCCCACACTGACTTGATATGTACAATAGGATCTATTATCTGAGGTATCTGGAATTAATAAAAGGCCACTTAAAATGAATGCCCTTAACAAATGGGAACACGATTAGGATTTTACCTTGAAGGATGAAGCTCTAATTATGAACAAGTTATTTTTATCTCAGACTTAGGAAAATTCAGGTTATATTAGCAACCATACTCTTAGTGTTAGAATGCACATTTAGTTTTCTCCACACACAAAAATGTGATGGCAAACATTTCATTGTCTCCCTCAGCTTCATCGATTGCAAAACACATCCTGGTTTCAGAGATGTCAAAGATGAGCATTATGTGCATCTCCAAATCGATGGAATACTCGAGAACAATACAGCATCACTTCAGCTTGACTGGTGTAACACAATCAAAAGGGATATTTCTGTAAACACACTGAACGTCTTTGTCAAACGTCCTAGGACCTCTCTTTACGTTATTATAATTGTCCTCTTGGAAGTGTCGATTCTGTCACCTTGTTACTTCTTGCCACTGCATATTTAGCTGTGTTACCTCAGCCAGATGCACATTTACCAAGGCTTCCCCTGGCACTTTAAAGCTGATCTCTGGCACCACTTTCACTGACTTAATGAAATTCCTATCTGGGGCAGGAGTTTTAGGTGTATTCCATCAGTGATGGTGTTTACATTATATTTTGTGCAGGATGCTCCTGGGAAAGAGCACCTACTAGAGAGGAGGAAAAAAAGGGTCTGACCGCTATGCCCTGTACATAGCAGCTTTGCAGCTCTGAACTCTGTCTCTGTTCTTTCGCATGAAAAACGGGACTACTTCTCATAGTACCTACCTCAGTGGGTTGTCATGAGGATAAAATAATTCACAGGAAACAGTCCCTGGCACATTGAGCTCCCAGCTAATGCTATTATTACCATAGCTAGGGTTAAATGGGGAGGGAGCTCTGAATGGAGAACATTTTTATAAGTGATCAGACGATTAATGAATACTTTTGTCTTGCGACAACTTTTGCTTCCTTACGAAACACTCTTTTTTTTTTCTTACGAAACACTCTTAACCTAAAATGGGCTTCAGTTAATATTTTAAAAGCCATTAATTTTTGTGAATATATTGGAATAAAGCTTTTCCTAATATCTCTGAACATAGACTTGAACTTCTGTAACTCTCATTTATTAGAAAGCTTATCGATCTATGAGCGGCTTTCTTTGAATGCACACTGATGTGTGTTTGCTCAGATAAAGTTGTGTAAGCAACTGTATTGGTGGATTCTGTTCCACCAGATGCCATGCAGAGCAGAAATATAAGTTTGTACCAGAATGTGAAATCAGGAGTGCAATTTCAAATGAACATGTACCATGTCCCATAAAGGCTATCTATATCTATATGTATCTATATCTCTCTCTCTATACGTGTGTGTATATATACGTGTGTGTATATATACGTGTGTGTGTATTTTAGTGAAGAGACTTTCAGAGCTAATTTTAAGTTTAGGGTGGGTGCAACCACTCTATTTCTGTATTTAAGGCAAGGGGTGTGAATAGTTGTTAGATATCTTAAGTGATTTAGCCTCGAAACAATTATTTCCTATTGCTCCTCTTTCAAGCTTGTGGATCAATTTAATTGAAGAGTAGTCAGAGCCTGTAAAGGAAATGATTAAAGAAAATACTGCTGTGATTTGCAACTACGTACATATATTCATTGTGATTTTTCTCAAAACAGTGCAAATGAAACACAGTATATAAATAAATTGAATCTTGAGAGTGATATAAGATTACTGTTAGCATATATATCTTCCTAATGCTTATTTTACTCAATATAGATTCAAGCTTGTCACAAATGCACTTTTCTTAAAGAGAGAGACATTACAAAATTTAAGAAAGGTATAAAGAATATGGTAACAAATATCCATATTTGAACCACTTAAAGAAGTAAATGTTAACATTTTGTCATGTTTATTTCCAATCTTTGTGTGTGTATGCTGGAGGTGAGAAGGGAGTTTGCTTTACTGTTAATATTTTATTATGGGTAAAAGGAAGTACATTTTGAACCTAATTCTCAGTCCTGTTCTCCTAACCTACACCGAGAGGTGACCACCCTCATGAGTTTAGTCTCTATCCCTGGGTCTCTCTCTGTGTAGGGAGTTTTTTCTCTCTATACACATATAGTAAACATACAGATACCGAGGTTAACATTACAGTAAGTATGGATTTGAACTATATACTTTATGCTAATAAAATTGCTGTTTTTATCTATTTTATTTATGGGGTTCTACATAAGATCTCACTTGGAGATAAAAGTCTTTGCCTAGAAAATTTGCAAACTCTTGAATTACAGTGCCTCTGAGAGTCTGTTCAGTCTACATATGCAACGTGGTGCTGTCCCTTCTAATTCACCCCTCTCTTCCTTGTTTCTGTCTTTCTCCCTGAGTTCCATGTTCTTAAGCATTACCCTTCTTGAAAAATATCCACAGTGTCCTCCCGTGCACTTCCCTCAATACCAGCTCTCTTGTAAAACTCAAGCGTCCCTGGAGATTTCTCTTTAGCTCTGCTTGGTGGCTGCCCAGTAGGGCACCTACTCATTTAAGTAGCAGCTTGGTTCCTATTAGGATGTGCCAGATAATCCCAAGGGGTCTCCTGAGAAAGACCTTTCCAAAAGCACTTTTAGTACAATACAGAAGAAACCAAGTCTCCCTTGGTTTCACAAAATCTTTCTCCATAACTCAAATTCTTTGGGAAAGAAAAGGTCTGAAAAACGGGCCTGTAAAAATATGCTTCCCTCCAAAATGCAGTTAAATCATTATGTGATGTGCTATGCAAGCTGCATGAAATTCACAGCTCCACAGGGAAGGGTGAAGTCCAGGGAGATCCATCTGACTGGTCAGAGGGCACCGCGAGGGTGCAGAGATGGCAGCATGGTGAGAGAAGCAGGGTGCTCAGAGCACTCAGTGTCCCCATGTCCCAGGGACCTGGCCAGTCCCATCTCTGATTGAAGCCATGTGCCGTCTCCATACTTGGGTAAGAGAGAAGGGGACAAAGAAAAGTGAGAGTTCGTTTTCAGAAAAGGCTCTGAATTGGAAAGGGATAAACCCAAGGGGGCAAAAGCTAACATCACTAATTGCCATCTATAAATTTGCTTTAAAAAATGTCATTTAAGGGAATTCTGCTGATGAAGACAAATAGGAATGTGTGCTCAGCTCATTTTATCTTGGTCCACACATGCTCTATCTCCTGGATTCGCAAGTATTTCCTGTGATCCTGGAGGAATTGGTGGTCTTTTAAATAGTCCTCTATTGTTTAATGTGTCTAGTGGCTAGTTCTGCTTCCCATCCCACAGACATATCTCAGTGCAAAGCACTCGGGGTGAACAGCGACTGCTCCTATCTTAGTGCTGTGCAATCCCTAGCATCTCCCTCTAAGGACCCTGCTAGAGCTGCAAGCTCACCCTCTGCTTCCAAGTTGCCTCTGTAAGTCACTGAGCTCATGGCTCCATCAGTCTGAGTGATGAAATAGGCATTTTTAATATTTGCTAAACAGGACTGTGGAGAAGGTGAGTCTCAGCAGGGCTCCCAAGCGGTAAGTGCATCTTGTTGTCTCAGGTTAATCATGTACCTCATTTGCCGATTATTGACTTGTTCTCACAAAGGATTTTACTTGGCTTGACATATCAGTAGCAATCAGTGATGAACTGTCAAGCAAACTTGCTTGCCGCCTTAACCACCCAAGACCCTGACTTCACAACAACCTCTGAAATTTCCTTTGATGCCTAGCACTGTAGCCAGGTCAGATTATTATTACTGCTTCAACTCTGATTGGTTTCCTTTCTAGAACTGGGGCTGAGCAAATCTGACACAGTTTGTACGATTTCAAATACCTGGGAAGATGCACTAGGCTTCCTCACGCACCATCGCTGTAAGAATTTGAATCAGTCAGTTGAGAAAGGCTTGTATTGACTTTGTTTTGTTTTTGTCTAGGTCTTAAAAATTGCAATGCAGGGTGTCAAAATGCTGCATTTAAAAGACAATATAATAGCCACCTTTCAAATGGACAAATATTAAACAATGATAAACTCAGTTTATGTGAGTGTTCAGGCAAATAAAATGGGCAACACCACAGTACTGCTGGGAGGTAGGAGTGTAAGGAGTGTAACTGGTGCGGACTTGCAGAAGGACAGTATGGTAATTCATGGTAGGTCCTCAAGGGTTTACTTTCAGGAAAGAATTAAGGGTGTACACAAATGCTAGGCACAAGGACAGGTGTCCCAACATTTTGTTGTAAGTGAGTAGGGTTTTTCGTTGATTTATCTAGTATTTCATGTCTTAGGGTGAACATAAGATTATATTTCAGGGCACCTAGGTGGCTCAGTCGGTTAAGCATCTGCCTTTGGCTTAGATCATGATCCCAGGGCTCCTGGGTTGGAGCCCCACATGGGGCTCCCTTCTCAGCAGGGAGTCTGCTTCTCCCTCTCCCTCTGCCAGGCACTCCCCCTGCTTGTGCTCTTTCTCTCTGTCTCTCTGTCTGTCTGTCTGTCTCTCTCTCTCTCTGTGTGTCAAATAAATAAATAAAATCTTTAAAAAAAAAGATTGTATTTCCTGCTCCACTGAGGTTAGGATAGGACTTCTTCGGTCTGTAAGACAAGGGCTTAAGAGATATGTGTCACTTCCAAGTAGAAGTATTCAGGGATTGGTCCACAGTTCACCACCTTCTCCCTCCTTTGCTACAGGGAACTAGTATTTTCCTGGTAGTGGAAGTTCTATAGGTCTGTGTCCTTGAGTGATCCTGACATTGCACCAAGTCCTCTTTAATCCATGTGAACATGTGATGTGGGGTTTCCCAACTCCAGGAACACTGACAATCTGGGAGGGATAATTCTCTGTTGTGTAGGCTGTCCTGTGTGTGTTTAGCAGCATCCCTAGGCTTGACCCATTAGCTGCTAGTAGCAACTCTGTCCCAGTGTGACAACCAAAAATATCTCCAGACATTGCCAAATGCATCTGGGTTGGGGGCAAAAATCACCCCTGGCAAACAAAAAATAGCTTCTGTTATTTTAAGCCATTTAGATTCTTAGTGGGTTTTTTTTTTTCTCCTGCAACTGATAGATTTTATTATAGCAGAAACATATGTAAACATTTACCAAAAGGAGACTGCTTCAAATTATGGGTGTTTCTGCTTCATTTTGTTTCTGTTTTGAAATTTTTTCTACAATGAAAATATAGCTTGTTCTTTCCTAAGAAGGAAAAAAACACTAAAAAATTAATTTTACTTTAAAAAACCACAATTACATCATTGCTCATCTATATGCAGTATTTGCTAGGGCTGCATGGAGTTTCTTAGTACCACAAGACAATTATATATGATATCTTTACATTGTACTTTAGTTTACAAAGAGTTTTCCCATTCTACCTTTGTTGTGGTGGTGTAATTACAACAGCATTGTGAGCCAGGTAACACAGGTAGACAGATAGAAACTAAGAGGTGAAGGGCTAGGTCTAAGGTCTCCTGGTTAATATGTAGCAGGGCCTCCATTCTGAGTTCTCCAATTCCAGGACATCCCCCCTATGCCACGTTGCCTCTCTATTATTGTAAAAAGCCACATTGAAAAAATCAACTGGGACTCACTCTGATTCTTGAGAAATTAAAGCGGGTAAGAAAGGATTCTCCTCTGTATTTAATATCCTTGGACAAGAATACTAAACCTTGTAGGCTCTTGGTCAAAGTATGATACTCAATAAAATTTAAGCATAGCTATTTCATGCAACACAGCCAACAGAATTTCATAGTCATCCCCCCTCCCTATCCCTTTCTCTTTCTCTCTCTCCAGCTCAAATGAGTCACCTTGGCTAGACTGCCAATCCCCATAGAACTTATGTTCCTTGATAGGATCTGCCAATAGAAATGAGAAATTCTATAAAGGGTTGAGATGTGAGTTAGTCACCTATCCCTGCAAGGAGCTAAGCGCCATCTCCTCAAGGAAATGTAGCTCATCAAATGGACATGAATGCATGTAATGACAGTGACTGAATGTGAGAATGTGCAGGGAGTCAGTTTTTTCTCTTTTTCTTTTTTTTTAAGAAGCACCCCTATATTGTACCTGTCTTGTGCATTTCTAAGCATCTGCACTGTGCCTCGCTTACTTGACCCTCTAACACACGCTAAACTCCCAAATTGGCAGCTGGACTGAAACCCTCACGGTACAGCAGCCCATGCCTATTCATTTCCCTTCCCTTGAACTGTGATGAGGCTGTCCCTGGAGTGGAGCTATTTTGAGAGGACGACCGCTAGAACAATCACTAGCCTGGCAGGAGATGGACAGTGTGGTGTAGCCACAAAAGAAGAAAAGACATTGTCATTGAGGGTTTGAGTCCTGAATGTCAGAACAGCAGGGAAACTGGGTAGAGTATGTTTCTGCCTGCTGTCCACTATCACTCAGTTACAGAGAGTTACCTACTTGACTTGCCATGATCATTTGCTTTTCCATGATACTAGTTGTTCAGAGCATGCAAGGGAAGGGGGATAACAGTGCTTCAGAACAGTGTCAGGGAAGAAGCATTTTTCTCCAGCTCCTTGCATCCAACTGGCTGAGGGGAAAGTTATTCTCAGCTATGCCCAGAGGCATGTTCGTATTTGCTCGAATAAGGCCAATAAGCAGTTTTTACTACTGCAAGTCCTTCATTGTACTGTAGTAGAATCAGTGGAGCCTGAAGGTCAAGGACGCCACCTCACAATCTGCATAACTTCCCAGAGCAGCACCGTGCTGCCTGGCCAGAAGTTACAGAAATGCCACAGGGACTCCTCTCGGCTGACTTTCTTTCTCTTGATGTGAATCTCTTTGACGAGCAGATGCAATTTTTGCATCAGGAGTTCTGCTTGGTCAGGGGCTATGTTAACTTGTCTCTGTATAATCAGTGCCTAAATCAATAAATATTTTTCTGGATGGATGGATGGAGATTTATTGATTGCTACTTTGCATATTGGTCCCTATAACATGGCCTGTGATTGGTAAAACATAACAAAACAAAATAAACAGAAGACAAACCAAAAAACTCCCACAGCCCTCCCCTAGTCCTTTATATTGATTCTTGGATACTTTCAAAATGCAAAGATGGGATTGCAAGTAAGTTTCATTTTGAGAGCCAACACTGGTCTGTTGGTAGTGGCTGCCTTGAGGGTTTTGCAGGAGGTATTTGATTGCTGAGCTCACTGAGGAGAAAGTGCAGCCATCAATTAGCAATGTCTGCCATGAGCCGAAGACAAAGAAATGGTGGCCTCACTCCTGTGCATTTGCCAATGGGTTTAGAGCTTTTAATTCTTTCAATTCAATTTTCTAGATGAATACCTTTCCAGCACATTTTAAAGTCATCTTTGACTAGATATAATGGGTAGTTAAGGAAGTTTTTCTTTCACTGGGGTATTTTCCTAATGTACTTCTTTATGTACTTGCTGGATTTGAAAGCAAATGAGGCAGGAAAGCTCTACTTGGTTTTTTTCAGGATATGCAATTCTTTTTGGAAAAGAAAACCACGCCAGGTGGGTATTAATTTATCCCCAGTGGTGTGTATATAATAAAATCTCTATCAGGTCAATTTAAAGGATGGATGAGAGGAAAAACAATGAAATCCAATCTAATCCAATCTCTTCATTCCTAACACTGGGGATAATCTCACTGTCATAGTGCCAAGGATGTCCCAAGGAACTCAGAAGAGGGAGGAATAGAAATTACGGTGAAATGGCTGAATTTTGGTTAATGTTACACAACTCTTTTTAGATACACTGGGATGTCTTCTACTGGCATTTTAACAAATTAATCCAATAACTAGAATATTTGAAATTAAAATGCCCAAGGATTAACCTCCAGGGCTAGCAAAACTGACTTCACCAGGTAGGAATGTTCTGTCTGTCTGTCTGTCTGTCTCTCTCTTTTTGAGATACCATTCATATGACACAAATTATGCCATTTTATAATTCAGTAGTTTTTTCATATATTTCCAATGTTGTACAATTGTCACCACTATCTAATTTCCGGGCACTTATATCACCCCTAAAAGAAACCCCATATCTACCAGTAGTCATTCCCAATTTCTTCTTCCCTAACCCTGACAATCAGTCATCTCCTTTCTGTCTTTCTGGGTTTGCCTATTCTGGACAGTAAATGGAATCATACAGTATGTGGCCTTTTGTATCTGGCTTCTTTCGCTTAGTACCATACTTTCAAAATTCAACCACGTTGTAGCATACAACAACACTCGATTCCTTTTTATAGTTGAATGATACTTCATTGCACAGGTCCCATTTTGTTTATTCATTCATCGGTTCATAAACATTTGGGTTGTTTCCACCTTTTGGCTCTTATGAATAATGTTGCTCTGAACATTCACGTATATGTTTTTATGAGAAATAACACTTTTAGTTCTCTGTGTGTATATACCTAGAAGAAGTGGAATTGCTGGGTCACACAGTGATTCTGTTTGACTTTCTAAAGAATTGTCAAACTCTTTTCCACAGTAGCTGCACTATTTTACATTTTCACCGGTAATATATCAATGTTCCAATTTCCCCACATCTCTGTCAACACTTGTTATTGTCCAGCTTTCAATGATAGCCATCCCAGTGGGTAGGGAGTGGTGATTTCTTTAAAGTCATAGTTATATCGAGCATAGTCATACCTGGGCATGAGATGGTGGAAGTCCCCTTCTTATGTAAACACCAAAGAGAGCATCTTTCCCAAGGGAGATGTTGAACTTTAAGAACTGGGGTTGACTGATGTGAATCTGTGATCTCCAAAACACGCCTGGGGGGACTTCTTGGGTTACCCGTCGACCAACTTCTGCTTCACCACTGTCTATGCTGCTGTTTTTCAATGACCAGGGCACTGGAAAACAGGAAGTGACATTAAGTTAGTGACATTTGTACACAGTTGTTGATTCTACGTTTCTGTTTATTTGCATGCCAGGAGTTAAAAAAAAATGAAGATTAGACTCATGGCAAGTTCATCTTTAAGTACAAACTCATAATCTAAGGCATGTGAAATACTGGCACAATGCTTTCTAAACTTCTGTGATTGCTCGTTACTGATCAAATACAGTAAGAGCTGGAGTCTAGCAAGTACACGTAAAGCTTCCAACAACCTCGGATATGGCTGGGGTGTAAAATGATCGGCAAGGGAGAGGGGAGTGATATTAATTTGGCACCAAATTTAATTCGTGTAGCCTTTAATTATTCTTTCCAGCCAGAAACAAGTCCAATATACTGACATTTTCATAAATTAAAAAAAAGGAAGCAACAGTGAACAAAAATTGGCCCAAAGTAAATAACAACAGAAAATAAGGACTTGATCTCAGACTGACCTACTATTGGGGGTGACTCCTTCCTTGAGTTAGCAGGAGGGGTCTAAGTATCATGTGGAAATCACACTTCACTCATGAAGACATCAATGCGCTTGAAATTACTTATATAGAAAATATTAGTTGCCCACATTCAGCTTCCTTCAGAACTTTAATAAAAGGAGTTGCAGAAATACCTATTTTAAAAGGGGATTTCTTAATAACACTGAAGTAGCTAGTACCTTCTACACTCTTGAGGGTGGTTTTATTTGCAAACACAGAATTAAGGAAGAGCTAGGAATTACTAGTAGCTGCCCAAAGAAAGCAAATTAATCTCTAGGAGCCTTGTTTTCCTGATCCTTAAATGGAAATAAGACCTAGGTAGAGCCTAACTTTATAATGGTCATTTGTGATTTGTTCAAATGGAACTTCTGAAAGAATTTCTGGGGGTCTCTTCACTTTTTGATTGATCACTTTGATGGCCTGTGGATTGGAAAAGTTCATTAGTTTGATGGGCAAAGGATGGGAATTAAGCTCCCTTCTGCATTCTGTAACAGATGGGCTTTTCTGAAAATATTTATCTATATTTGGCTGCAATTCAGTGCAAAAGGTTTGGATGGTCAGGAGAGGTCTTGGGATTGCTGAAGGCTGGCGTGAAGGGTTAGTGAAGCTGTCTGACTTAGTGGACCTGGTGTGTTACTATCTAGCCCTGCATCAAGACAAGACTCGTAAATGACCTTGGTGCCGCTTTCTCCATCTGTAAAATGGAGAGGTGAAATTTTTTAGATCTCTGAAGGTTTTCCATATCTAAATTATAAAAGAAAACCACAAAATGACTTGAGGGTATGAAGTTATTTTTTTTCTCCGTGTTTTTTTTTTTTTTTTAAATGAGAGAAGGAATGATTCATTTTTATTTAGCTCAATCGCAGATCAAATGAAAAGTCAACAAGGGCTTAAAACAAAGCAGGAGAAACAATGATTTGGACTTTAAAAAAGAAACTCTTGATCTCTACAATAACAAGACCAGGAACAGGCTTCTAAGGAGAAGTTTGGAAGTTCTTACCACATAATATCATTAAGAAAGAAAGAAAATACTAGTAAGTCCTTTATATGGGACTTGATGGTTTATTTATCAAATGTATTATGTGGATAATGCACATGGAATACTTCCCTGTAGGGGGGGAATACTACACAGTATGGAAGAGCAGAGATTCTGGGCAGAGACTGCCCTGGTTCAAATCCTGGCTTTGGCACTTGCTCTCTGTGTCTTAGTTCCCACATCTATATAGTTGGGGCTCTATTATTTACTTCACAGGGTTGTTACGAGGATTTAATGAGTTAATCCAGGCAAAGCCCTTAATACAATTGTAGGCACAACAAAAATCCTAAATAAAAATTAGCTATCATTGTTATTATTATTATCTGTAAGGCTCTCAGCCTAAACAGTGTTGTTTATTTTGCTGAAATAATGATATGTCCAGGGGGAAACACTTGTTATTATCCATTAATCAGAAGCTCTAATTATTATAATTTGGAAACTAATTTGTATTTAAAAATGCTGCTGTTGGCAGACTTT